>NW_017259437.1:2149639-2151906 GCF_001594045.1 Atta colombica
GCAGGAAGTCTCCATTTGTAAACGCAAAAGTAGTCTTGAATAATAATGATCAGTATATATATATCGATTGTTCGTCGACGACTTCGTTAATATTAAGAAAGAAAACATCAAAAACAGATGAAGTTTGGTGAGGCCAGATCGTAGTGGAGCGCGAAATTTATCCGGCGCGACGGAGGGCTCTCCGCCGCGCACTATAAAATCGCATTCGCCAGAATGTCATTAATGCGATTATATACCACCGTGATGGGAATTCGTTAAATTTGTTAATGCCCTATTACGGGGAACGCCCGTACGTTTTATGGCGAATGGTGCAACGACCCGACGCCAATGTCCGACATTTCTCTCTTGGATACAACGCCGGCTGGTTCAATGCTCGCGGCGAAAAGGATCCTCTTCCCGAGACGTCTTGCCTCTCGTCTTCGCTAACAGTTTTTGCGTTTTGTTCCCCGAGTAGCAACGCCCATCGCCAAGAACGAAATCCATTTCGTGAACTGGAAATCCCGAGGATCTCGACAGACGTTCTCGATTCTTTCTACGACATTTGCGTATCACGTTATAATTCTTACGACAGCTTCGCAGTCCTCGCGCGTACCGCATCGTCTATGCATGTACTTTATGCTAATATCCGTAATGGAGAAAGTTTCTGATATCGTGAAAAAGCGTCTGACCCGGAGCACTCAGGCATGAATTTTACGGTGGCGCTAAATTAACGATGATAATGTATAGTCGTACGCTTTAACTTGAAATTTTTATAGTTTGGCGCCATGCGCTTCGATGCGATAATGCGATAATTTAATCTCGTTTAATATCGGCAATTTAATTTAATCCATGTTAACATAATAAATTCATTGGATTTAACGTAATAGCTTAACCGAAAAGTCGAATATACGTACGTTTGCATGTAAAATTTATATCGTCGGTTTGCACACGTAAACGCACATGTTTACTCAAATGTGTCAATGAAAGCGTTCGTTTTCGAACGAAATATTTGTCTATTGTTAACTTAGCTTATATTCATATTTTGCAGTTACAAGCTCGTGCCGTTGATGCGGCCGCGCGAAAGTGGTCCTTGAAAGGAGTAAAACGGTTCTCTGTGCGGACCACGTTGGCTGATAGCTATCGAGTGCAGCAACCCGTTTTGGCATACAAGTCGCAAGGATGGATCTATACCATAGGATGCCGTTTATCGGGGCAATGAACGTGCGAGGCGGCTAACCAGCTAGCCAGCGGGAAGACAGCGCATAGCGGGAGGACACGCGAATTGAGGAGAACTGCGAGAAGCAAGGAGGATATCTCGAAGTGCATGCATGCTGTCGATGACATCAGGTACCATGTACCAGATGCAACGGGGGAGATTCTGCGTGTTATGCGTGCCGACGACATGTACGTGTGCATGTACGCATATATAAGGGAGGCAAGGGCGGTGCGGAAGGCGCAGCGTTGGAAGGGCAACTCACCCACGATGTGAAACCACAGGAGGATTTTCAATTCCATGGATACTTCTGTCGCTCGTCGCCGTCGACGTGTCTCACTAGGGCTGTCTGCGATCCTCGCTCGTTGTCCGTCGTCGTCGCGTCGGACGCGTCTCTTCGCATGTCGTTGGAGAGGCTCCTCTCCGCTCGTTTTCTTTTTCTTTCTCTCTCTCTCTCCTTCTCTCTCTCTCTCTCTGTTGCCTCGTCAACAGCAGCAGTAGCATCAACAGCAACAGCCAGCACGACGTCTGTGTAAAAGGATACACACGGAAAGCGACGACGGTAGAAGCATAATCCTCCGCGTGTGCGATACGTGGGCTGAGTAGCGTTGTGTGTACGAACGTGGATTTCTGCGTGACTCGATTACGGGAATGATTCCCCGACGGAAGAGTATGCGTGGCTCGCCGAGCCCGGCTTCTCTCTGGTGGTGCACGGCTGGCTCCGTCGCTGCTGGAACCCCCGTTTGCGTTTCGCGCAGAATCAATTTCCTCGCGAAAACGACGACGGCGCCGGCGACGCGCGCGGCGAGTGCGCGAGCGTGACCGCGCGAAACCGCGCCTGCGTCTCCGCGTCGTTAAACGTGTCTTAGCGACGTGTGTACGTACAAGAGCGGCCGTACTCACACTTACACGGACGGAGAGACACGCACCCCCAACGTCGTCGTGCTGCGGGGGTGAATGTGCGTACGTACGAGTAAAATCTGGTCCACCGATAGATTCCGAACAACTCCGAGTCGGTCCCGATAGGCCAGTCTCTCCCCTTTCTTCCTCCGGCGCGGCGCCCCCATGACACCCC
>NW_017259437.1:2151926-2152172 GCF_001594045.1 Atta colombica
CCGACGCTCCGCGTCGCGGCGTTGTTCTCCCTTCCGTCCTTGCATGTGTGTTTTGTGTGCATTCGCAGGATGAACGCACTCCTGCTACGAGGCGGGCGGTCTTGTCACGATGTGTTCCCTTTCTCCTTTTTCGAGATATACCGCTATCGATATTCTATCAGACCACCTATCTAGATATCCGTTTGTCTATTTGCAGGTCTAGCTGTTCTGTACTGCTTTGTTTTACTTTAATAACTTTATATATAT
>NW_017259437.1:2152272-2175156 GCF_001594045.1 Atta colombica
TCTTCTACCAGTTTTGTCTTGACAAATAAATTACAACGAATCGCTATTACTTTGACAATTAATTGTTTTATATCATTATTTAATATTTAATAGTGTATAATTAGATTACTTTTTATACATCTCTTATAAGTATTCATATTGATCACTCTTGTATAGATTTATACTTATCATACATGTCTTTGTAAATTTATATATCTGCATTTAGTTTATTTTAAGAAATAAATAAAAATGAAAGTTTAAAGAATTCCGAATTAATCTGGAGTTTGTTCATCCATTTGCCTAACAGTATTGTCTTCCTGTTACTATTCCTGTTACTATTTCTCGTACAACAGTTAACGTAACACTGTGACACAATGAACGAGAGTTGTCTACGGCATAGATATTGTTCAGCTTTTATCCTCCAGAAATATGTGTGGACATAACTTATATGAAGAGTATCATGTACAAGGGGATACGGATATCCACGATTATTTATCGCTGTCGCCAACTCCGACGTAATACAAGAAAGTAGAATGAACAGGGGCGTATCGTAACAACACAATTGTGCTTGCGTAAGTGCGTCGGCGTGGTCCGAGAAGTGTGTCTGTGCGCCGATTGCATGACGTCGCCATTAGAAGGCACAATTCCGGCGGAGCTAAACGTAACTCGCAATCCCAAATAACTTCCGAAGGGGAACTTGTTCGATTCCCAATGCAGCTAGCCGACGACTTACGTAATATCCATTCTCTCCCAGGATTATCAATTTTAATTAAAACGAATTTTCGACCCTTCTCCTCCGGCCGCTTTCAGTCCGCGACCAATTATGGCGAATTAAAACTAATTCGAAATAATCTTCAAAACTTTTCGCCGCCTCTCGGTTCAGTGACCTTTCATCGGCCTTATCGCACCCATCATTCGCACGTTCTCCGCAAAATAAACTCGACTGTAAATCCTCGTCATTCGCCACGTCCCAATTTATATTCCGACTCCTCGCCGGGAATATAAATAACTTTAATCATCATTGCGTCTATACTATAACATACCTGCACATGTCCATTAAATAGCGTCGCCGAATGAATACTTGTGTCGCTATCGCGGGTCCACGCGACACATTTACGTCGCGGAATTTAAATTCATATCGGACATTTCACATATCGTATCCGTTTCCGAATAAACTAATTACATACTCATGCCTCGCCACCTGATCGAATTACCTGTGATACGTCAAACTGTAAATTTCCGCGCGATAAACGTTCCGTCGTAAGTAAATCCCGTCGACGCGAGCAAGCGAAAATAGTATGGTTACGTTGTACCTTTGACGGCGTGCGGTGAGCAAACGATCCTTTCGCGAGGTCTTGTTTACGCCGCAATAAACCTGAAAGGTCTCTGGTGAGACGCAGGAAGATGGATGGTGTGTTTCAGCGCGGTGTGCGCGGCGGGCCTCGCTAAAATGCACCTGACTGTGGACGACGAACGTAAAAGAAACCTCATCGGGAAAAGAGAAGACGACGGCTAATCGCGAGGAAAAGTTCGCGAGCTCTGCAAGACCAATTTCTCCTTTCATTCCGCACCCATGATGTTCTCGGAGATAGAAATGAATAACGGGGTAAGGAAAATTAACGGCAGAACGATCTCATTTCGGATTCATGGGTGCACGATCGCGCGAATGAATAGCAGCTAATTAATATACCCATCGGCGCTTGGCATCTGTTTAACATCTTAATTATGATCCATTTGGGTTTTCGCGGAGTTACCGTTCGCGGAGTCGCGCGAACTATGTCGATCAATTCATCATAAAATCAATCTATGCTGGTTTTTCCATTCGTCATACTAGTGATTTCGATATGGACGTATCCAGAAGGGAATTTGAAGGATTCAAACTCCTGAAATGTTTTATTTATTTTTTCATTTTTAATTATAAAAAATACAACTATACTTTTAACGCTGAATTTTTTGTTGTTATTACAATATTATTAAAATTCTTTTTTCTTCTTGTTGTATGACTATGTAATTTTTAATTAATTAATGTTAATTAATGGACAATATCCGAATATGCGCTAAAATATTGAGTACTTTATTTACAATTACACATTTTGCTTTTAATAACTATACATCGTTTAGTTTTACCTATATTTTCTTTCTAGGAAAAAAAAGTATAAGTTATGATTTATAAAATCTAATAATTTTCCTATTCAAAATCATACGGAGAGAATTTTTTCTTAGAGTTTATCCTGAAAATGTCATTATTCGTGGGATAACATTATATTTCGGAGAATTTAGATGTAAATCTCTCTCATTCATTAATAAAACTACAATAAAATATAAAATAAGTTTGATTAACTTTACTGAAGTGCATAGTAAAAATCTTTAAAATATTGTATTGTACCAGAACTATATTTTCAGGATAAATTTTAAAAGAAAATTCTCTCCGTGCAGGAACGAGAATGAGACATTATAAAATATTTAAAAAGGGAGTCAATTTTTTTATTTCACACCTAAACAACAATTTTTTATTAATGAATTTTTTAATATTCTATTCTGTCTAGATATAAAATATCTGTCTAGATATAAAATAATAAAATTGACACTCTCTTCTTCTTTGAAAAAAGATTTTTGATACGCTCATGGATTTCAGATATCAATTGACATCATCAGTTTTCTGACGAAAAAAAGAAACGAAAGAAAAAAAATTACATTGCCGATTATGTAATTGATAATTGTAATTCGATATAGCGCGTTTTGTACGTTTTATGAATATTATATAACAAAAAAAGTAAACTTTTTATTAATAATATCTCTTATAATTAACGGCGTCTTAATAAATTCTAACGAATATACGTGACCAGAACGGCTGCTGCCATGACTTGCGTAATATTCATTAATCCCAATGAAAGACAGGAATTGCGATTGAATGAATAAACGAACTTACACTTTTTACCGTGTCTAAATAAATAAAAGTATCCGCTAGTGTCTGACTGTCTTATCTATCTCCATCTCAGCGCAAAGCTTTGAAAATTGTATAAATAACGTCAATATCTGAGATAGACTCATTAATATACAATGAGTAGACGGCTCGTCGATATTTTTCCAACGTCGCCAACCAACGACATACGAAAATTTCGGCAATGCTTCGTCGCCTCGACGTCGTCAATATCGAGAACGCGAGAATTCGTGCAAGTATCGTTACTTTCAACGCTCTCCGCTCTCCTCTCACCACTTTTCCCTCGTCATGGCTTCAATGCCACCCTCGTGGAATCTCTTCGCGCACCCTCGTTCACTACTTTCCACGCTGGGGAACGGAAAGCAGACGAGGGGCGATGGAACAGCCCCCTTGGCGTTAACGCAGCGCTGACCGAGCCGAGCGAACGTCGTTATACCTCTTTCAAATCATCGAGCGATGTACGAGCATCGTCGTGCGCGGTATACCTTCTAAATAACGTAGCAGCATATCCGCGCTATGTTGTTCGCCAGGGGATATAAGCCAACCCTCTCCAATCTCGCCGGTAATAGAGACGAGAAATAAGACAAGCAAAATTTCGATTTGACGTACTTTTGCGATTTTATTAAATCCAGAATCTTTTTCGAGAATAGAAATATAGGCAGCGGAAATATATGGTGGAAAAGTCATCGCTGTTACATTCCCTCCCCTCCTCCGTTGGATTCGATACAATTCAAAAATGTAATAAATATAGCAGATCTGACAACTTTGTATCTCTGACCTTACTGCAAGTTTTATATTTATCTTTACATTCTGTATTTCGTTGCAGAATTAGAAATACATATTTAATAAACTATTTTTGAGCCTTGGAATGAAAAATCACCGATAAGGATATACAATCGCCAATATTACAGATGCATGTCATTCTTTAATCTTTAAAAAATTTAAGTAGATGATTTAAAAGTACTTAAGTAAGTCAGTAGTCAGTGGGTTGCTTAAATACATATTCAATAATAAATTTTAATTTTATAGATACACTGTTTACTAGTATATCACGTTATAGTTAAATTTTTACATTAGTTACACCTTTATAAGATAGAGAAGTATAAAAATAATGAATTTTAAAACTTTTAGTCGATACTTTTTATTTTATTTTTCCAACAAGATTTTAAAGAAAACTATGCCTGAGGTTCTGTGGCCATCTCACCTACCCGCTTAAAGTTTTCGTTTTTTAGTACTCCAAGTATGTCACGTGTATGAAAAGTACACGTAACAGTTATGCTCATATTATATAACTGAGACGTAGCTTATACGCAAGAGGGATTGTTGCCGATTACGTGGATATATGTCTATTGTTATTTCATTTGCGCGATTCCTGGCGAAAATAAAAGTTGGAGGGGAAAGTCAAATGTAAGGGAAAAATAAGAAGCATAAGCGAAGCTTCTAGGAGGCGAAAATTGAGACAACGAAAAATAAAAGAAGCATAAACGTTTCTTTTACGTATTATTGTCTCACCTTCTAGAAGCTTCATTTTACGTTTCTTACTTTCTCCCCACATTCGGCTTACACTTCAATTTGTATTTTCGCCAGAAATATACCGATACTATTCTCGCAACTATCTATTTCAGCTTAAATGATATTCGAGTTTCTAATCGCGATCATCGAGAGATACAATCGTTAATATATGTACCCAGGCGGATTAAAAATCCACAGCGTTCATATTTCTCGGCCATATGCCGAGATGCTTGTCGATGTAGTTCCAGAATGCCTTTTAAATTATGGAGCACGGGGAATGTCATATGTTATACGATTGCGTGCCCCGGTGCAACAAGCAGCCATTCCCGGCAGGGTTGTTTGCGAACAACCCTTGCCTTACTTGTCTCATGCTGCTCGGCTCTATCCGGACGGGGCGGTTATAACGCCGCCCAGGTTCGGGAACGATATCCAGCAAGCTAATTTCAGGATAAGCCGCTGTAATGCCGCGTACAATCGTCACGCAGCGTGCGACGCGCGACGGCGCGAGGGTGAATTCGGAATCCGGGCTGCGTCTGGCCGACCGATGTGACTTGGATCAATGCTACCTCCTTCATTAGAACACCATTCGACCGGCGCTTGTCAGAAATATTAATGACGATGAAATTACGGGCTCGGTATAATTGCCAAAATACAGACGAATTGATTCGGTATACGATATACGCGAGAATCACAGATTAATTGCGAACGATCGCGGTCTGTCAAGCTTCACCTTGTTGTCCGTCCGGCCGTACACTTTTTGCTTCATATCGTTTCTCCTTTGTGTACTTGTGAGAGAAGGGGAGAGCGCTTGTTTTTTTTTCTACGACGCGAAAATAATGTCGCGATTATATGCTCTCGGTACGAAGTCGAAAAACGCGACAATCCAAGGTTGCGCGTGGCGTAACGAAAAATCGATAACCGCTAGAACATGAACGGTAAATCAACGAGGGACAAGATGGATAGATGGCGAGACAGAAAAACAGAAAGAAAACCGAATAATAAAACGTTATCTTCTTTGACCCGTTATTTTGTTTCTGCTTTTATTAATAATAAATTCCGCGATGGACATGAGAATGATTTCTTTACAATGAAAATTTGATGAAGAGGTCAAATCGCAGAAGTGTACATGGAACATTTATGACGTTTTGACAAATGAAATAAAATATAAAATCTTGTTTATATAGTTAACGCGCCAAGTGAATATAAAGAAATTTATGAGAGATAATGGTCTCGCTCGTGAAATGGCATGAAATATTTATAAAGGAGAAATCGACCTAATTTGTCTTAAATTTTTAATTTATCAATGGTGGTAAGCGACGAGCGTCAGAATGGAGAGATATTCAGTCAAATGGAGTAATATTTTCTTTTAAGCGATTTACATCATTTTTATCGTTTCACTGTAATTGCCCCATTGGGTAACGCGATAATGCGATGTCCTAAATCAAACTATTGTATGTGCACTGCGAACTACCTATCGCACACGAAATTCCACGTAAAGAAGATCATTTCTTATCATTTCGCTGCTAATCGTACCTTATCATTGCACAAACAAGCAATCCCCCATATGTTAGCGTATACAAATAACAGCTGTTTTGATTCCAGCTTTCTGGTCGAATGTGAATCCTTTTATTGATCCAACGAAATAGCAGATTTGTCGACATGCGATGATGCACCGATCAGATCGGATCGCATACGACTTGGAGAGGTAGATTAACTGGATAGACAGGTAGATTAATTAATCGTTCATCGCTACGGAAGAAAAGACGAGCCATCTCCCCATGCAGCACAGAATATTTCTAGGATATTTCATGTACCATACAACAATTTTTTTCAAATGTGTTGATTGGACATAGAACAAAATTCTCAAATCTCCAAAAATTCTCTTGTATATGTCAGTAATATACAACCTTTTTTAAATTGCGAGCCATTTTTAGCCATTTTGGGATTTGTATCTAGTTAAATTTATAGAGATTGTGGCAAAATCATTCTTTCTGTGCAACAGTTACAAAAAGAAACATTCTGTTGAACGCGGAATGTACGACTATTACAACATTGCTGCAACTATTACAACATTGCTGCAACATTGCTGGAATGCTTTGAACTGCATGCGTGAGTTTTCTCTTTAAATACGTGTAGGTATGCACCGGCATTTGTAAATGCAGCGATCAGGCCAACGATTTTTACGTCCGGATGGATTTGCAGTCACCACGCGACAATATACGGCACTAAGGGACTTCCGTAGAGTCGCTAGAATGGATCTTGATAAAGGGGCGATTGTTGAGAGGTACGTATGGAGTAGAAGATAAGCGTGAGAATTAAAGTAGCGAGGGTTAGGCGAAGGGCGATCGTACGCCTCTCTATCGTTCCACAAACAGCAAAACCGGCCTTGTGAGAATCATTTGTCAGGCAGAAGCTACGTCCCGATAATTTTTTATTATGCAAGTAGGCCGCAATAAATCCTTATCTAACCGCATTTCCCGCCGCGCACGTCGCACGAATGTATTGCCTACCGTCGCGCGTTGCGGCAAAAAGCGCGACCCGATTAGAAATTCGCTGTGTCGGCGTCGGTGATAATGACAGAGGAGGAAAAATGGTATTTCCACTGTCTCTGCATCTCAAATTCGCGTCGCTGCGATAATATAATTCTGGATAATTCCCAGCGACAATTGATACACATGTCATCGTCACCGTCGCGCCGTAACGACGCCGAACGATCTCTCGCGCATACACCGAAATCCGGCGAATCCGCCCGGCATCGAGCGATGCCGGCGTATCCATCCGTCGAACAAGGTCAAGGCCTCTCCGAGACAACCGAGACTCCGCGAACGAAACTCCGTGATTGACGCGTCCCTCCGATTTAAGATCGGCGTCAGTGAGAGCTTCGCGTAGCTGTCGCCGAGACGTCGAGACGCCGGTGATGCCGGTAATGCCGGTATCGCGGCGCCCGCGTTGCTCTGTAAAAATGGAACGGAAGCCGCAAGTGCTCGTTCGTGTAGAGAGACCCATCACCGGCAAAACGGCTATTCGTAAGCTACCCTCCCACGAGGATGTTGGGGCGAGAATTGAACGATGCACGAGAACAACGATACGCTGAGAACCTTCGGAGCAGCAGATATCCGCTCGACAAAGCTCGACCGCAAACGAGCCGCGTAATAATGTCGAGCGGGAGTATTTCTAGCGGGAGAACTTCCGCAAGAACGGTGCATCGGCGTAAAACGAAATGTGTGCAATGATGTGCCGCTCGACGCCGCTGCCAACCGAGGGTAGGTTATATCGGGGACGTCGCGACGCCTGCGCGGGTTTCATCGACGATCAGCTGGCTGGAAGCTTCCGTCGTGGTGGGAAGCGAGACTTACGTAGAGGGATGACGGAGATAGATGAAGGAAAGAAAAAGGAACAGTAGATCTAACATACATCCATTATCGTCGCTGACGACGAGGGCAGTGCCGACGACGCCTACGCACGTTTTTGGCAGCGTTCCCCGTTGCTTAGCGTTATCGGCGTCGTCACCGTCGCCGCCACCATCGTCGACGACGACGACGGTAGTGCGCGTCAGTACGCGGCCGTGCAGTGCTGCCGTATCGGTCGTTCCGTCGTCGTCGCCGTCGCCGTCGCCGTCGGTCGGTCGATAGAGGCACGCCGGCGAAGGTGCGACGTACGTCCACTTCGATGAGTCGTCCGCCCGTATTTATAATGCGGCGCGCCCGTTATCATCGTCGCGCTTCCTGTCCCTCCACCACGTCATCGTCCACGGATCGCCGCAGCCGCGCGTCGATCAGACCTCGCGTTCACCGCCGGGTGACTCTATAAAGACTTGAGAGCGTCGCGGTATTCGCGAGCGGCGCGCAAGACGAGCAGCGTCGTGCGACGAGCAACGCACTCAATGTCCCCGTCGTCGCCGCGTTAAGGGACGCGTCGTGCGATCAGTAAAGCCAATTCACACGAAACCGGAAGTCATTCCCCTGTGCAGTTGCATAGGTTTTCTATTTGCATGGGCTGAGCCACAGACAGGTGTGAGAGAGAGAAAGAGAGAGAGAGAAAGAGAGAGAAAGAGAGAGAAAGAGAGAGAGCAATCCAATTCCCTACTCCGAATCGGAAAGTGGCTGTCCGCGACTCCTATCCTGGGATACGATCGTAGCTGTGTTTTCATTCGGTCCCCGTACGAAGGGCGAATACAGCGAGCATTCCTAACAGAAAGATATTCCGGCAGCATCTCTCGATACTTCATGCGAGGGACATGGGCTTCCAGCAGCAGCTGTCATTGTAGCGCGCCACGTCTCGACGCCAAAGCGGTATGAGTCACGTTTAATTATTGGTTTGACGTTTTAGCGATTTATTACCGCGACACTTGTTATCCCTCATTTCGGATCATAGTAGCCGGATTATTCCGGACTTGGAACTGGGTCCATCCAGTTCTCACGCCGAGCCGGTTGATGTCCACATTGAAACAATTTGCCTTTGTTTTCCTCGAGAATGTTACATTTGTACGATGTCATTACAAAGATGAACATCGAAGCTGCTTTAGCGAAATTCAGATACGCGAAACCGTAAGAAGAGAATTAGATAATTATCACTGAGAAAATAAACAGTTCGGGAATAAACAGGGAGGGGAATGTGCAAGAGAGGAATTTTCCTGACAGAAGAAGGCTTTCGAAATCGCTCAATCATCGTAGATCGGTGTATGCTGTAGTACGTGATCCGTGGGACGATAACGTTATAGAGACTTGACGGTGTCTGATTGCACTCGGAGGGTAGGACGTCATCGAATAAACCGCCCCTATTGCTGCTACAAAGAGATCAGGGGAGTCTCAATCGCGGGGAGCTTCTCAGCACGTGCGAACGTGCTCGTCGTCGTGGCGGTTCTCTTCTGATGGTACAACGAATAAAAGTAGTGACTCACCGGCGACGGACGAACGCGGACGACAGCGTGGATCGTCCACGGCAGAAGCATCGTCGTCGTCGTCGTCGTCGTCGCGTCACGTCGGGTGGTGCGCCATGGATCGCCTCGCCCCGATGATCATCCCTGCGCTCCTCCTCGTGGTTCTCTGTTATCCGGGATGCGGCCGCGCCAATTTCGCGCCTTTCCACGACCTGGGATCCGCGGAACGGATCCCGGCCGAGAAGCATCCCGCATCGCACGGACCACAGATCGACGCCGGTGACTTCCACGGCGATCCATACGGCGCTTATCCGGGCCTAGGCTTCGGGCCCATGGGCCCGGTGATCCGCTCGGCCTTGCCGAACGATGATACCTTGCGCAGCCTCTCGTCGGCCAGCAACGACGATGCCGGACAACGGAATATCCCTAAGGAATCGCAGCTCGCCTCGGCGCGCTCTGGCGACGACATCGCAGTCGGCGACTCCTCGAGTGGCAACGAACATTCGCCGAAACCGGAATATCGCATCGTCAGCGTAGAGTTCACGCGCGTCGAAACGCCCTTTCTTATCGGGATTTGGATCTTCTTCGCCAGCATCGCGAAAATCGGTAAGTGCTGAGAAAGTTGATCTTAATTTATTCTTTTTTTTTTTCTTTCCTCTTCCTGTTGTTGTCTTCGAGACAGGATACGTGTAGGCGTGAGATCTCGGCTTTTCTGAAGTATCGTTTAATGTAAACAACAATCTTTTTGCAATGTTTAAGAATGAATTTATTATAGAAAAATGACAGATAGATATGACACATGCAACATAAATATTGGCGATAAATCAAGTATACTCTTGAATGATCCGATATTCGTCCAAGAAAACAAATATCTCGTGACTCTATCTTCTTTCGAGATACTTGCAACAAATGAGTATTTGCCAATGTACTTAAGAGTCATCCTTTATAAGACTTATATCTAAAAATACAAAAAAAATTCAAGTCATATACATATAAGTGTTACTTGTTGTTATAAATTTAATTTGAGCTTTGTTTCTTAATGAAGAGAGAAGAATATAAAGGTTTTTAAGAGACAAAATATTCTGAAAATATTTTTTCTGAAAATATCTTTTATGCCATATCCATTATACGTATAATTAACCGTTTTAACTTGTAATAACATGCTCGACAAAATTGGAAACAGTTAAACAATACAATGTACGTAATATGATCATTTCAAATATTACGATAGACAACATGTTATTTGAAAATTGTCATATTACGAACACACTCTCTTTGCCTCTATTGTTAACCAAAAACATCTGTCGCAATTTTGTTATTCGCTTGTGCACATCAGGCTGCATCAATTTTCATGATAGCAGACGCTTTTCGATGAATACATTAGCGCACCTATAGTTTTCCATTTGCTTACGTAACAAAACCTGGCAAATGTCATTGAAAGCCGGCAACACTCGTTATGCTATGCAAGGCTCATTACCTTTTCTCGTTATTTGTTTTTAATAATTCTCGCGAATAAATAATACATGGGCGAATGCGAACCAAAAAAGTTGTTATTGTACTGAAAATATCGGGTAAAAATTCGTGTCTTAACAATCTCTCCCTCTCCCTCTCTCTCTCTCTCTCTCTCTCTCCCTCTCTCTCTCTCTCTCTCTCTCTCTCTCTCTCTCTCTCTTTCTCTCTATGACTTATTATTTATTAGATGTAAATTAAAGGAATGGAAAACAAGTAATTTAAGATACGAATTTTTATTCGATATTTTATATAACACATTCGTTTGCAAGCTCGAAAAATTGCTCGCGCGGCAGAAAAGCCACGATTTTGCATTTCAAGATCCATAAAGATGCTCCAGTACTCAAAGACTCAAGAGTGTAGTATCTTACGATATAATATTTCACGATGCACATAGATTCATTTTTGTGTGCGCGGCGCACGATAAGCGCCGAATAAACTCGAACGTTAGCATTCCATTTACTGGATACCCGTTCGAGCAATACGAAACTCGATGGACGCGCAATTTTTCTCTCTCCGTGCAATTTCACTCGCGTTACACGCACGCGTGGATACGCAAGCACGCGGCGAGACGTGGTGGTTGAAGAAACAAACTGTGCCGCTGATATTTCTGTTCACCTGACAGAGCGGTGGTAAAAGTCACGAAAGTGAACGAACGGGCAAGAATAAAATACACCTGCCTACATAAAATTCACATACGTCAGTTGCGCAAATATCTTGGCGGGGCATAAAAATTTACGTTTGACAAAAAGAATGTTTTATCGGAATAGATAAATAAAATAGCAGATTTTTTTAAATTACTGTTGTGAGTTTCCATTGATAACTTCCACTGTAACTTGTATATAATGCGATCAGATCAAATACTTGACAAGATTGTCCTGCTTTCAATAGAGAATAATCCTGTCAAATATTGTATTTCAAAATATTACACTACTACGAATCTCGTAATAACACATGATGAATATAATAATGAAGTCGTTTTCATTTCACTTTTAACAAAAGAACCTCGCGAAGTATCAAATTCTGATTTTGATGAAACTTTTATACTATCGGATTGTCCGGAAAATTCGTGTCGATGTTGAAGGAAAATTTAAACGCAGAAGATTTAAATTTTAGTATACATTTATTAAATTATATAGGTTAGTCGGCACGAACTCAATAATAATATTTATAAATGAAATTTTTATACCAATATTTTTAAGAAATAATTTTTGCAAAATTCATATTTAAAAAGTTATTTTTAAAAAATATTATTGACGTAAATAAAGATAATTTTATTATAAAATTTTTGTATTATAATTTTTTTCTATCCAACAATTTTTGAGATATAAAGACGAAAGAAGTTAAACCTACATATAAAGGGTGATTTCATCTCTTAAAAGCATTTACCGCTAATGATACTTTTTAAATTCATTTATTTATGTAAGCTATAAGTATACAAAGTTTTATTAAGATCTGAATTCGTGAGATTTTCTTGTAAATCATAAAATTCAGGGTTGTATTGGAGACGCGGTTTTACCGCTACTCCACTCACACCACTAAACATGGAAGAGATTTTGTTATTTCGAGATTCGCTATTACGAAGTACACGTTCCAGTGTACTACTTTTTAAAAATAGATTGCTATTATTGCATTTATCTTTACATCCTATATATTCTTCTTATCCCTCAACATAAATTTGTTTTGAATTTGAAAATATCTAGTCAGAGTAAACTTATTCCGTTACGTATTTAGCAGCTCATTCATCGCATTAAGATCCATGAGCGAGGCGAAGATTCCACGGAAAATATCGAACAAGATGCATAGAATATTGAACACGTTCACGGATACATTGTACGCGATACAGCACGACACGCGTTAACAGAACCCTCCACGAGCGGGAGATACCACGTGTCGGGCGTGAAGAAATGCGTAGCGCATGCGACACGTTGCAACTGCCGTTGCACTCCGTTGGAATCTTCGCTGCTGCAGAATGCCACGTGTTCTGTCACGGTTAATTTTCCGATTGAGACCGATTGTAATTTCGATGATTCCGACGCTGCAGACTGCGGATTATTCTCACGTTTCTCTGCGGTTGATCGGGATCTGAATTCCGAATTAGAATTGTAAAGATTAGAGCGACCTACTTAGAGACCTTATAACAGAATCTGACCACAAGCAATTTTGTCAAAATCTTACTAGAAATCGTACATACGTATACTTTCTCCTTGTATATTTAATTTGTAGACATAGGTTAAATTGATCCAAGCGAAAAATTTATACGCGTGCATTTTTACAAACACTATCTTTTTATAATATAAAAATCTAATTTATAAATAATGATAAAGGCAAATATACATGATGATGATATGATTATGAAATGAAGATATTGATATTGATATGATTATCTTTTGTTAATTTTGAGGCTCTCATGGTTACTTCCTATAAATGAGCTATGCGTTTAACGGATTATCTCCGTATCTAGGTCCATTGTTGGAATGCCAACGTTTCGTGAATATTGCAGTTCACTTCATCAGTGCAAGGGGCAACCTGATACTATCCTATCAAGCTGCTCTTTGCCTTGATGAAGTGAACTACAATGTTCACGAAATGTTGGCATCTACAATTGATTTAAATACCTACGAAACACATAGCTATCTTTTATACAATATTTAAACCTATAATATTTGTACACTAACTATAAGCTCTTATTGATATTTAGTAGGGATGCATCGGAAAGTATCCGGTATTATCCAGTACTTTTTTACTATTCGACCGGATAGTCGGATATTACTATTATCCGGAAAGCTATCCGGTAGAAATTTGATATTATTAAATTGTTGATTTTTTTTTACACAAATATTCTAGAAATAAGTATGCATACTCATGATATTATAATATCTTATACATTGTTGCAAAATTACAATCTTTTTCTCTATAGGCCTTTTTTTCTTCTTAGAAGATTTCTCGAAATTCGGTCGGACATCCGACTCGAAGAAATTGCCTTCTCGGATATCCGATCGAATATCCGGCTATCTATCCGGATGTCCGATATCCGATGTCCGGTAACTTTACGATTCCTAATACATCCCTAATATTTAAATATCACAGAAAAATTTATACTGATTGTGAGTCTTATAAATCTAGTGTGGCGAAATAAGTAGCAAAAAAAAGTGTGGAAACAAAGGATTAATTAAAGTAAAGGAAGAAATATACCTTTCTCTCTAATAGGGTTTTGATAAAGTCGCTCGTGAGCAGACTTTGTTATGGGTCTCCTGAACTAACGATTAATGACATATTTAACATAACGATTGGCGTCCAGGCTTCCACATGACGCCGAAGCTCAACAAGATCTTCCCGGAGTCCTGCTTGCTGATCGCTGTCGGCGTGATCGTCGGCCTGTTGCTATTCCAGGCGAGCAGCGTTCACATTTCGCCGCTAACACCCGACACGTTTTTCTTGTATATGCTGCCGCCCATCATCCTGGATGCTGGCTACTTCATGCCCAATCGGCTGTTCTTCGACCATCTTGGGACGATACTTCTGTTCGCTGTTGTTGGAACTGTATTAAATACGATGTCGATAGGTTAGTAAAGCGGCGACAACACGACGCGACAACATCCGCTGCCTCGGTCGATCGGTGTCGTTAGGACAATTTTTCGATTCGGATATTATTTCTTTTCCCTCGATGCGCACCGATCGTAATTCGAACTTCGTTTTCGCCTTGCCCACGCAAACCGATTCCGATTATATATAGAAATACTTATCTATCCTCGGGATTAAGCAACACTGTGAGATCCTCCGAGTGTGATTTCAAGTGTAAAATGTTACGAAGTTAAATATAATCATAACATTAACTTATGACATTTTCAATAATAATTAAAACTTATTTTTCTAAGACAATATTATATTTAAAAAGATAAATAAATCTTCCTACAGTTTAAAAGATTTCCCCTCGTCGCATATACTTGGTACAACTGTATTAAGCTGTTAACGTCTGTTTGGCATCGTATCAAAAAATGAAACTTTAGTGAAGAATCAAACTTTCGAATTAAATGTTCGCGTAGCGATATTTGCTCTTATATATCTATATTTATTTTGAAAATTCTAATTTTAATTCTGATTAATCAAGTCAAAATATAGTTTCTTATATTTTTTTTAAATATTATAACTACACTGAAAGAAAAGATTGGCTGCTGCAGCAAATTAAACGGTAAAAGTATGGCATAATATTTTTAATTGACTGCTGCAATCAATTAAAAATGCTATGCCATATTCAGCCAATCTTTTCTTTCAGTGTAATATTTTTAACTATAATATAATATCTTAGTCTTACGAGTTTTGAAATTTGCAACAAATAAATTGCTGCAAAGGAGAAAAATAGATTTCAACTCTAATTTGCAGTCCGCTAAACAATCTGTTCCGACGCACGTAGATAAAAAAAATTCTAAAAAAAAATTAATTAAAACTTTGAAAGTGTAATAAGGAGGTTAAACAAGTTGTTTGCATACATTATACATGTATATAAAGAGAAGCATACATAAATAAAACACTCCGACCATCCCCCGCAGACGGTGGAATTTCCATTCTTCACTTTTGCTCATGGTCTGTTCGCGATCTAGCGTAAACGCAGATGTTCGTCTTGAAAACGTAGAGAAAATGCGCGGCTTGAGAACAAAAATAGCGTGTGTCGAAGCGGATGCGCGGGGCAAGCCACGACGACGACGACGACAACGATGACGATGACGACGACGCCGATGATAACGACGATGACGACGACAATGATGTGCAAAGCATATGTGGCAATTGTCATCCCGATGCTATCATCCGCTATCACCGCATTGATAACGCGCGATTCGATCGTGACACCACGATAACCACAAATTTCACGCGAAATTGTCGCTATGACTAAAAAGAGAAAAGAACGAAACCGATAACAACATTTGACGAAGTCCAAGTTATTTAATGCTTGATAAAATCGCGTTAAAATAATGAAATGGGTTAAGATAGATACGTCGAGCGTAATACGGACGCGATTATTGATTAGGATTGATGACGACATAAAAAGCTGTCAGTATATTTTCAGGCTATTACTTCTTATCGTAAAAGATGTCAAAACTGTGTGTGCCAAATAGTATTATAAAGTGTTTCGTAAATGTCATTGTAAGCATTTATGAGATATAAAATAAATGTAAAAAGTACTTTCTTATTCCTCTTAATAAATAGAATGTTATTAATGTATAATGTCTCTTTCCTAAAATTTTCGCATCTGTCTTTTGTGATCTTTTCTCTATCTATGTTACACTTTAAATTATTTCAATTTCAACAAATTTTGAATCAAATTTTTGTTTATAATCAATAATATTTATTTAATAACGTTTTGAAAAGAAATATAGAACAATACGGCTGTAATTTTCGTAGTTTTGATTTTCATTAAAATCTTGTTGAATATCGAAATTTAATACAATTTTAATTAATTACACAAACGAAAATATATAGAAAAATATACAAACTTAAATTTCTTCAAGAGACGCAAATATTGCGAATAAATGGCAAAGATGAAATAGCAAAACTTTTAAAAACGATGTGAGATAAGATAGGAGTATGAGACGCGGGATCGTTACATTAAAATTTAATTATTTTCAACGAACGTTTGCCGTAACTACCGTGATTAGATCTAACGACATTCGATTAATTCAATTAATTGAATTAATCTCTTAAGAAATTCGTGACCGAAATGAAAGGTCTTTGCTTTTCTAGAACCGTACTACACATAACTTTCAAGTAAGAAACGACACGGTAAGCACAACAACGATCAATAACATGAAATTATGAAGTATGATGTTAATTAATATCCTATCGGAATAGATTAAAAACTGACACTCTATTATTGTCGAGAAGGATCTTCAAAGGGTTCAATACCAAGAGTAATATCTTTCTTTCGAAAGGGAGGAAGAATGCACTTGATAGATACGAATAACACGTGGGCGAAACGCTGGTATTTGATAATGCAAATTTCTATCTTTGGTAACGTCTTTCTTTCTCTTTCTTTCTCTTTCTCACTTCTCGCGGTTCAACGTTCAGTGACTTTGAGAATCGATAGGATAATAATAATCTCGATAAATCGACGATTTATTCAGAAGTATTTAAAGCAGATTAATAAACGACATTCGTGATAATTAAAGCGAATTACAATCACGAAAAATATGATATCAGATATTGGATCGCGCATTACTATCATTAAAACGCTATTTGCACTTTAGGTGTTTCATTATGGCTGTTGGGGAAAAGCGGTATGTTTGGTTGTGAGACGCCTATCCTCGATATGTTCCTATTCTCGGCATTGATCAGTGCTGTCGATCCCGTGGCCGTGCTGGCCGTTTTCGAAGAGATACATGTGAACGAGATACTCTACATCGTCGTGTTCGGAGAGAGTTTATTGAACGACGCGGTCACTGTCGTAAGTATTACATTATTTACATTACATGATGCTGCACGTCAAGAAGTTCGTTGCGTAGGTAGCTGCAGAAATCTCTGTCCTTTTGTTATGAACTATTAAAGGTCTTCGATACATATAGAGCAAAGCCATAAAGATTAAAGCCGATCAATCCTAATCACTCGAATATGAGATATTTGCACGCATCTGATAGATAAGCATAAGAAGAAAAATAAAATATATAATTATATCTTCTTTTTTAAAAATAATCGTTAAGTGCATAAAGACATTGAGTAAATTTTTATAATCATAATATGAAATTAAAAATAAAAGTATCTTTAATGAGATTATTATAAGTTTTTAAAAAACTAAATTCTACAAGTAAATAAATAAATCATAAAGACAGAAACATAGATATACATTTTTTACGTATAGCAAAAATTTCTCAACTATATAATATTTTATATTAATGATTGCGAAATATCAGAATATAATCAACAATATTTCCAAAGAAAGATAACAATAACTATGCAGTAAAAAACCATTTTATATTTGCATTAGAAACAGTCCACTCAAGTCATTAAAATTGTGTTGAATTTTTAATATACCCGAGTGTTATAATTTAATTTAATGTGACAGTGTTATTTGAATATTTTATGTTAAATTGATGTTCAACGTTTCTTAGTGTTAAACAATTAAAACAATTTATGAATAAGTGAATAAAATAAAATAATATAAAAACAATGTTTTTTTTTTAATGTAAAATGTAAGATAAGTAAACAAAATGTGTTAATTTAACATATTATAAATTTTAAATTTATTGAAACATGTTAATTTAATATATTATAGAAAATGTTATCGTAATTTTAATGAAGAAATATGATTGCTTATAAATTATGTTAGTGTTATGGTGCTAATTTTTTACATAATATTTGTGTTTTAACAGATTCATTTTGTATTAAATTAATATAAAAATTTTAGTGGACCGTTTGAGACATGCGTTAAATTTAACATAAATTTTCCAACCGTATACAATCTTTTTATGCACCGTAATTATTACCGCAATTATTTTATGTATGTCATCGGTCTCTTGCTCTTTTCGCATCCGCTCAGAATTGATCCTGAAGTTGACGTAGATTAATACCCTGTCTCTCACTCTTGCATGTCATATTTTAGAATATCTGATAAATAAAAGATAGAATATAGCAAAGCTTGCACATGACACCGCCAAACGACAAGCACTCCGCCGGGCGAACGATCGATATAACATTGATCACATTGTCCATAAGCGCGGGTCAAGTATCAAATACCTTCGCCTCAATTAAAAATTAACGTCATATTTGTACGCGACCTGTATGTCTGCAATCTGTAATACTCTTGAATAAAATAAAACGATATAATCTAATCGTGATTTGTATATATCACCGTTGCGACGACTTTAATAAACGTCGCCGACCAGGCGCCTTGACGGTTATTAATATCATGCACAATTAACTCTTAAAAAATCTATCTGCAGCTTAGTAAAGAAAAATATAACATCGTAAAGTGCGACGTTTCCAAAAATGCATTCCGTTCCAATTTTATCTGTTACATCGCAAGTCTGAATATCTCTGCAAATAGATCAACATCCCTGCACTATGTATATCGTATATTTATTAATCGTCCGAAAAAAATGTTCTGCTTTGACGTAAAAATTGGGTCGTGCTAGCTAAGAATGGTAATGCGAAAAGAGTTGAGCCGTTAACGATCCATCGCTTATTAATTTCGTGCTGTTGTGAGGCGAGCGAAGGAAAGTGTCAGGGGTTACTGCAACGACCAAGTAAAAGGCCATTTAATACGAATACGCAGGTGCTCTATCACATGTTCGAGACGTACAGCGAGATGGGCCCTTCTAGGATCATTTACACGGACGTGCTGTCGGGCCTAGCTTCGTTTTTGGTGGTGGCGATCGGTGGCACAGTCATAGGTGTAGTTTGGGGTTTCGCTACTGGCTTCGTGACTAGGTTTACACATCAGGTGCGCGTGATCGAGCCGATATTCATCTTCGTGATGGCGTACTTGGCATACCTTAGCGCAGAGATCTTCCACTTGTCCGGCATATTGGCGTAAGTAAATCATCGACTTTTCGACATATCGCGTTGGCATCTCCAGCCTCAAGAGGCATTTCAATAATATACGTTTCAACAAATATATAAAAATCGCTAAATAAAACTAAAAAATTGAAATATCCAATAACTCATCACCTCTATTATTGGATTGTCCGGAAAATTCGTGCCGATGTTGAAGGAAAATTGAAACGCAGAAAATTTTAATTTAATAAATGTATACTAAAATTTAAATTTTAGTCGGCACGAATTTTCCGGACAACCCAATATAATATAACGAACATTATCGAAACTGTTTAACCTTGAATATTAAATATTTATGAACGACGCTCGTGGTATCAATTTCAAGAATAAGTTACAACAACTTGTTGCATTGATCCTATTGGCACGACTCAGCAGAAATTATAAGGAAACTGAAATAAACGCCAAGAATCTGCCGCGAAGGAATTAGATGGATCAATGTCGAATAGAGTTCTAAACACTACACGGTTTAATTCCTGCCGTAGTTACCTTCATTATCGCGTTTACAAACAAGATTCTCAGCTTGCAAGCTTAACTTTATCGAAATAGTGATTGCCACGATGCCTGTTCTGTAATTCGTGATCCCTTTATTCCAGAATAACCTTCTGTGGTATCACGATGAAGAATTACGTTGAGGCCAATATATCGCACAAGTCTCACACGACCGTCAAGTATACAATGAAGATGCTGTCAAGTAGTTCGGAGACCATTATATTCATGTTTCTCGGCGTCGCTACGGTGAACAATGCTCACAACTGGAATACGTGGTTCGTAGTCATGACGATAGTCTTCTGCTCCATCTATCGAGCCATGGGTAAGCCAGATTTTCTAATTTTATTCGATTGGGAATGTCAGAAAAGAATTCCTCTTACTTACCATTTGACGTTCTTAAAACAGCTATTACGAGGTACACGAGGGATTAGGATTGCAGATATTTCAATCACGTTTTTTCATAAGAGATTCAAATACTTGTACACACAACTTCTTAAATTCCCTTATTTATTGTACAATTTCACGTTTTCGAAATTCTACTTTTGAAAAATACAATTTATAGAATTTTAACTTGTTTCTGAATTAGCTAATAAAGAGAAAATTTATAGTCCGTGCAAAACTGTTGGCGTGGAAAACTTTAGAAGGATATTTCAAAGAGGAGAAAAAACTAGGAAATGAGAGAAAAAGTAGCGTGATAATAGCGAATTCATGTCGAGGAATTCTTACACGATCGCGCGGGCCTTGACCGGTCCAGTTGGATGGACGTTAAGGGCATCGCTTTGCCGGCGAATAGAATGGCGTGTAAAATGATACGGTTAAATGATGAAATCATAATGGGACTTAAAGACAATTGACTCTTACTTACACGAGTATCTTACGTCACTCGTAAGCGACGCGGCGTTTCACTTATGGCTTCTTGTTCTAACCGGACAATTTGTCACGTGTGGAAAGTGTGGAAAGATATGAGCAAGCCTGTGTGAAACGTCACGCATTTCATTAGACATGTAATGTCGATGCATTCAATTTCACTTCATAATAGACAATTGAGTCTTTCGATTATTAAATTAAATAAATCGATCAGGATTGTAACAAGATTATAACAGATTTTTACAGAACCGAGAAGGTTTTTATGTAACACTTTAAATAACAAATGAAAAAAAATCGAGAAAAGACAAATACATATATGACAATTAGAAATATAGATTGTTTTGAAAACTCTTTTTATCATGAACTGTATAACTGCTATCTACTGAAAAATGATTTATTGAATTAATATCGATATGATTTCGACGACAATTCGATATCTAATTGATGGTCATTTCTCGCTGAGAACACGTTTTCTAAAGAGGATAGTACAGCTGTAATATCTCGCTCGGATTCATGTTCCAGGCGTGATAGTGCTGACAGCGCTGGCGAATCAGTTCCGGCTGCACAAATTGGACAAGGTGGAGAAATTCGTCATGTCCTACGGCGGTTTACGAGGCGCCGTAGCATTCGCCCTGGTGCTTCTTATAGATCCAAGACACGTGCCTCTGCAACCTATGTTCGTCACTACCACTATTGCCGTCATCTACTTTACCGTATTCATCCAGGTAGGATCATGATCATATGACTGCGTACGATGCATGATCGTGACGAATTTGATTCGCGAACACGAATGCACGTAAGCGTTGCGTAACGACGAGTGTTTGCGTGTGTTTCTACGCGGAGTGCAAGATTGTAGACCTTGCTCGAGTAAATTGGACCGACTCAGTCAGCAACATTTTTCATGGAACCGATGACTCGCGCGTATTTTGAGATGCGGCCAAAGTGGCACGCGTTTCGAGGGAGAGAAACTGACTACTACTTCATCGGAATGGCGCGGCGAGGAGAAAGAAGTGATCGCCTGTTAAAACCATGATCGTCCGTTTAATCAACGATTAATGAGCAACGATACAAAGATATCAGCCGCAAAAAAAAGCTCGGCTCTGCACATGTGCTTTGTCGCGCGATCGATCGGAAACCTAATATCTCTATGTCGCACACACTTGAGCATACACTTTTGCGTCAAGCGTTTTATCAGCCGCGCGTTATTTTACTCGACGTTGACCGATAATTCGCGTCGGGAACACGAGTGTGTTCCGATGTACAGCACGTACATTTTATCCGAGAAACATCCTGGGAACATTTTTAGGCACGTTTAGAGGACATAGGGACGTTCTCTGGACGTCTTTAGAACACCCCTTGGAAGTCTGTGTTGCACGAGTTCGCTCTCGCGATGACGCTTATGTAAACGCGCTCTTATTTTTAGGGGATCACCATCAAACCTCTCGTCAAAATCCTCAATGTTAAAAGGGCGGAGAAGAGAAAGCCGACGATGAATGAGAGAATCCACGAGAGGGTACGTTACGCGACCAAATTATTTCGACGGTGGTCGTTATTGTTGTCGTTGTAACATCTGGAAATTGCGGGGAACAAAAACGATCGCAGAACTGATATAGATGTGTAAAAATTCGATAATGTCGTGCTCAATCGCCGATATATGACGATAACGGAGCCTATTACCTCGAATCCTAGTAACGACGTATTTCTTTTTAATGGAACGACAGAGCCGTACAATATGAAGAATAGGGTCGAACTGTGAAATAGGATAACGTTCATCATTGTCAAGCCGCATTACAGAATGTGTATATAGCGGCAATTTTTACCGGGACTTTGATACATCATTCTGCTTGCGTTTGCGTTTGCCCGCGTACGTGGCAAATCCTGGCGGATTTGTGACGCCTGCGCTGCTCGTCAAATTGAAAGATAAATAACGTCTGTCTCTTAATTCTTAGATAATGGATCATACGATGGCGGGTATCGAAGACATTTTGGGAAAACACGGCAACTATCACGTCCGAGATAAGTAAGACGCTTTTAGTCATAACTTCGTGTTTACTCAATGACATACAAACTGTCAGTCAAGAATCTATGCGAGTTAGCATAAAATAATAAACAGAAGCAAAATTAGCTACAGAATTTATATCTTTCGTATATATATATATATATA
>NW_017259437.1:2175256-2179453 GCF_001594045.1 Atta colombica
ATTGTATTTGTATCGACTAATTATCAGAATGTTTTTTTCAGTATTTCTATTTACCTCTTCTATTTTTTGTTTCCCTAATAAAAATATTATCTGTCTTGATTTGCTGTAGATTCAAGCGATTCGACAATAAATTCATCCGACCTTATCTCGTGAAAGATCATTGCGGCGCCGAGCCGAAGATTCTGGAAACTTACTCGAAGCTGGCGATGAAGGATGCGTTAGATTACATAAGAAGAAATGCCTCCACTATTGGCAACATTAGCGGCACCGAAAGTATGTCGGCGATATTCCGTAATTACAGCAATACCGGACAGTTCAATGGAAGGTGCGGAATTCCTGTTGTTCGTCAACAATTGTCGTTGATAAAATAAAAGCGCAAGAATGCTAATCGCATTCTTTTTCTCTCTAGTCCCAGCTGCAGCCAGCTCGAAACGGGATGGAATATCGATCTGCAGGAACTGGAGTACAATCCTTCCAAAAAAGACCTAACGGACGCGAGAATACACCATCTGCTCGCCGAAGAGCTTTGTAAACCATACAAAAGGGTAAGAGATTATGATCGAGTCTAGATTTTCTCCAAATTCAAAGTCTGCTCGTGATATATGCTCTTTAACATAATATATTGTGTGTAATAAAGTAATAATCCCTCTATTATTAAATTTTTTAACTATATTTTTTCTGACAAATTTTAAATCAATTTATCTCCAGAAAAAATATAATTTCTTGTAAATGTTTTACTTTTACTTTAAAATATCCTGATATTCTTTTTAAATATCATCCATTTGCAGATCTCTTCTAATTTCCAAATCGATATTTTAGTATTTACTTCTTTCGTCAAAGAGGATTTATTTTAAATTCATCAAAGAAGCTGTAATTAGAAAATATATCAGCATATTTTAATAATATTCTATTATATTTAAAAATATTGCGTCTAAAAATTTTCTACAAGCGTCATATATTATTTAGCATCGACGTTTGAGCTACAGTCGACACGCGGTGAATGATCGCGATCTTTCGACACAAGTCAATTACAAAATGCACATGAATATTCGACGGATGATGGGAGAGCACAAACATCGCCATAAACGCAGCAAAAAGTTACTCAAAGTAAGAATCGATCAGCGTCTCGATCGTTTGTCATATTTAATTTCGACGTCTTCGACTTTCCATTTTATCGATTTCAATTGTATAGGATGGCAAACAGAATCACGTTAGTTTCCCAGAATTTCAACAGCAGAACGGCTCGACAAAGCTATTTACGCAAGGTACGTGCAAATTAATTGTACTTCGAAGTTCCGTAATTTTTTCTTTCTTTTTTTTTCTCATGAATTATCGTGCACAGATTACATCAATGGCGTGCTGTATGAGTTAGAAAACGGAGAAACCTCGAAGCCCTCCAGCAAAGAGGATTGGGATTCAGCGATCACGTTCACCGCGCGAACGTCCGGTAAGAAAACTTTTCTTTAACTTACTAAATCGAATTGAACTGAAAAATGAGATTGAAGTTAAAAATATAGGTATATCGACGAAATGCGACGATGAAAACGATCAGGATGTCTTGATTTCTCTTATCTATATAGCGAAGATTACAATTTATGTACATGTAGATTGTAGTTATTGAATTATCTTCTTGAAAAGAGTCATGACTAATAGAGCTTAAAATCTTTAAACGGAAGATTCGCCGAATGTAAACGCGGACAATCAACACGCTACCACCGCTACTACGTCGATGGACACAATAAATACGGACGAAGGAGACTTGAAAATAGGACGCGACGGTACGTTTTCAAAATGAGAAAAAGAAAGAGTTCGAGCATTGGTTTTATGTTATTGCGAATCGTTCTTTTCCTTTTTTGCGTACTTTTTTTTTCTATTTTTCAGCATTAACCAAACCAGGCGTTGATCTTGTATTGCTGTGATTTTTCTCTTTTGCATCTTTTTTATATTGGTGATCATGATTTTTCGAGCGTTTGTTATTTTTTTTTTTTTTTTTAGGATTTAAAAATCGATATAATTTCGGTGGACTTCGGACTTTTCGTGTTTATGACATCGAAAATTGCATCCGCCGAAATCATAACGGTTTCAATTTCCATTTCATACTCCCGTTACTATTGTCTTGTGCGATATTTGACCTAGGTGCGGAAGGCTACAGAGTAACCACCCCTACGGCTACGGAAACTATGTTACCGTGGAAACGTGAGGACGATTACGAATCGGGTCATCCGATCAAGCAGCACGAATTTCCAGCCTGGTGCTCCAATAAAGAATATCTCGCCTACAGTTCGCCCTCCGCCACTTTCTTAGGTAAAAAAGAAAAAAGGGGGAAAAAAAACAAGATAATTCAATTCAGCTGTCAAATATTAATGTACCGTAAAAAAGTTTTTTCGATTTTTTTTTTTTTTCATAAAAGAGTAACGAATATGAAAACCAATAGACCGTCACGATAGCTGTAAGTCAGTTTTCCTCTAAGAAGATTAACAACTCTCTGAAAACTTTCAGCTCGTGAAATCGCTCACCGCCTGCCTATTTATTCCCA
The DNA here is from genome assembly GCF_001594045.1 of Atta colombica. Taxonomy (NCBI): domain Eukaryota; kingdom Metazoa; phylum Arthropoda; class Insecta; order Hymenoptera; family Formicidae; genus Atta; species Atta colombica. The sequence continues at coordinate 2,177,793 of NW_017259437.1, forward strand.
GCGGTACTTCTACATGCCCGATATGTCTTTCCGCTTTTCAGGTGGGATCGAACAGCCGAAAGTCCAATCCGTGATTGGCCTATTTCGACGCGAGAGCGTGTGCACGCCCGACAGTATCGATTGCCAAGAGACCGTCGACGAGGTGGACGAGACGGACGAGTACACCCCCGCGGAAATGGATTCCCCCGCGAAAACCAAGGGTACGTGACGCATAGCAGAAGGAGGGTACGTGTGGTTCATTTTTATTTCTTTTCCTTTTCTTCCCTCCCTCCCCCCCTTCTCTCTTTTTTCATGCCTGCCGAGTCGGATTATTCAATTTCCATTCTACATCCCCCTTTCATTCCCTTCCATCGTTTTCAATGCATAGAGGAAGTTTCGAATACTTAGCGAAATATATCACGAAAAAAAAAATTCGCATATTTTAAAGTTCTGAAATAATAATATTTCAAAATGACTCAATGATATATAACGACTATAAATTATTACGCTTTAAGCGGGAAATATTCGAAATAATACGCGAAAGATGCGAAACGTTGAGAAGCATTGAAGTATGCTATTTTTTAATGCGTTGTGACGAGCGTCACTCATGTTGCGTTACATGTTCGTAGCTATTTTTGTGAGCAATTGCAAAATGAGCATCGACATGCCAGTGCCCACACGTGCTAACCGTCGTTTCGCTATGGAAGAAATATTGTTTCGTGAACGAATTGCATGCATAAATTATAATCTTTATTCTGAAATTCTAATTCCTTTATCATAAATTCATACAGTTTTAGCTCTGTTTATTAATATTGTCATATAACAAAAGTGATTGAAATCATAAACTTATTAATTTTTTACCTATTATTCCATTGTTGTTATTATTACATTGTTGTTAATCATTTTTCACTTTTTATATTTTTATCATTAAGACATTGGTGTTTGCTGTCATATTCGCAATAGCGTTTGTGGCGGAAAAACCGGTTTCCAATAAATATATTTAGTATCTGCTTAAATTCAAGATACATTAATCTATCAATGTATCAATTTTATTATCCTATTTCGTTTATCAAATGTATGTACGTGTAAATTAAAATTTTTCAAATAAAATATTTTCTAAATCTAAAATATCGGTTATAGTAGAAAGAGAATATGCTTTGAGAACAGATATAAAAGAAGATAAAAAAGTTTTTTTTATCGTGCGCGTGGAACTAATTACGATAAGGAATATTCTAGTCAAGCGCAAAAAAGTAGCTTTTGAAAAACATTTTTAAAGGAAATTGTACACATTTTTCTGCACTTTTATTATCCACTTGTATGTATTTAAATATTCTATAAATTTTTATATGGCTAAATGTGTATTAGTTTTTAAATTACGTAAATTTAAACACAAAATATAAAAAAATATATCGGCGGTTGACATTTTACTTTCCAACTTAATTGAAACAAAAAATTCAAAACGATTTTTAGTTATTATTATATGAGTGTGGCTATAATCTGAACTAAAATAAATGGAAAATATTCCCAATTGTTAAAATAATGCGATTTGAAAAACAAGTATATCGATTTTTAACTCAACTTTTCAATTTAACGAATATGAAAAAATAATCAATTTACAGATATTGCAATAATCTTAATTTATGCGATAGACATATATTTTATATATATATACATATATATAT
>NW_017259437.1:2179553-2185208 GCF_001594045.1 Atta colombica
TCAAGTTTCAATATAAAAAAATGAAAGTTTACTCTAATCGGCGATACCAGGATACAAAAAACTTTCTTTTATTCGAAATGCTCATTTTCATTTTTCTCTTGTTTACGCTTGATAATAGCTGCCTTTGGTCGCGTTGACAGAGTGCGTGCATTAAACAATATATGCTAAAACAACTTCAAAACACCTATATCTCCATTATTTTTTATCGATAAAAGCTTTTAGAAACTTATTTTCGAGAGACCTTAAATATTAAAAAAGAAAAATCGATTTTTTCCTAGAATATATCTTTAAATATCTTCAAGATACATTAAAATAGTTGAGAGACATCGATAATTGGCCAAAGTGCTATTCGTAAATTCGATTTCCTCAAATAAATAACACCTTCGGCTTTCCTTTCCAGGCAATCCGAGGAGGGTGCCCGCGAGGAGGGTGTCAATGATGGAGCTCGGCTTCGCCGACCGAGCTCGCTCGGTGGACAAAACTGCGGACGACGGATCTCACTCCTTGCCGGACTGCTGGAATGTTCAGAGAGTACGCCTTAACTCCCTCGCCTGCTCGCCCGCCCAAATGCCGACTCTGTCGACCGCCCTGATCACCTCCTCCACGTCGGAATCATCGGAGGATGTAGATGACGAAGAAGAGGAAAAGGCTTGACCCTTGGGGACCGTCGCTGAGGAGCGACAGTCCTCCTTCACGGATGTCGAGCGTCGACGTCGTCGGCCCTTCCGACGACCACCGCGACATTCGTTGCTCACTTCGCTCCTGCGACGACCGAGTGCCCCCGTTTGAGAAGATCTGCCCTTGACAAGCCGCCTTCTGCAGGGGCCATCTCACGAACCTGAATCGGCCTGAATTTTATTAATACGCCCCACAAATATGCGAAACAAGACGTTGCGATGAATAGATTCCAGGAGAAATGACTGTGCAAAGAGAGACTGTGAAAAACACATCGAAGATGAATTAAATTCTTTTGAATTAAATTTTGTACGAGGAGAAATATTTAGGAAGACGCGAAAATTTCATTAATTGAATGAAGGTTATACAAGAAAAGAGAAGATATTCTTTTAAAAAGTTAATGATGACAAATTTTTCCGCGATGGTAACGCAAAAAAGTGATGAATCTCTCTGGAATGAACGATCTTCTATTCTTCCAGTTTGGTATTCGGTATTCGCGAGACAGCTCGCCAATTCGGAAGGAAACGAAACACGTAGACGAGATTGAAATTTGATGAATCACTGTTATTTTTTTCTGCACGTCGCATGAAATGCATTCGCGAGAACGAGGGCGCTTGTCAAGAGCAAGGGCTTCTTTCTAAATCCGTCTTTAAGACGTCTTGGATTTGTGGCCTTATAAGGACTATAAAAGTGCTTGGACGCCGATGACTTGTACGCTACCGTCGTCGTCATTATCGGCGCAAAATTGTCGGTGCTATTGATAAAAGTGTGTTTGTGTTGTAAGAATTGTTGCGCGGCGCCGTTAAATGCGCCGCCAGCTTGTCCCAAGATTTACCACGAGTACCTTCTCTCGGGGGTGGATTAGACGATGATCATCGCTGTTGTGTACTACGCGATTAGCTTACGGTCAGACTAATCGACTTAGTAGAAAATTACGTATAAAGTCGGATTAAACACTTAAGTCGCTGCCACAATTTACTATAAATTCTGAACATAATTCTGCCAGTAGGATAATGACAGAAAAAAAAAACTTGCGCCATAATGTCACTTCTGGTAAAAATATCCAATTTTCAATAAAATAAATGATTCACGTTACTACCTAACTATTTTATGATATCATTTTCTATAGAGAAAATTTAATTTTTATCTCCACGTCGCTTGATAGGAAATATTTTTATTCTTCCTAACAAGATTTTGAAAAGTGCTCATTTTGTGCACATCAAATTCTCAAACTCATCAAACTGTCAATTATAGATATACTATGAAACATCTCTGCCATAAGCTTTTGAAAATAATGAAAGGAAAATAATGAAGGAAAATAGTCGAATGATTGAGAATTAGGCATTCATTAATCATTCGATCAAATCTACGCTTTGTTCGTTAAGTCGATAGTCTGGCCGTAGCTTCGCAAAACGACATTAATCCAACATTAGGTGCGTTATATCGTTAGTAGTCTCGTTATCGTGTTTCTGACGCATGTTACGCACGCATGAATGCAACGCGGTACGTCGCGGTATACATAGATGACATCTTGTAGCGACACATCCCCAGCTGAATTTAGGAGAATTAATTCCTTTCAAACGAACGGTTACACGCACATGTTCAATCGACGGTGCAACTATCAATTGCGTAGAACCAGATGAGAGAGGTGCGTACAGGTGCGCCGCTCTTCTCTTCGAGTATGGCCTTAAAGAAACTTTTTCAGCAAGCGGATACTCGTGAGTAACATGGTGCCTGGTATATGATAATACACTGTTATAATACATTGTTAATATCGCGCGGCCACGGCACCTCTTGGTCAATATTTAGTGAAAAGCCGCCAGAAGCATGTACATACGGTTTTTCTTAGAAAAGGTACGCTAGAAAATTATCGGCATTCTCATCGTTGTCATCCTCAGCAGCATCCTCATCCTCACTATTTTTGTTATCGTTTAGTATTATTTCGTCAGTGGAGAAAGAAAGAAGAGAGAAAAATAAAAGGAGGCGGAGTGCGACCACTAGACCATTCGGTATTCTAGTTATTATTGTTACACTTGTTACTATCACTAGTATGTGATTATACTAGTTCTACTATTAATAATTAATAATTATAGCCATCGCTCGGCGCGGGCGGAAATCAGAAGCGTCGAGTTCTTGCTAGTTTCGAGGGGAACTTGGTCAACAGAGTCTTTTAATAGTTGGAGACTTATTTTGATTATCAAAAATACGAATCGAGAATAGAGAATGAAGTTAAGAAATGGGATCGCCTGAAACAGTAGAACCTTGTCATCAACCGTCCCAAACATTTCTATTGTAGGTATATTACAGAAATTGCTATCTTCCTTAGGTCCGATTGTACCAACGTTACTTTAATTTTAAGTGAGGCTTAAAACTCTCTTTGTTCCTGTCTCTTTTCAGTTTTAAAACGAGGTAGAGAGAATTTCGCTGAAAATCAGAGTAATATTGATGCAACCGAGCCTTAGGCTCATTCTTTTTAGTTGAATATTTTGCACTGTTTACTTTTCCTCTTTTTCTCTACATTGAAGAAAAAAAGAGAAAAGTTGAATTATGCCAAAAGTTCAACTAACAGGAATCTCTTGTATTTATTTTTGCGTCGCTCATATAACAATTACCTAATACCGATTTTATTCTTGCCATAATTAGACTCAATAGGCTTTTGACTTTTACCAATTACCTCATGGTTCTTTGGGACCCTGTGATTTTTATACTTCCTTATAAATGCATTATTGTAATACGGATCAGTACTTAATTTAGCGTACGCGATCTCTGATACCGAATCACTTTTGTATCACGTAAGGGTGACAGGGTATAAGTTCGCTTTGTAAAAAAAAACAGAGAAAAACACACGGGTTTTTTGTGACGATAAATAAAAAATGATTTCGCACAGATTTGGAAGTTCCCCTCGCATGGAATATTCCTCGCGGCCTTTAGTTACTTAGACCGGATAAAAAAACATCGGACTAGTCTTTAGATGCTAGTCTCTACGCTGTTGATTTGTTAAAAAGGAAATAAATGTTTATTTCTTAAAACATTATTACATTTGATATTTTTATTTCATATATAATCTCTTACCTCTTTATCTGCCAATTCCTTAAAGATCATTCTCACCTTAAAGATCTTATAATAATAACACTTGATTTTTAAGAAGATCGATACTATTTTTAAACTGTTCATCCTTCCTTACTGACATCTTCCTTCTTAAAAAGAAAAATAAGAATTATAAATATTTCTGTAATTATATGCTTCCTCGAAAGTTCCTCAAATTATTTCCAAGCAAGAATATTTCCATGAACTTCGAATATTTCTAATGTCACGATCATCTGAAAATAACATCTTAAGTCGTCTTTACTACACAGAACAATTATGAACCAGGCAATAAAGTAATTATCGTTAGTTGATGAATGAATTGCATCTTCGATCTTCTGACGATCGCTCTACGAAAGCAGAACAGTCTTCGTGATCACACGAGGCAGATCGAGTAAGTGATTTTCGTGCAATAAAGTCGATTACGGAATAAACATGCCTGGGGGTGTTGTATTTCTGGTCTGTATCCCCACTTTGAGCTACGAGCATCAACTTGTATTCGGTGTGCCGGTAAAACGCTCGAAGAAGATCGAAAAGAGCAAAAATAAAATCATAGGGCCGAAGGTAGACCTTCGTCTAAAGGAAACAAAAAGTCGTGCGCAATTACTCACGCTTGATGATGATGGCGATAACGAAGACGACGACGTCGGTATTGATGTTGGTATTGAAGGCAGAAAATATCCTCGCGGATATCCCACGCGGTCGAAATCACCGGTCTTCGTGTCGATGGAAACGGTAAAGTATAATAAAAAACATTACAAGAAAATAAAACATAGACTATAATACGAAGTTATAAACGATAAGATAATATTATCAAAATTAAATGAAAAAATGAATTGTACTTATTAAGTAGATATATATCTATAATTATAATTATAGATTTCACATTTCTTTTTAATTCTTTGATTTTGACTCTTCAACTTTAAGATAACTTTATATTTTAAGAGTTTAACTCGCTTTCAAAGATAGAGAATTTTCTTTGTAAATAGCTCTATGATTTAATTGTATTCAATACTCTAAGTTTTATTAATTATATCCACTCTTATTAACTTATGAGGTTTGCTTTTACAGGTGTTGGAAGAGCTCCTTAAAAAGCTAAGAGTAGAACATGTTGTATGGTGCAAGGACAAGGAAGACATGTATTATGAGGTACGGCCAAAGTTGCGGATACATTTCCATCTAAATGTATATGCGAGAAATTAATTTATTCGGACATTATGCATAATGCTCGGTTAAAATAGGCAGGCATTATGCATATTGACCAACCATTATGCATGATGTTCGAATTAATCATATTTCTCGTAACATATATATATTTCCAAATGATGAATGCAAACAAAGCTTTCTGGTGGAAGGTGATATTTCCAGTACCCGCCGGTGAACCCTGCGAAAATTGTATACATTGCCTCACCGAGTTGGGTATTGGTGTTAAAATGAACTCAATAGTCAGGTGAGTTTACGCTGAACTAAAGAAATCGCACAAGTTTCAGTACGTTCGAAGTTATGATTTTGGTCATTGATTTTTTTATTTTTAGCGTAATCCCGACGCAATGTACGTACAGCGGTGTGAACGGTACAAAATCGTTGGCTGTCAAGGACGACGTTGCTCGCAGGTTTTTTAAATTGATTTTTGCTGAGATTAGCGTAAATGAAAATATGTTCATGTATTTTCTGTTATTCAGACGGAAAGAATCAGAAGACCGTAAAAACGCTTGGGACGATTTCGTAGGCTCTATTAGATCGAAATTGACAGTGAAACAGGTCGTCGATGGCGTTCGCAGTGGTGGTGATCTTACCTTCGATTACATGTGTCTTGTATTAACTGCGGAGTAAGAAACAAACTCTTATTATCTTTATATATATATATATATATATATATATACACACACACACACA
>NW_017259437.1:2185308-2194605 GCF_001594045.1 Atta colombica
AAAAAAATTCTTATTATTTATTTGGCAATTTATATTTATCGTTATTAATGCTACCAGGATATGTAAAGAAGGCGTTGTAGAATATTAAATATAAACTTAATCTTACATTGCCGCAATATTTAAGTTGTATTAATAATAATCAGTTATGTGAAAACTACGATCTTACAGCTGTCTCGCTGCACTTGGTCTCATCGAGAACAGTGCAACTAATGTCGTTGCAGCTATGCTAGTTTCTCCTCTCATGGTAAAACCTTTTAATGCAACTTTGTTAGTCGTTAAACATTGTTTACACGTCACTTAACACTTTTGATCATCGTCTCATTGATCAAAGGGACCTGTGATGTCTCTGACTTTCGGGACGATCATAGCCGATAGAAAGCTGCAACTGGTCGGTCTGAAAAGCTTGATGCTCGGTATCTTCGTATCGATACTATTTGGCTTTATATTCGGCCTTCTCCTCGGTACAACTGAAATGCCTTGGGGCTATGGCGACTGGCCAACCGACGAAATGAAGGGCAGGTGGATATCACTAAGAGACTGATCAAACAATGTTATTATAATAACGCAATAGATTGCATATGGCTTTCAATTATATACATTTCAAATATATAGTTAGAAATTTTATCTCAAAATGATAATTTCTTTCTATAGAGGCAACTATAGATCGCTTTGGATGGGTGTTCTTTGGGCTCTTCCATCTGGCACAGGTGTCGCGGTCGCTTTGCTGCAAGGTAGTAATGGGCCATTAATTGGTGTCGCCATATCAGCTTCGTTACTACCGCCAGTCGTCAATTGCGTAAGAGAACAATAGCATATATCATATAAAAGTAAAGTGCTATGCAATAATAATTAGACATGTATTGTTAAAGATGTTTCTCTTTCTCCCATTGTTGGATAACTGTTAATGATTAATGTAATAATGTAATATTTTTAATGTTATATTGATCAAACTAAAAATTCATTTTTATTTTTCGCAGGGCTTATTTTGGGCTCTGGGATGCATATGGCTCATATATCGACCAATAAAAATGCCCCATATTAAAGGCGAATCTTACACAAACTTTAATAGCTCCTATACGTATATCTACAGCGATTATTTGCCCGTAGAATTCTTCTGTAATGGCATTATCAGCGCGTGTCTAACGTTTATCAATGTAATGTGCATCTTTATTACGGCGATAATAGTCTTGAAGGTAATTAAAGTTAGCACGCTACATAGTTACTCGTTAATGGTCGAGAACAATCGCAAATTGCAGCTGTAATTTGCATCTCGTATTATTACATCACCGACACAACATATACTGACGTCGTTAATTACGACTTTGCCATAGAGTTAAGCAAATTACATCGCGATACGACAAATGCACCGATTTTATATAATACACTTTATAATCCACTTTTATACGTTTTTTGTTTTCGCCATAATCATTCGTTCGCAACCGCAGATTAAAGAAGTGGCCGCACCGTATACGTCAACACCGGAACTGCGTCGATTCTGGGAACATGACATTCGGCTGGTTCGCGATAAGAATATCTCTAGAGATAACAGTTCTTTGAATTCAAGGTAAAAAGAGTTATACTTTAGCTTACTTTATCTATGTGATATCATAGGTAATGTAAAAATATTCATGTTGTAAACATGACCCTAAAAATACGACTCCTTAATATTCTGATTTGAATTAGTTTCTACGATGGATTGAGTAAAACTAAACAACGAGCATTGGAACGTACATTAAACGAAGCAGTCAGAGAAGCGATAAATGACGAAACTTTCAGAAAAGTACAAAGACTCAGTTATGGGCATGGACCGGAAGAGGTATTCCCTAAATATCATATAAATTTAAATATGTAATATTTATGTTGTAATAATATTTATAATAATTTATATATGTATGTATAACAATAATTAAATTATTACTATATTTTTAATTACTTTTAATATTAAAAAAAAATATTGTAGATTAGCCCTCGGCTTGGTCTTCCTGCTCGCGGAACTGGGGGTAGAGGTAACATAAAAGACAGTGAAAACACTGAAGAAATAACAGATGGAAATCTACAGTCACACAAAGGCTTGAATTCTGGTAATACAAGCGAAGATTTGATCGCATTGGATCGTTTAATAACATATCTTTTGAGTCAACCAAACAACCCCACTGGCGGCAATTTGGATTCATGGAGACGCTCGCATCGAGCTAGTTCACGAGGATATAGACAATTACGTGGCACTGCCGCTGATACCGACGCGGAAACCGGTGGCGTTGGCACAACGACTCTTTGAGCATAAATTGACATTTAAAGAAAAGCCAGCATCGCATATAAAATAGCAATACGATAGCTAGTTTCAAGTTAAATGTCACATAAGATAAAACTGTAATGAGGACAAGGCACAAACAGAAATGTTAATTTTGCTAAAGATATGATAGATTATTAATATCTGCATTTATAATATCACAATTTACACAACGTAGCGAATATAAGAATTTTAAATAGAGATCTATAAATCACCTTAATCATCAGATGGTTCAGTGCCAAAGTATCTATCGCCAAAATTACCAATACCGGGCAATACATAAAACTTCTCATTTATCTCGGGATCCAACGCGGAAGTGACAATCTTCACTCGCGGAAAGGCGTAAGCAATCGAATGTACGCCAGATTCGGCCATCAACAATGACGCCAACAGTACATTTTCCTCAGCAACATCGTGATCCAGAAGTACCCTAATCGCCATAATAGCAGCAGCACCAGTCGCAACAGTGGCATCCATCAATATTACTCTATAATCTTTGATGTCCTTTGGTAATCGGAGATAATACAACTAGATACAAGAAATTAAATGAATCATCGGTCATTGATCAAGGATAGATTTGCGAAAGAAAAATGTTCGAGTGCTTACTTCAGGCTCGCCAGTTTGCTGATTAGTTTGGATGAGAATTTTTCCTATGCGTATGTCTTTGCACACATCTCGAACAGCCTGCTCCATAGTCTCACCGGCGCGTAATATCGATACACCGCATATTTTGTCCGTCGCACCTCGTTTGCCGCTATATAATACTCCTTGCGGTGTTTCGACAGTTACATCCTTCATATAAAAATAATATATTATAACATGTGTCAAAAATTAGGAGCTTTCAATTCTTATAAAAATTACAATAAAATTAATTAAAAAATTCTGGCCTCTTTTATTTAGAGTTGTGATAAAATAAAATAACCAATATACAAATTGAATAAAAAAAACAAATATTCATATTGAACATAAGAGAAGAATTCATATTGAACATTTATAATGTTTATGTACATTTGTATTTACCTCAAAAGGCAGCAAAGACAACGCATATTCGATGACTAGACGAATCAAGCGTTTAGAATAAAAAATAAATTCATCTCTATAGGTCTCCTTGTTTCGTATAAACGTATGAAGACCTTTTATCTGCGGCGTGTCTGGAAGTAAGTACAAAGATGAAGGCAATGGCTGACCGATGTATGAATGCGCCAGTTTTTCCCTCAATTTAAAACCTCTCTGAAAGTCGCACAGAGATTGTTAGCATTGATAATAATTTTACGTTAAAATGTAAAATAAAAGCTAGCAATTTACCAATTGAAGTTGAGTATGAACATGCTGTACAATTAGCTCTATTGCCACTTCGTTTTCTCCTCCGCGCGGCACAATAATATCCGCATGAACCATAAGAGGTGCTATGTAATAATAAAAAGCCGGCTGCACATGTTTACTATACTGCTTTAATACACCCTCCAGGTCTCTGCCTCTTTGCGAAATATCCCTTCGTAAACGCCTGGCCAGTCTGACATCCGCATCAGTATCGACGAAAACTTTCATATCGCACAGCTTGATGAAACGTTTATCTATTTACTCTCTTTCGATATATTTTCCCAATCTTTAAATTAATTTATCTTTTTACCGATTTACCTTCAAGACGTCGACATTGTAAAAAGTAAGTATTCCCTCGAAGATAATGACGTTGGCACCATACATGGTTTTCTTTCGAATAAAGAAGAAAAAAAATTGTATAAGTTGCGATGATTTCTTGCATATTAAGTAAAAATCACAATCAAGTCAACTTACCGTTCTACTTTCTCTACGATGTGTTACAAAATTATAAATAGGAACTTCTACCATGCGTCCTTCCTTTAAACGCTGCAACGTAGTTTTGAGAAGTTCAAAATCGAATGCATCAGGATGATCAAAATTGTACTCGTTGTGTGCAGCCATCTCGTGCTGCTTCTCATTTAATACCTATAAGATAAATATATAAGACAAAGACATAAATAAAAATATAAGATAAATATTTGGTATCTACAATATTACTGAATTGTTTTCCATTATGATAATGACAAATTTGTACAAGATATTTTTAATAAATACTATACTTATTAGAATATTTAACGCACTTTATAAAAAGAATCCATACTAAGGAGGGTCACCCATGGTACATCTAGAGATTCTATGATTTTAGTTGCCACTGTCGTTTTTCCAGAGGCACTGCCTCCACAAATACCTATCGCAAATATATTCATCAGTAATCAAAATTTATTTCATATAAAAAATTTAAATCATCCATCAAGTTATAAATTAAAAATCATTGTAATTAAATTAACAATAAATGTCACTAACCAATTACAAAAGGTTCTACTTGTTGACCAGCTGAATTGTACCAAGGAGGCCTTCCAGCTGTATAAATAGTTCGCGTTTTGCTCCTGAGAATAGATTCTGCAGATGTCTTCTTACTTGATTGTGACATGCTAGTAGTGCGTTGCCTTCGTGATCGTGGTGACTTTTGTGAACCTGTTTAATTATATAATAAATATCTTATCTTTCTATCTCCACATAATAATCAATATTTATTTTTTGGCTACATAATCCCTTATATAATTTTATTTATGTGATTTGCAATAAAGGATTTAATTAATCAAAGGAATAGGAATAGGATTAAAAGTAAGAAGAAAACCTTCTATATATTTCATATTAAATGTCTTCTAGGAGCTCATTAAGAAAAGACGATGAATTGTTTGAATCTTCTTTTACAGGTACATTGAAGTATTGATTCTGTAAACAATGCATCTATATATACTATATATATGTGGGATTTAATAAATATGACATATGTACACTTAACTACACTTTATGTATATTACTTATTATCCTATTATCTATATGTATTATTTATAAGTCATGTAAGCATATTTTATTGATATTTTATTCATATCTTATCTTATTACAATTACTTCATTCATAAAATATTTATATATATATATATTCCTAAGACAATCTATATATTACAGATGATTCATTATCAATGAATAACAGATGTAAGTTGTCACACATAAATATCGTTCTGTTATCACAAACATATATAAATATATATTACATATTTGTATATATATGTAAGAAATTTATGTACATCATCAGATGTATTAACATAATTCTATCTTACTAATTCTACAAACAAGTTCTACTAACAGGTCTTGTTAATAAAAAAAGTAAATCACTACCACATGTTAGATTAGAATGAGTTTTAGATAGAAGAAAATTGCTCTTCTAGATCAGGCATATCAGACTGAAATCTTACAAGAAAGCCAATAACAAATAAATTTACCTGTGGACGGTGGTCTCGGGGATTGTGGCGTGCCTACGTCAGAGTGCCTGTAATGCTCAACATCCTCGCACAACTCGTCGGCGAGGAATATCTCGCGATCATCCAAACACGCGTCGCCGTCGTCGCTAGCAAAATATCAGCAATAGAAATTTCGTTGATTTTCAATGGACGTTGATGAGTGGAAATGTGCTATGAAATAAATTTAAAAAAAAAGAGGAAACTCCTCACACATACCTCTCAGAACTCGCCGAGCTCGGTGGCTCGAATGGGAGCTGCATTTTAGCTGCCATGTTCCGTCGACACCGCTGACCTCGGGCTCGTCGTCACCACGTGCACGTCTGCAGATGCAGATTGCAGACAATCACCTGCGACCTAGTTCTACTTCTTTCTTTTTATTGGCCCCGGTCCCTGCACACGGGTTGACGTGAACAGTGACTTAACCTACTGCGTTGTACGTAAATTTCACGCTGCGCGCCAAACGTACGGTACACGACGTGATAGCACACAGCAGTGTCACATCACACTGATATCGCCGCGTCGCATGCGGGCTGACGACACAAAGTTGCAGAGCGCAAAGCCGCGCGGTCAGTGTTCCCAAACCATGAGCAACTGTGAGAAAGACCCCACCATTCCGTCCATTCGTTCGATCATTTTCGAGTATTCTCGACGAGTTTTCGCGCGCGTGCGTACCAACACGTGATTTTCTCGACAGTATCGTGCCTAAAAGTAACACAGGGCTCTCGCCTTATTATTATGTAGAAATCATATTTTACATCTTTTATTATCATTATTAAAATTATTTCAGGATTATTAGCACATTTTTATCTTAAAATAATTTAATTTTAACTAATTTTAATTATTAATGCATATTATTTAAACGATTTAAAATAAGGTTTCCTATGCACATGTTCATAATTCCGTTTATCATGACAGAAGCATAACGACTATCATTTTATCGAGATAAAATGTACGCGACTGAGAGAACTGAGCGCGTTGCTAAAATTTGCGCGTGGGTGAATATTTTTGAGGACACCAACCACGCGCAGTATTGTTCCAAAAAATCGCATACACGTTTTCAATGATCATATTGAAGAACATGTTTGATTTCTCGACATTGTTCAGCGCTACAAAATCAATTTCCACAATTAGACATTTTTATATAATATCACCTATTTTATATTTATAAATGTTAAGCTATTGTTGCTAGTTAGATTTAAATTTGTATCCTAAAAAAAGATTCGTAAACTTAGAAAATACATAAAATATTGTAGAAATACTGAAAACTATTATCGTTTTCCTTGAATTTCTTATTTTTCTTTTAAAGACACCAATTAGTTACTACAAGACATTGGTTTATTTATGTTCATTTTTTCCAGAGAAATGAATTTTAATCTCTTTATTTCTTTATTTTTTCTAGTTTCTAGAACTGGAGAAAAAATAAAAAGTAAATTAAATCAAGATTAAAATAGTTACTTGAATTAAAATTAAAATAACATTATAATTGGTAGAAATATAAGTAACTGCGCCTTTTCATTCTTTTTTATAAAATTTTCCTCTGTTTCTTTTATCCTATTCGTAATATTATGTAATAAAACGGCAAATGGCCGCGGCATATTTCTTTATTTCTTTTATATTTGTAATAGAGTAACTGTCCCTATTAAATGTGCCTTTTAGCCAACTTGCTTATTAAATGAATTAATTATTAAATATTGTAGCTTTAATTTTATCTTGCAATCAATATCGGTTTTTCAGTTATTTCTTTTTCTTATAATATTTCTTTAATCTAAAAAATGTTAATACTTTATAATGTTTTTGACAAAAATAAAAAATAATGTTTTTGTCTCTATTAATGAGTCCTCCAAACGGCGATGGCCCTATTAATGTGCCCCCAATTTGTGTGCCTAGCCATATTTACTCATTTTAACATATAGTTACTAAAACAGATAATAAATTTAAGCTAATTATTTAAATTAATATTACATAAATCATTATTTCAATTACATTTATTTCAATATATACTCATAACACAACGTTCTTAGCTCCAATACAGGGCACATTAATAGGGACAAGCTTAAAATCTTGCGGTACGTATTATTACTGGATTCACATAAATATGTTTATCGCATTTAAGGAACCAATTTGTGCAGAAATTGGAGTATACATGAAACCTAATTCGATAAAATACGATTTCGCGGGTAACCGGCGTTCCACTATCTCTGAAAAAATACGCGTTGGCTTTACGGCAACGAATCTGAAAGGGTTTCTATTAGGTTTATTCTCCAATATTTCTGGAAAATACATGACTATAATAATTTCAAACGGCGGATATTTACGCGTAGTATTTGATTTCGGTTTTGAACGGCAGGAAGTCCGTATTTCCGAAGAAGCATTTCGGTTTGGGACAGTATCACGATGTTAGGATCAGCAGGAAAAAATCTGGCGCTATTTTGACATTGCAGGTCGATAATTATGAGACAAAGGAGTTTAAATTTAACATAAAGCATATTCTGCAGACGCACAATTCAACACATGTATTCAGTACATGTACATCGGCAGAAACGAGTCTTTGTCAGAGGGATTCGAGAGATGCATATCGAGGATTGAATTCAACGATATATATCCACTGAAGCTACTCTTTCAAAAGAACCTGTTAACGTCTGCTCACTCGGTCCTCCAGTAACCGAAAACTTCTGCGGAATCAAACGCATCCATCATATATTAAAGAAACGAAATTATCTCAAGTAGATGAGGAAAAAGTGAGAGCAGCATATAACGAGACTGATGCAGCTATTCTGGGTAGCGTTTTAGCGGTTATTCTGATTGCACTTGTGATCACGATTCTTATAGGCAGATATATGTCTAGGCATAAAGATGAATGACTTGCTGGAAGAAGACAAGCGTGCTGAAATTGCCCTGGATCCGGATTCAACAGTAAACTCTGTCACTAGTCATTAAGTCACATTCACAAAAAAAGAAAAAGTGGTTTATCTAAAAAACTACACTGAAATGCATCATATTAGATATGTATACGTTAGAGAAAAGTAACAAGTACACATTAATTTAATCTAAAATTACATATACATTTTTGATAAGGATAGAATCTCTTTTGTTTCATTCATTCTATGATCTTTTCATATATGTATATCATAATTTTGTATGCCAGAAAATACAAAGTTCAAAATTCAAAAAAATGATTAGAAAAACGAATTTTTTAATTCTGTTATAAAACCATATAATAATTTTATTAAATGCTTTAATTTTTTATTATTTAAGTCTAATTATTAATTCTATTTAATTCTATTTTTTTTTTATATACGTTGTCTTCCTATAAAATTTGACAACACTGCATAAAGAGACCTAAAGAATTTTAAAATTAAAAAAATTTTGTCATTTTTTTTTTCTCTAATAATTTTTAAGTAACAGACTATGCTATAAAAATTTAAGAAAGTACTCAGAAATCGCAATTATTTACACTTCGTAGAACTGAATGTGAATTTTGACTAACTTTTTCGGAATCTTATTTCACTATATAATATTCAAATTATTGAATTATATTGTTTCTTAATACATTTCTCAGAACTTTGCATAATATAACTGCCAATATATGAACACACACACACACACACACACACACACACACACACACACACACACACACACACACACACACACACACACACAC
>NW_017259437.1:2194705-2200364 GCF_001594045.1 Atta colombica
ACACACACACACACACACACACACACATTTATATATTTATATTTGATTTTTTAAAGTATAATTACGATAGCAAATGAATAATTTTAATTTTTGCATTTCGCTTACGTTAATGAGAAAAAGAAGTGATTATTTTATATAATTATCATTTCGTAATTAGGATGTGATCGTTCCAATTTAAATGCAACGAAATATAAAAGAGTGTTTTATCTAACATAAATAGATTTTCCATGTACAAAGCTGTCTTTACTACAGTTAAATTATTTTGTTCTCTTTTTTGTAATAATATTCGCAGCATTAATCGAAATGTCTACTGTCCAAAGTGCGTTTAACACTTTTTCTTAGATTTATTTTATTTTCACGCATTTGTTTGTGATTATTTTACAGACTTTTTTTTTATATGATCTGCAAACTCACTGTAGAGTAATTTAATATTAATACAGCAGGATAATAATTAAGGATAATAATTGTAATAACAATAATAGCAGAAAGATGATAATAACGATAATAATATTCAAATTTTTTGAACAAAAACGATATAATAATCCGAATGAATATGTCTTTTTTATATTGAGAACGAAATTAAATAAAAATAAATCATCTTTACGTAGACATGCAACAATAAATACATCATCGATCATCAGAGGCAATAACGCAGAGAGGAGATTCGAGGAACAAGGGAAACTCTCGCCCACGCAAACCAAATTAGCTATCTTTGGCATGTACATACATATGTTTGTGAAAAAGTAGCGGAGCCAACGTGCAGGCACGCTTCGAGTATTGCAGCTGCATAGGAAAATATACGCCAACCTTTGCGTCTGAACTGCAAACGCATGCATCTTGACTATTTGGTATAGCAATAAGAAACGTGGGAATCGAATAACTGACGTCATATCTACGTAATATCGATATTGCAGGCGATTATTGATGAATATAGAACAAAGAATATTTTAAAGTGCATGCATCGAAATTATGAAATTGAATAAAATTATGAAATCTGATTAATATACGCACTTTTTATGTAAAACGTACATGTAAAATTAACATAAGTGTATACTTATTTAAGTATACTACATAGTATACTACACTACTAGTACTACATACTAGTACACTAAGTATACTACATAGAAACTTATATCGTTAACTTTCTACACAACGACATAACGAAGTTTTTAGAAAAAAAATAAATTTGAATATCTTGCAAGCAATTTTTAAAATAAATACGTACAATATAAAATTACATTTTTTTTTTCTTTATGTTCTTTTTTGCAAACAAACGAGCAATATATTCGATATATATATTCATATGTTAAAGCGTTAATGAGAGATTCTTCAAGTTTTCCAACAAGAGCGACATTGTGTAACACACAGTGATCATTTCATCATATATATGGCGAACAAGGACGTAATAATTTACTGTGTCATCTGTGTCTCTTGTTGGAAAGCTTCCCTTATTGTATATATTTATAATCGCAGCATAATAATTTTTTAAATGTATATAGTAGGAAGCAAATTTGATATGTACTGGAAATTCGAGAATGAGATTTTTATTACAGCATAGATCGATGTGAATGCGTAATATATAAAAAAAACAAGTTTATGCGAATCCAATCTTCATTAAAAACGAGATATCATCATTATTTCGGTATTTCCCGGATCTCGGTTATTTCTGATATTATTATCACAGCGATTACGCAATATCTGTAAAGACTATTTTTAAAATTTAATATTCGAAATAAATAAAGCAAATTTAAATAAAATAAATCCCATAAAAACATAACGATTTATTATAAAATACTTTACAGATTTTAAAATTTAATAAACAAAAGATATTCTATAATAAACAGATCGTAATAAGAAAACATTAATTTTATTAAATGCATAATAATTCCACACGTGATATGTTTTTATATTATCGAAGATAACTTTCAAAAAAGACATATATATAATATATAAATATAAATATATTCATACAACAATATTCACACAAATATCAAGATAAAATAAGTAGTACATAAATACCAAAGCAAATTTAAATAATTTCAATAAAAACGATTTATGATATATCAGGAATATATTTTACGGGTCGAATAAAATTTAAGCTGAAGATATCCTAATAAATACATTATAATGAAACAATATTATTTTTATCACAAATACAAAATATAATTCCACGTAATATATTTTTGTTACCGTAAAATAACTATTTCAAAAAAACGATGTATAATATATCCAACATCATATAAATACCAAGATAAAATTCTATAACGGAAAATTCCATCCCTTCTCTTTTATCGGTCATCACGAAGATAAATGTGACCCTTTTCGATAACAAAATAGGAATTCATAGAAATTTAGAATATACCGTTGTAGTTTCAGACCGTCGCCGACGTCGCGCGATGTCGTGGCGAATCGCGCACTCATTCAGCCGGTAACACTGAATCGCGTTGTTCGATCTTGCGTTGTGTTGTCGGTCAACCGAGTGCAAAGTAGAGAACAGTAGCGAACGTCGCAGAGAGGATACATAGAGAGAGAGAGAGAGAGAGAGAGAGAGAGAGAGAGAGGAGAAAGAGACAAAGAAAGAAAGGGACAAAGAGAGAGAGAGAGAGAGAGAGAGAGAGAGAGAGAGAACGTGCCGAAAGTCACCCCCGCGTTTACCCCCGATGGCTTCTGCGTCGTGTTGATTCCGCCGTCGCGTGACGTCGCGTCGTCTTTTAATAGTCCGCCGCCTCTCCGCGACCGGTTCGCCCGTATGATACGACACGATACGTCTACATACGTATACGTACGTCGCAGCTCGTCGGGGAGACGCGCCCTCGTTCGACCTTGAACGGCTATAACCGGTGCGTAACGTTCGATGTACGGAGCATCGTCGCTGTTAATCGCGACAACCAGCCGACCGCGAGTCACCGTCACCGCAGCACCACCGTAGCAGGTCTGTGCTCCTTTTACTCTGTTTACTTCCTCCTTCTTGACGCTTATTCCTCGACGCAAGACTGCCTCGGCGGCGAAATGGCGAAGAAAACGTACGATCTGTTGTTCAAGCTACTCCTCATCGGCGACTCCGGCGTCGGCAAGACCTGCATACTATTCCGTTTCTCGGACGATGCCTTCTCCACCACGTTCATTTCCACAATAGGTGAGAGAAAGAGACGGAGAGTGAGGGAAGGAGATCGAGAAAGGCCGGTAGAGATTCTTTCGTCGATGACGACTTGGCTTGCATTTTTTTCCCGGCGATTAGGTTAGAATATCGCGCTTCGATTAGAAATTACGGCCGTCACGTTCCGTAAAATTCAATCCAATCGAGCTGATCGCCGCTTTGTTTCGTGTGTGAGGACCACACACGTGTACATACACACACACGTACATATTATTCGCATTGGTGATCAGGGTGTAATTATCAGCCTGTTTTTCTTTGAAAAAAAAAAAAAAAAATTGCACTTTGCTTCGCGAGATTTTAGCGAAGTCATACATCCATTTGTATGAGCATAAATAAATAGATATTGCACAAGAGATGTATATGATTTTTAAGTAATATACAAATTATTCTCTTTTATATACAAATAATTATTTAATAAAAATAAAAAATAAAAACTAAGATACCTTTCACAATTAAAATATAGTCAAAGTATATTTTCTATAATTAATTTATATTTTCGTAATGTAATTAGGGTACACAAAATATGTACTTAGAATTTCTCGAAATTGTAATTGTGTTTAAATTGTTATTCTTTTTATTGAATGGAACATAAGTATTTTTTTTTCTTGCAGGTATCGATTTTAAAATCAAGACGGTAGAATTAAGAGGAAAGAAAATCAAATTACAGATATGGTGAGTTGTACATGAATATTAAAAATTTTCTATATATTTATATGGTTTTGTTTATCTGCAGGGACACAGCTGGACAAGAAAGATTTCACACTATTACAACATCATACTATAGAGGAGCTATGGGAATTATGCTTGTTTATGATATTACTAACGAAAAGACATTTGAAAATATCGTGAAATGGTTGAGGAATATTGATGAAGTGAGTATAATATACTCCATTTTACAATTTACAAATTTATGTTTCATTTCTTATATTAAACACATAATGATTGTCGTAAATATTTCCTATAGCATGCAAATGAAGATGTGGAGAAAATGATCTTAGGAAATAAAAGTGATATGGAAGAAAAACGCGTTGTTAGTACAGAGAAAGGAGAAGCGGTAAATATTCTATAGATAAATTTTCTTGATATATTACGAGCAATGTGATAAAATCTTTTATCAAAAACATGGTGGATTTTATAGACATAATATACAAATCGAACATATAATATATGCTAAGGAATGCTTTGCGGTGGCCGCCATATATGAGAGAGAAGCAATACTCGGATCTCTCTTTTCTTTCTAACAAAAGTTGTTTTCTGTCTGTTAAAGAACAGAATAAAAGTTGTTCTTCAACTTTTAGAGAAAAAAGAAAGATCTAAGTTTTATCATATCTCTCTCGCATGCTATACTCGATCTATCTGTACTACATCTATGATAATTTCTTTAACCAAAATTTGTATCTTGTTTACAGATAGCGAGAGAACATGGCATTAGATTTATGGAGACGTCCGCGAAAGCGAACATCAATATCGATCGAGCATTTAGCGAACTAGCAGAAGCAATATTGGACAAAACTCACGGCAGGGAACCACAAGACGCGCCCGACAGAGTAACGGTTGATCGAAGGGTAGAAAGAAATTCGAATCGGTGCTGCTAATTTTATATATTATTTATTTTAACGGCGCATAACGAACTATATATCAGCTCGTGCCACCTGGGATAGATCCCTCGATATAGATTTAGAGCGTAATTTAAAGCATAATAACATAAACACTTCACGACACTGCCTGATCTAATCCAATCTCACTTTTGATCTGATGAAAAAAACATTTTTCTATGCTGCAATCGAAAATTGCTAATAAAGATGATTTGACCGATCCAATATTTTTTAAAAAATTATGTTTTTTAATTAAATCTATATAAATGTTAATAAGTTTATAAAAACGCGCGCGGTTTTATGCATATACAATTGTATCTACGACTGTACGTGTGATATATATAAACAAAATTTCATTAGTTTATACGGATGTAGTAAAAAAATTTTTTAAACATAGATTTCACTGGCGAAAATCTTCATGTTTCACGTAAAGCATTGCATCGTTGTACGGAAAACAATTAGGATATTGTTTATACATATTGTTTATTATGAGGCTGCAATTTGTTACCATATTGAGTGTGAGTATGAGTGTCGTCGGCTTCTAATCTTGATCATTTTTTTGAACATTGAACGCTTTTCTGCGTGAATAATCGCACCACAATGCTTATTTGTACATTTAAATTAGGGAGAACTTAAACCAAAAGCTTCTACCGTTTTATGTACGGCCGATTTACTATAAATATAAATATTCGCAATTTCGAATTTGTCGTTTTTATTTCTTAGGCAAATGCGCGCGCACACACACACACACATACACACATATATACATATATCCTGCATGGAATGAGTTTGCATATTTATAGATGCGAAATTGTCATTAACAGACATTAATAATAACAATTATACATAGACATTTTAATGCAAGTATTGAAGATAATAGTATATATATGCTTTATATATATATATA
>NW_017259437.1:2200464-2207310 GCF_001594045.1 Atta colombica
TAATTTGTTTAGAGATGCTGTTAAATTACTTCATCTAATTATTTCTCTCATATCAGAATTATTATTATTATACAGAATTGTTATTATTTTACATAACATTATGGATATATTGTCTTATCGCGAATAGTATTAACGTGTTTGTCGAAAAAAAGAATTGCATCACTACTGTGTATACATATATACATTGCAATATACTATGCACTGCTATTTGGAATCGAAAGAAAATCATAAATACCAGAGAAGTAAATTGTATGTTTTATTATTCAAATTTGAACAAAAAATAAACACAATCTCAACTTTTTATATATGTATATGTATGTATATATAGGCAACAAGGTATTAGCATCTCCACATTTCTCAAAGTTGCCTGGAATTATAGTTAAGTCCAGATAATATACTATAATTATGGTTCGATTTTTATCACACTATGACATATATTTATAACAATTATATATCAATAATTAGTTTACGCACTTATAATTAGACATATATACTCATTGACATTGGAAAAATTTAAGTCTTTAAAGAAATAAAAAAAATAAAGTATGTAAACTCATATAATCACTGCTTTTATAATACTCAAAATGAGACAAAAAATAAACATTGAGTTTTATGACAATAATAATAATGATGTACTATTCTATACATTAACAATTACAAGAACTTATATTTGGTTTTCTCCCCAAACTTGTGGGAAATACTTTATGCATTATGAAACTAGATAAAAGATTTCAAGCGTGCTATTTGTGTAGATATATTAATCTTTGAAAATTTGTAAAAGCTATCTTCATAGAAATTAAAGTCTTGCCAATATTATGCTTCTTCATACTTCATTGTTTCTTCGCCTGCAGTGCGCTCAGAACAATACTGTAGAGAGCCAAAGCAGGATGGCGGTAAGTAAAAACTGACTTTATGTATGTATTCCTTAGTAAGTGTTTCCTTAGTAAGTGTAACACAAGTCAAAATATCATAATTGATATTGACATCAATTAATCTCGCGAAGCGCCAATAATAGTTAAAATATACAGGAAGATGTTGACGACATCCAGATACAGACTCAACGCGGCAAAGATATACTCCTCTGGTGAAATAGAATATTTATGCTTTCCGCCGATCATCATTTGCGTATCATAAATCAGATATATAGAAAATATAAACGCGCCGAGCGAGGCATAAACCAAAGTCATAACTTTTCCGTGCCAGATTATTGCAATTAAACCAAAAATAAATAAAATAAGCACAGCAACAAACAAGATACTGTGTAATCCGGTAAAATCGATTTTTGTCTGAAATGCGAATATTGTCAATCCTAGACACACCGCCGCTGTAATTCCAACGGCCAGCATGACCTGCAAAAAATATCTCTATGTAGATATGTCACCATTTGTTACATGTTATAACTTAATAATAACATAGTTCTTTGCATATATATAGTATTTAAAATTATAAAATCTTTTCGGGTAACTTACTTCTTGAGACTCGTATGTTGATGCAGCCACGGACAATAGGAAAGCCTCCGCAAATGTAAATAGGAACAAAAATATGAAGTTCATCGGAGCTTTACGTCTCACATTGCTACAGCAAGCCATACATATGAGCAGGACAAAAGTTAAGGCAAAAGCAATCCAGAACAATTCTGTGTGACTCTTAACCCATAACTGTGTCGGTTTATGATAAAGCAACAAAGTAATCATCCCAAGTGTGATAAGCAACTGACACATCAAGATGCTATACACTTTCCTGTAAAAAAAATACAATTATATGCTCATCATATATTTTGGGAATATTAAATATTAATGATCTGACATTTACCTAATGAAGCCATTTCTGATCGTTTTATCACTGAACTCAAACCCTTTGACTTCATCCTGCATAGGATCTTCTCCATACCCAGACCCGTACGACATTCCTGGATGACCTGGTGGAGGTACTCCTCCAAATTCTGGACCAACTGGCGGTGGCGCTTCACCGTATGGTGGAACACCTGGTGGAGGTATAAATCCTGGACCTATAAAAAATAGTAATGATCATGAACAAAATAAATATATAACTGTGACAATTTAAGGTAGTTGAATAATATTCTTGAATTGTATTTACCTGGTGGATTTCCACCGGAATAAGGTGGTGGATATCCTGGATTGTGAGGATATGGATAGCCTTCTTGTGGTGGCGGATATCCTGGATTTTGAGGATACGGATACGGACCTGCACAGTCAAAATTCAGAAATATAAATATCGACGTTACAATACAGTGCATGTAACCGCGATAAGCAGTAACAACTTGAGGAATTGTGTGCCGTAACAGCAGCCATTACTTTTATATATATTGTGCATGTTTTACGTTTTGTAAAATTATGTTTTCATGATTGTGTGTGCTATTGGCTTCTTGAAGACATTAACTATGCTTGCACAATCTGCTGCAATGTATTATGACATGAGTATATGTATTAATTATAGATTACATTGATGATAAGTATTTTAACATGTTACTGCAAGATTTATTAACAATTTTCTTTATTCTCAAGTATCGACTAAAAATAATCATTATATTAATGGTGTGCTTTCAAATGTGTGGCATGATATATCCTTTCCAAGCAAGTGATTATTATCTAACCGCTGATTGAATGATCTTTGATATGTACCCTGAATTAATACAGTTAAAATAATGAAATATGGTAATAAAAAATATATTAGAAAACAGAAGGAAAAAGATCAGAACCTTGTTGCCCTGCATAGAATCCCGCACCAGGTGTTTGCCAAGTCGTCATCTTTTGGTTTTGTTTTAGCTGAAAAAGAACCTGTTATTATAACTAGGCCTCCTTTGAGGAAAAAAACAATATCAGAACTCCGAACAAATGTGTATCGGCAACCTTAAAAATGTACATAAAATGTATATAGAATTATTGAAATAAATTTATCTTGTACTTGTTACGTCAACATTATATATTTTGTATTAAACTATCATTTATTAAAATAGATATAAATAAATCACTACTATAAAAATAACAAAAATAATAAATATTACAATTTCATTAAAAGTTAATCTTATACAGTCATTTCTGACTGTCATTAGAATTCGCACACATACTTAAATCTTGTATCGTACAAATTTATTAATTATCTTCTTTGTTCTTTTATTATAAAGTGCTCTTAGAATAAAAAAATATAAAAGCAAAATGTTCCAAACTTTTGCTTAAAGAGCCATGGACAAACACCTAAAAAACTGTAATACTAAATGTAAAACTTGTGACTCATACATAATGAATTTCATTTCATGGTGATAAATCTAGATTAGTTGTTAGCTTGCAGTTTTATTTATATATTATATAATAATATCTTCAAATAATTAATTTTATACCTTCTCTTACCGAGAGAGAAGAGAGATAAAGAATGATATATGATGTGAATTCTATTAACTCATAATTATTAACAATCGTTAGTTAAACAAGAAAAATTAGCTAATGTATTTTAAGCATGTTATGTCTTGCACTGGACTGCAGAGTAATATATTAGTAAGTGAATACGAAGGTACATTAAATAAATTATCCCAATTATATGCATAGTTAGTTAATGTATATGAATATTAACATACTTATTGTCATATCATATTATCTGTTTATAAAAGAAAAAGGATTTATACACACGACACAAAACTTGATAAGTAATATTTATCGCTTTGAACGTTGCACTTCGTAGTAAGCAAAGTCTTCTACGAATTCTGATTCTTACCTGGGTGCTCTTCGAATATCATGTCATTCTTATTTAACAGTAAATACAATAAGGACATGATATCCGAGAAGCACTCAGATGGGAATCCAAACATGCTTTAGCAGGTCTGCTCTTTTTAGTTGAACTTCTTGCATCAGTTCATCTTTTCTCTTTTTTTGAAAAGAAAAAAGAGAAAATATAAAGAAGTTCATGCAAGAAGTTCGTACAAGATGTTTAATTAAAAAGAAATCTAAGATTAACTTTAATCTCGGTTTAATTGCTTATGTTTTCTAATACTTAGAATTAGAAAAAGATAAGAGTAAAAATAAATTATATCGAGATTATAGCGAATTCAGTTACTTCCATTATATTAGATTAGTGTATATTAAAAGCTGTTATACAAGAAATTGATTAAAGTTAGGTATATAAAAACATGAGAATATTTTAAATACTCAAAAATGACACTGTTACATTATTTAATAGAATACACATATATTATTTCATTATTAGAGTTAATTATATCTTACCATTACATTTAGCTGATTGCACCAACGTTATTTTGACTTTAAGCGAGTATTTGTCTTAAATATGTGTTTATCTTTATTTAAAAAGATAGTGACAGATACATGTTCAAGTCTCGTTTAAAACTAAAATAATGTTGATGTATTGGATCTTATTTTATATAAAGCAGCCTTTAATATGTACTGAGTGTAACGTGAAAGATAGAATTCATTATTAATCGGACCCAAGAGCTTATTAATGTTTACGACACGATGATGTGTGCAAAGTTGTCACACAGTTACTCACGAAAACGCAATATTAATCGCGAAGCGAAATAAAATGTATAAATTACCAAATACGTTAATAGGGCGTAACTTTTCTTTCTTCGTCACTACAATTAGGAGTAAAGTAATACTGTTGCGCGATAACACGCGATACTTATCTCTTGTCATGTAATCATATCTTTAAATAATGATTTATTTAGTTTCCTGAAAAAATTTACGCCTACGTGCGCGCGCGCACAAACAGATAAGTAATATATATTCGTGGAAAGTGAGTCGCGAGAGTTAAGTACATACATACACATATATATATAATATATATAATTGTCACAGCGCGATACATTCACATCGCCAATATCCAATAAGGTAGACATGACGATTATTGAATAAAAATGACTATCGAGGAATCGGAAGATTCAAACGTTTCGAATCTATGACGCGCGGCGCTATCCAGCCGTCCATCCAAATCGATTTCTTACAACGGCAAGGTCGTCATTATCAAGCCGTGGTATAATCATGATTATAATGCCCGGTTATAGGTCGATGTTTCCTTCTCGACCATATGCAACGTCGCAAATAAGAGAAGGCTCGCGCGAACTCGCTGAGCACGAGGCCGAAAAGAACACGAGAGTCGCATGAAGTGGATAGGTAAATATATCAAGTCGATGCGTCATCCGTCGTCCTTTCTGGAAATAGTCTTGCAATCGATAATCGCCGTTTCCCGAATATTGCGATGCGGATGTGTATTTACCTCGTATCACACACGGGCTTCTTTACTCGTCGTGCCCTAGTTAGCAGCTGTGATGTACACGTAACACGACGAATCGCTATTTATTCGGCCGATAATCGAACGACGCAGCCGCAAGTAGTAACACACTTCACGCGTCGTGACGAATACCACAAAACTTGGGTTACGCGCTCGGTTCCGACTGAAGTACGCGGCTGACGGTCAAAATGTCAAATTCGAACGACGTGAAGTGAGCTGACGTTCGGTCGTGTGGAGCGGCGAGCGCTTGCGCGAGTGCGTGCATCTTCGCTTACGTTACGTTGCATCTCGCTACATTCCTGTACGAAATCTGCCTGTATCGCTGCGCATCGGTTTTTTTCAAAAGAGCTAAAGCCGATGGTACACGATGCTTGTTTTCTTGCTGATTTGATAGTTGGATTAAATTCTGCCACCAATATATTTATATTGAAAACAAGCATCGTGTGCCACTAGCTTTTTAAAGGAAGAATACACCGAGTGTGAGTAATAAACACCGACGAGATATTATTAAAAACCGATATTATTATTATTATTATAAATCCAAGATATATCCAATAGCAAAATATTTGCATGATGTCAGTATAATGCATGCACGTGCAGTGCATGTGTCATACTTATGATGTTTAGCTGGCAACGAGTATACTACATTGTGCTTGTAAAATGCCAATAAAGTATTCAAGACCTAAAATTGCATGTCGTGACTATAATAGTCGTGTGATAGTATGATCTTGTCTTGACGGTCTACATCTAGAATCTGGATAGCATCATGTAAACATCTGCTCTAACGGCAGAAAATAGCAATGAGAAGCACAGACAACAGAAAACAAGCAATAAGAAAATATCAAAATGAGAAAACATAAAAAATAATTAAAAGGATAATTTTCGCATTATTGGTTTAGAAGAAATTAAATTCAGAGAAATGTATAAAAAATTGCACATACATAATATTATATATAATTTTATAATATAATATTGATCTATAAATATAACTATACGGCCTTTTAATATGACCTAAGACTCTCGTTACATGTTAAAGTCGATTTAATAATTGCAGTAAGAAAGGATAACTCAAAAGTTGAGATTGCACAAATGTGATATTATTATATAAAAATGTTTAACTATAAATAAATTTTATTTTACTTTACCAACTCATTATTTTATTAGAAAAAATAATATTACAACATAAAATAATATCAATTCTTTTCGCTTGATTAACTTACAACAAAATTAATAAATAATAAATCCAGATCAATACATTAAATGAGTTAAGTGTAACAAATAATATTTATTATTCAATTATAATTTTCCGACGGTAATAATTTCAACAGTATGTTTCGACTATACTTAGTTCTCATCAGCCGCAGAAATAATTACCCCATATATCCATAGATCTATAGATATATGGAATAATTATGCATTTCTGCGGCTGATGAGAACTAAGTATAGTCGAAACATACCGTTGAAACTTATCATCAGAAAATTATAATTTGTGAATAATAAATATTATTTATTACACCTAACTATAGTTCGTTTAATATATATATTGACCTGAGTTTACTTATTTAGAAAAAATAATATTTATAGTATTAT
>NW_017259437.1:2207843-2219346 GCF_001594045.1 Atta colombica
TATATATATATATAAATCGTCAAAGTTATCAGGAGAATATATTCCGACAAGAGATAACACGAAAGTTGAAATACGTCATGAAGTTTATCGTGAGTGTTACCACTATCTTCAGGAGTATAACAAAATGTCACTAGTTTCAGTCAGATGGCTTTGACCAATGAGGGCATTATCATGGAGTTTTTTCATGGAGTTTTTCCATAATTTGGTGGAGATTGCATCGTCCACGTGTGATGATTAAGGTTATGTTTTCTATAAACACATCAAAAATAATTTATATGTGAAATTAGATTTAA
The DNA here is from genome assembly GCF_001594045.1 of Atta colombica. Classification (NCBI taxonomy): domain Eukaryota; kingdom Metazoa; phylum Arthropoda; class Insecta; order Hymenoptera; family Formicidae; genus Atta; species Atta colombica. Next base: position 2,208,137 of record NW_017259437.1, read on the forward strand.
TTATATAGAGATAAATTATGGCTTCGTATCGTATACATAACATAAGATTTTACAATTTGGAGCCGAAGTCGGTGACCTGCCTGTATCATGAATCGAAAACGAAAAAGTTAGCCCTTGCAAGGTAATAGCAAATTTAGTAATTTAGCAAAGGTAAATGTAAAAGTAGATAAATATTTTGAACAATTAAATACTCAGTAATGATATTGTCACGTTAGTTAACAGAATATACTGTTTATATATTTTTTATTGCCAAAGTTATGATTAGGTTATTTCGTTGTATGTATTTAGATATTTTATATAAATTGGCTTTTTCAATACATTAATCTAATGTTATATAAGCAACTGAATTTACTATTAGATAATATATATTAATACTTATGACTATATGTATTTAATGTCAGTAAACTCATAAGCTTTATATAAATTTATTATGGCTATCTTCTAATATTTCTTTCCTTTTTGAAGGAGCAATAACTCTATAGAAATCTGGAATGTGGAAAATGCACCATTTATTGAATGTACTATAGCTGGTCATGCCGAGAACTCAGTGGAAAGTATACTCTGGATTGATTCCAGACTGTTTTCTACAGGTCTTCAAGGTGTGGTAATTGAGTATGATTTAAAAACACTGAGTGTTAAACATGAGGTCATAGTGATAGGAGGAGCAGCATGGTGCATGGATGTAAATCAAGAGAAGACTTGCTTGGCCGTTGGCACAGAGGATGGATATATCAATACTTTTACTGTACATAAAGATAAACTGATTTATGAGAGAATATTTGATAAGCAGAATGGAAGAATTTTATGTATTAAATGGGATAACACAGGTGAGATGATTTATACAGGTTCCACAGACACCATCAGAGTATGGAGTGCCATATCTGGACATGCAATACATAAAATGACAACTTCTAAAAATAATATAAAGGAAGAGACTATAGTTTGGTGCCTTGCAGTCACCGATGATAATATAATAATATCCGGTGACTCTCTTGGCTTTTTAAGCTTCTGGGATCCTCAGATGGGAGTCCTAATAGAGTCTCATGAAAGTCATACAGCTGATATATTAGCTATCACCTTGTCTCATGATATGAATGTGGTATATTGCGCGGGTGTAGACCCAGTTGTACGGAGCTTTTGCAAAATTATCATGAAATCAAGTGGAAAACCTCAATGGGTGAAAGGAATTGAGAGGAGATTACACGTTCACGATGTCAGAGCACTTGTAGAAGCTAATGGAAAACTTTATTCGGCTGGGGTAGATGGGTACCTTGCTGTATCAAGTTATCCACCAAAAAATCTTGTAAAATATCCTCCACTACTGCAATCACCCTGTGCCATAATTTGCCGAAAATCTAGATGTATCTTATTACGTTATAGAAACTATTTAGAATTATGGAGACTTGGTTCAGCTACTAAAGATCCTCCAGAATTAGTACGTTCTTCTATGCTGCATCAATTGGATGAAGAACCCATAAAGCTACTGCAATTACAAACAAAGGGTGACGAAAGCATCATCTCTTGCGCCATTAACAAGGATTCGAAAACTATCGTGTACTCGACAGACACTCATGTCAGAGTTTTCAATTTTGACGTGATAGAAGGAGATGCTATGTTATGTAGAAACGATACTGATTTGTCTATGAAACGAATACAAAAGATGCTTTTTAGTCCAAATGGCAAGTTATTTGTCACTATTAACAACGACGGTAATGAGAATACTGTAACGCTATTCAAAGTGGATAAGAAGAGCTTGAGTTTGATTGGATCGTTCCAGACGACGAAGGAATCCATTGAAAATATCAGTCTCATGTGTTTTTCTCCAGACAACAAGTATCTTGTATGTGCAGATCGGCAATGCGGAATTGCCATGTATTTTATTGGTGATGGTATAATGGCAGAGTCGCTCAAGGCATGGCGATTACCCAAGTATAGTTGTCCAGCGACGGCAATAGCCGTGCAAAAACATACGCTAAATCTGGTCATAGTATATTCTGACCATAAGGTAAATACAGCTCAATATATATGGTACAATTTAAAATGAGTAAACGCGAATCATGCATTATGTTCACGTTAAAGTAACTGACTCGAATATGCACTATCATAAAGTGCTACTGTGCAACGTTTAATGACCTGCGGCAGTAAAAATTCGCAATTTACTGTTAACTACTATGGTTTTATTTTTACGCGACGTTACATATAATTGCTCTGTAATCCCGTTATTGAATTATCCGTTCATATAGACTTTATGAAGTTCTACAGTTTATTACCTTTTAATATAAGCAATATTAAATTTTAAAATTTACAATGAGATATGTTAAAAAATCGTATAATCTAAATTAAAAGCCTTTGAAATAGTAATTCTAAAATTAATATCTTGAAACGGGCACAATCGAAGTTTTCAATATTTTAAGATATCTATTAAGATATCTATTAAGATTCTTATTATTAATAATTATGCAAATAATAATTCTTTTTCAGATCGTCGAATACAATATTCCTACGAAGAGTTACACAGAGTTTTCTAATCATTTGCAAAGCCGGTTATCGAAGCAGTGGTTGGCGCGTCCATTCCCAATAACAAACATTATATTCGACCCACGCAATGAAAATATTATAATCATGCAGGACGATTTAAGCGTGTATATTATTAATAGAAGCAGCGAATTATCGGAAAAAGAGGTAAAAATTTTTAAGCGTGAAAATGGAGAAAGTGCAGAAGATAGCAATTCGATTTCCAGCTCACAATCTCAACATACATTTCAAGTTGCCAAGAAATATAAGGTAATATTTCTCATTTAAAAGATATTTTAAATAATAATGGGAAAAAGAGAAAGAAGGAATTATAATATTTTAATATTTTATATTTGGAGAAATTATAATATTTTATTATTTTTAAATTTGCAGCATCTTGTTTACTTAAATTGGCTGAATGATGAAGAGTTGGTAGCGGTTGAGGTAAATCCTACTTCCTTATTGGAGAAATTACCACCTACGTTAAAACAGAAATTCTTTGGTATATAATATTGTACACTGCGACTATTAATAATAACAATCGAATAAATTTAATGTCCTATTTTTATATTTTTTATAATTAGAGTTTGCTATTTCAAACGTGTTATTTTGATATTTTAATATCATTTTCTTTGTTATTTTGATATTTTAATATCATTTTCAATATATCCGACAGTTATGATATAATTATTCTTAGAATAATTTAAAATAAAAATTTCACTATATAAAGAAATAATTGATTAAGAATTCTCGATAATATGTAAATAACAAATTCAAAATATATAAGTGGTCATGAGAGTTCCTGGTAAGTGACATTCTAATTAAACGTAAAATTTATTAATTAATAGTTAAATTATTACATAATTAAATGATTGATATGTACAAACGTTAATTATTTTATTATATATTGATTTTATTGTTAATTAAAAAATTATATTTTTATTAATTTGCATCAATTACTTTGCGTTGAACTTTTATCGCCAACTTTTACGACCAGTATATAGAACTTTTAAGATCAGTATATAGTTGATTCTTATATTTAAGACCGTCTTAAGTAGGTAACAGGCTCAAGATATTATAAACTAATCCTAGAGTAATATTAGCATCTTAAGCTACTTAAAATGATAGCTTACTTAAAACGATTTTGAAATAAGAACTATGAAGAAATAAGACATAAAATATATAAGATATAAAATATAAGACAAGTAGAAGTAAATAATGGTTAAATACTTATAAACAAAAGTTAAAAAAGGAGCATATAGCCAATACGCCGGTTATTTGTTGCGATGATATATTTAAAATTCAATCATTACAAATTGAAATTCATAGACGTTTCAGCCAATATTCAGCTTTCTTCAGTATGTTCTACTACAATTTTAAGTCGGAAGTTAAATAAGTTAAAAATTACAATTTAAAAATTATAAGAAATTAAATCTCAGTCCAATTATAATGTGCGACGGTCAGTTAATATAAGAAGTTGTGTGTATGAAACCATATAAAGTTCTTGTGAAATAGTTGATTTTTGTGTGATTATTACATGTTGGTTCACTATTAATTGCAAATCTTCGTAAAGAATTTCCAAGTTCTAATTTGAATTTACATAATTACAAAGTTATAAAGATTTTTTTAATACATGATTATAAAGTACAAATGATTACTTAACATACCTTTATTCGTATGTAATAGGAGTTATGATTATTCACTGGCAATTTTTCATTCTTTATAAGTTTAATTTGAATTTTTAAGGATGGAAGAAACTTTCTACAATAGTATGTTACTTGTTAATAGAATTTTTGTGTTTCTCTGTGTTCTGTTCTTCTGCATTTACTAGAAAAATTAAGAAGGAGAAAATTAGAGGAGTGGGATGAAAGTTGTGAATAGGAGGTTTTTCATTTAATTGAGACAAGTATAATTGTCAAGATGATGACTCCTCTTACGTGGAGCAAACTAAAAGAAAACTTAAAACTCGAATCAAAGAACACAAAGCAGATATTAATAAACTATCTAATTTGTTATCTGTTGTATCTTGTGAATTAACAAAGATCATGCCTTAGATTGGAATATTTTAATCTTAAAGAGAATCATCATATTACAAAAGAACAATTTCTGAGATGATATACATTAAGAAACAAACATCAGAAATAAGCAAAGTGATTGATTGATCGATTACTAGAATTACTTGCCCCTATTAAACGAATAATCTTCTTCTTACAATCCATCTCATTCCTTTAATTTTCTCCTTAATTTTTTTAGCTATATAATATAAATACAGAAGGACAGAACACAGAGAAGCACAAAAATTCTATTAACAAGTAACATACTAGAAAGTTTCTTCCATTTTTAAAAATTCAAATTAAATTATAAAGAGTGGAAATCAATGCATAATTGTAACTCTTATTATATACAAGTAAAGGTATGTTAAGTAATCGTTTGTACTATCTTTATAATTATGTATTAAAAAAATCTTTATAACTTTGTAATTCAAATTAGAACTTGGAAATTCTTTACGACACGAAGATTTGTAATTAATATTATAATAATTAGCGGACCAACATTGGAATAATCACACAAAAATTAACCACAACCACATTTCACAAGAACTTTATATGGTTTCATACACTCAACTTTTTATATTAACTGATCATCGCACATTATAATTGGACTAAGATTTAATTTTTTATAATTTTTAAATTGTAATTTTTAACTTATTTAACTTCCGACTTAAAATTGTATAGTAAAACATACTAAAGAAGGCCGAATATCGGACGAAACGTCTATGAATTTCAATTTGTAATGATTATTTTAAATATGTGACATCGCAAATAATCAGCATATTGTCTGTATGCTCCTTTTTTAACTTTTGTTTATAAAATATAAGAGTTTATATTTTTCTTCTATCAGTTATAATATTCGTCATTAAAATTTGTGCGAATTTAGTTTCTACACGAAACAATCGCTCATTGATTCGTATTTTCGATCTTTTTGAATATACTTCTAGAATTGTTCTTCAATTATTCTTCGATTATTCTCGAACTTTAGTCAGTCATGAAACGCGCCACAGTGACTGTAGAGTCGCATTCAAATCCCGCAAATCTCCACATTTTCTGCCATTTTTATTGCTTAAAAACGAATTTCATGCGCAAATAATTAACGCAAATATATTTCTTGAAAAAGATTTTTGCAACGTGCAAGTATTGTTACAATTTTTCATGTTCACAAGTTATAATTTTTAATTTCAACGGACGATCCACTTTCATCAGCATGGGATTTTTCGGACACTCTTCGCACATTTCATCAGAATAACAACAGGTATATAATTATTGCCAAATAAGTAAATTTTTATTCTACAATTAAACTACGCTAATCATATTTCTCATAATTATTTATGTTACTTCACTCATTTCTAACAATTTTTGAAATATTTCAAATTTTACTTTTACGAGAAATAACTACGGCCATTTTGTCGCTGCTTCCATTCGTTACTTCGAGAGTCGTAAGATGGCTCTTTGCTAGTTCTTGAATCGCGATCAGTCATGAAACGCGCTGAACGGCGATCACTGAACAATTATAGGTATATCGTATTCGAATCTGCTTCATATTTCGCTGTAATATTTATTATATGAAAGTGAATCTTACACGCAAATAATTATCGAAAATGCTTCCCGTAAAGTCAGATCTATCGTAACATTTCGAGTGTTGTGTGAAGTTGATTTTAGCCGTTACGTTTTTAGTTGAGTATATAGTTTTAAAACTTAAAATGAAATTTAAATATGATGATAGATAATGATTTTTCGCGAACACGAGAAAGAAATAAGAAATAAATCCATGATTTTAGCGATCTGTTCTGCTTGAAAAAAATTTATATTCGCTTCTCGCGTTTCAAAATATATCGAAATAATAACGATCGCATGACTTTTCAAATATGTGCATATATATATTTTTTCATTTTATATTAACTATGCTAATCTTTTCTATAATAATTTAAGTCTTTCGACTATTTCCAGTGTTTGCTAAAAATATTTTGAATCGTATTTCTCCGCGAGGTAACTACGGCCATTTTGTCGCTGTTTCGACCATTCGTTACTTCGAGAATCATGAGATGGCTCTTCGATAGTTCTCGAATCGCGGTTCAGTCACGAAACGCGCCGCGGCGATCGCTGAATCGCATTCGAATTAGTTCTATATTTCCTGCGACATTTATTGTCTGAAAGTGCATCTTACGTGAAAATAATTATCGCGAGTGCTTCCCATAAAATTGGATTTCCGTGATGCATCGAGTGTGTGAAATTGTTACGTGATTTCGACATTCCGCTCTATATGGAATTTATCAAGAATGCTCTCTTCGTGTATTTCATCGACGTGCATTGGATGCTTAATTATTGCCAGGTGCGTGTAAATTTCGTTCTATAATTGACTGAGCCAATTATATTTTTTATATATATTTACTTGCTATTTCGGCCATTTCTAATAAAAATGTTTACTAAAATATTTAAATTTCACTTCTCTGCGATAGTGAAATTTAATTGCGGCCATTTTGTCGACGCTTCGATCTTTCGATACTTCGAGAATCGCAACATCGTTCGAATGTCGGTCTGTAGAATGCAACGCAACGATATATCGCTGAATTGCATCCATCATATTTCGCAATCGCTAGTGTCTAAAAATAAATTTTGTACGCGAAAAATTATTGCAAATAGTTTTCATAAGTATCGGTTTAAAGTTCGTCCTAACTCATTAAATATCGCGTTTAATTATTATATTATATTACGACAATCTGTATGCCGCAGTTGATTAAAATCTTCATACATTATAATAATATAATATAATTAATGTTTTTTTTTTTTTCAAAGTGCGAGTCGTACACAATAAAAAATGTTTCGTATTTGTATTGGTCACTCAAATTCTTGTTAAAATTTTACGTTAAATTTTTAACATATTTAACTGTTAATTTAACATAATGTAACTGTATGTTATTTGAATATTTTATGTTACATTGATTAATATTTTGACTCAACATTTCTTATAATTAGTGTTAAAAATAATTTATGAATAAGTGAATAAAAGCAAATAATATACAAATAATTTAAAATGTATTTTAAAATGTAAATTTGAAGATAAGTTATTAATAAAGTACGTGTTAATTTAATATATCATAAATTTTAATTTTATTAGAGAAATATACTTCCACAGTTTGCTTACAAATTGTATTAATATTACATTTTTTGTGTTAATTTTTTTACATATTATTTGTCTTTAATATATTCTTGTGTTAAATTAACAAAAAAATTTGAGTGGACCGTTTCAAAAATGTGAAATGTGCTAATACGTAAATTTTTTAACTGTAAATATATATATATTTTTATATAAGATAAACTATAAATATAATTATTACTGTTAATATGTACTGTTATATAAGTAATAACTATATAGAGTTCCTATTTCCTTAACCATAATTATTTTATCATGCAGTTATAAATATCAAATTTTTTTTATTCTTAATATAAATGTCTACATGCGTCTACAAATTAACTAAATTTGATTATTTTATAATTTATTACTTTGATAATTTCTAGCAATCGCTAAAATTTTCGATTTTATCTGTTATTCTATTAAATAATACAATTAATTAATTAAGATATTATTATTTTTGTATATACATTAACTTTTATAATAAGAAGAGTTTGTTGTTGATAGTTTCAGTATTTTCAAACTTACAATAAGTTTTCTGTGTATATTTTCAGAATTTACTGTTATTATGCCTGGACGTTGTCGACAGTTTTCATATATCACTCTAAATTTGAATGTTGTTAGACTTAGTTCACACAACACACACACACACACACACACACACACACACACACAACACACACGCACGCACGCACGCACGCACGCACACACACACGCACGCACGCACGCACGAACACACACGCACGCACACACACACACACACACACACACACACACACACACACACACACACACACACACACACACACACACACACACACACATTTGATTAATTTTAATATTTATAATTTCAATGTTTCAAATAGTCTGTAAAATATTATATTACATATTTCAGTGAAATGTTTTTATAAATCAAAAAAAGTCGACAACATCAATGTTTTTCAATTATTCTTGGAAATTTGATAATTAAAATTTCATACAAGACTGATAGTTTTTAGTATTTATATTGATAATAATTAAATTGACGATATAATTAACATATTTTAAACTTCGATCCAAGAAAAATTTCTCACAAAAATGATTTGTTAATTATATTTAATATAAAAGGAATAATCCATTATTTTTCTATCCTCTTGCTCACTCTTTAAAAAAAAAAACAGTTAGCATACAGTGAATAAGAAAAGTTTGATCACAAAGTTTTGTATTTATTAAATTATTAATAATAACGTATTAATCTATATTTAGAAACAAACTTTGGAGTTTATATGGTTATATTTTATTAAATACTAAAAAAAATAATTATCATTATATAAATATCATTATTTTTCAAAATAACTACCTTTAGCTTTAAGACGCTTTGGAAATGTATCAACGATAACCGCGTATTTTTCCACAGATAAATTTTTCCAGATAGCCATATTTATAGAATGGTCTTCAGTTCATCAACCGATGAAAATCTTTTGTTGCAGAGTCTTTTTAGCATTTAATAAGATGTAACTAACTCTCCAAAGTTGTTTTTTAAATATCCAAGTAGTAAGCTGATATTATTTGTCATTTTGATGTTAAAATGATGACATATAGCGTTAGCTTGATACTTGGATATGATACTTGAATGATTTGATAAATACACAAAACTTTATGACAAAATTTTTTTATTATTCTCTATGTTTTGATACGCTATTTCTGGATGCTCAAGGCTTCTTTCAACCTAGAAATATAAATTTTTGTTGTATTGTGCGTAATTCCGGGGTATCCGCGGGAGGGTCGATCGTCCACTTTGGTGAGATGTAGAAACGACCCATGAATTCCAAGCTGTATTCCGTGCGGGATGAACGATGGCCGATCTGGGCGGATGTCGTCCTAGGGAAGGCTGGTGAAGCTTTCAAAGGAATCGGCGAACGTTCGGCTACGTCTTCCGGTGGGTCACGCTCGAAAGCATTCGCCGGAAGTCCTGCTTTTCTGCATTTCTCCGCCAGCACCTACGGTCAGTGACACGGCAGACACATTGAAATTCGTCTGCGGTTCGCATGTTCTTTTTCTTTTTTTTCTGCCGTACGCGACTCGCCAACCAACAGAGTTTTTAAGGTACCTGGTTGAAAAATTGCCCGGTCAGATGCTCGTACTTCTGCGGCCACGAACATCGCGACAAACTTTCGAGGAAATTCGTTTCCTTGCTGAAAATTAACGAAATAATCATCTGCACTTCATGCATAAGAATGAGTCTATCATCATTATATTAATGAACTATTAGGTTTGTTTTGTATTGCTGTATCAGATTATATTGGAACTTTCCTTTTCATTTTCGCTAAATTTAAATCATACAGTCTTAGTTCAAAATATTAGTTCTAATATTACTTTATTAACCATTATTTAAAAAGCTTTTAGCTCAATTGATTTATGACATTTGCTGTAAATTATCCTTTTTTTCAAGAACCATTTAAATTTATACACAACATCGGTAATTAATAAATAACTATGTGCGGATGAAAGAATTTTAGATAAACATAGGTATCTAATATTGTTAGCTAGAGCTGTATCTATTTCATTTTAATTACAATACAAAAAGTATATATAATACTACTTCAGCTATTATAAAAACAAACTTTTTTTTTAAAACTATTGTTATACTTTCCATAACAAATGCATTACCGAATATTATCAGCGGCCACTTCGTTTTTTAAGACATCACCACGTTTTGTTATAGAGATTACTCTCTCGGTCACTTTCTTGATTTCTTTATCTTGTTTTTCTTCAGCCATTTGGGTGGATGTTTTCGCTCGACGAACGAAGTCTTCAATATTGAATCCGATTAAAGCATATGCGCGGTTTGTTCGATACCTCAGATTGTTACTATAGTTATCGCGCGCGGTAATATTGAAATTCCCTGCATTTTCATATATAGAACCTTTCCATCGCTTTAATTCATTCAATAATTACATCGTGAATGAAATCTTTGCAATGAAAATATGAAGTTACACGTCTAAAGTGTCTTTTTATGGGCAATTTCGAATTTTCGAGTTATATCCAATATTGACGCGATTTTTTATAGACCTCGTAAATTTTTCAATTTTGCCATATCCAATATATATCGGACTATTCCGAAAGAATATCGAAATCAAAATGATAAAATAGATGGAAATTCCACTTCGGTGGAAGATCTCGTAAATCCGTTATTCGGTATTTGTCACGATCGCGATAATTCTGCGGTTACAAAGCTAGACAGGGATAAGCACCAGAAACTCTTCTTCGATTGTCGAAGTGGCCGGGAAATAATCAAGCGAGCGACGATAGCGTCTATCTGAGCCTGAGTACGTCTGTATCGAGGTCGTCTCAAGTCGATGTTCGAGTGTATGAGAACGTACGACTGAAGGATATACTGTGTAGAGTATACATCAAGGTAGAGAGAAAGAGAGAGCAAAGGAGAAAGACGCATTTATTAACAGAGGAGATGGAGAAAGAGAGAGAGAGAGAGAGAGAGAGAGAGAGAGAGAGAGAGAGAGAGAGAGAGA
>NW_017259437.1:2219446-2234208 GCF_001594045.1 Atta colombica
ACAGAGAATGGAGACGCTGCAGAGTGCAATGTACCCAGATTACGACTAATCTACGCCCGAGACCGCTATTCGTAGCGCCTGTAACTTACATCGCTTAAAACATCAGCCTGTTCAACCCCTGACTTCGACGCCATAGTTTGCGCCTTCATCGCCGTCGCCATTCTCTCCCTCTCAAACCCCTTACGGGCTTTCGATGTCGATCTATCCGTCTAGCCATCCATCTTCCTTCGTCGTCGTAGCTTGCATCTCCGTCCGATTTATACCCCTGGGAAAATCGCGCCATCCTCTATTCCATACCTCCGAAATTCGAAAGTTCATCGTCGCATCCGTACATCCTAGCTATATTCTAGCGCAGTTATCTAAGTAGTTTGTTGCCAGAAACGTAAAACGTAAAATGATAGCAAAATGATTTTTTTATATAGAATTACGATCAATTCAGATAACATAATTGTGTGAAAAGTTCACGGACGAAAAAGATTTGTTAAAAATAATTGTAAACTTCACTGATCCAACAAATTCATAGCCATAATATATTAATAACAATTTTTCTATAGATATTAAATTAACAAAGTCGCTGAATAAAATTATCGGTTATAAATAAATATGATCAATAAATTTGTTGTAATAGCACAGCGAATTTGTTAATACAGCAAAGATAATTTTCTATAAAAATTGATCCAATATATAAATCAAAATTTTTAACAAAATGTGCTAGCTAAGATGACGCATAGTAATAAAGGAAATTTGTCATATTAGCAGTTTTTATGCAAAGAATTAGCTAAATTAGCATACTGATAATTGCTTACAGATATAATTTCTTTTAAATCATCAAATCTTTTTAGTTGTAGATATTGAACTCGCGCTATAGTTTCGTTGAATCACCCAATCTATAAATTTTAATTTTAATTTTAATTTTTCAGATATCTTTAAATATCGTTTGTCTTTTATGATTTTATATAGTTATACAGGTATAAAAGCTTGTAAAATGATATATGTATGAGAGAATCCTGCAGACATATCATGTTTGTTTTTCTCAATTTATCGTCTGTTTGGTCAAATCCGCAAAAATCATAGTGCGAGATGTATCAAAATATCGATAAACCTATGTTGCTTTACCTATTTAGATAAAATCTTGAAAAAAATAACACGATATATAACTTAGGAATAATTTACGATTATTTTAACTATTAAAATGAATTAGGATACAAACGGTACAGATGATTTTAAATTAAAATTTAGTGCGCCGTTTATTTAACGAGAATCGATTGGAAATTTCGCTTTGATTTTCCAGCCGCAGACGCATATTTCGTACTTCGGACGGGGTTTGTTTTTATCTAGTGCCAGGATTAACAGAGCTTCCTCTAACCGCTATAGAATAGTCATATAAAAGTCTGTGGGAGGGATGACCGAATGGGAGAGCGCATGCATTCTACCGACCTTGATGCAAATATATCTGCGCATCAGTATTAATAAATGCGATAACGTCTGTAGCTTACTACGCCATTGTTCTATGAAATTACAAACATTTAACTCTTGGCAACAATTTTCCGCTCTATAATGAACGATAACAAATGCGTAATTATGAATTTTCGTAAATACGTAGAGTGATGCGGTAACAATTTACGCGACATGTCGTCAAATGTAATTATCTCGTTTCTATCGCATTTTTCATACAAAATTATAAGAAAAATGATCTCGCGATTTAGATGTAAGATTTATGATAACGTCGATGAACTTTCGATCTCAGTCACTCGAGCTGGTATCGGATGGCAGAAAAATGAAGGAACGTCAAGGCGAAAACGGGTAAAGAAGGGAGATCGAAAGGGGAGGAGGGACAACGTGGAAAAACTCGAGCAAAGGAGGTGTAAGTGCGATCTTAGTCGTCGTCAGAAGTGCAAAAGAGATGGAGAGAAGAAGAAAGCGATAAAGAGAAAGATGGAGAAAGGAAGAGGGGGGGGGAGAGAGAGAGAGAGAGAGAGAGAGAGAGAGAGAGAGAGAGAGGAGTTCGTGGGTGTAGAGACACGGCGGGGTGCGCTGTAAATTACAAGCGGAGCGCCAAACCGCTATGGTCTTCTCTCGGTGGCGCAGGGGTGTCTAGACGTATAGATAATGCCGGGTTGGCTTGTGCGGCGGGGTAGACGCAAGCTAGACGGTCCCCAGTTGATCCAGTCAGCCGAACCAGCCAGCCAGCTACTACCCGAACCAGCCAGCCAGCCAGCCAGCCAACCAGCCAGTCAGCCGGGTTGCGCTAGACACATCGACCATGTTCCGTTTCTCTTCGTTTCTCTCGTTTGCACTATCTAGCTATCTATCTGCATCTCTTTCTCGCGTCCGCTACGATCTACACGGTGGTCCCAAATTAAATAGCTTTTAATTTAGCGAACTGCAACAAATCGACGCAGTCGATTTCTTCATGGTAAAAATTCAGTTGATAAGTTTCGCTGTTAATAAATCTCGTTAAGTACTATACTCTGTCCTTGATCGCAGATTTTTTTATAACTTCAATTAAAAAGATCATTGAAATGTGACAATATTTGCAAAAAAAAATATTTTAATCGTATTACTTTCGTAAAATTAATTTTTGCGTTTTCGTATTTTTTATATTAATCATTATTTTATATAGTTTTAAATAAACTGCAACATTTCGCATATCATATATAATCTGAAAGATTTTATCTTGTGGAAGATTAAATTTTTTTATAATGAAAAACTTTATTTTTTATTTTATGAAATTAATAAAGTTATAAAGAAAGATTAGGTGAAATGAAGAATGAACATAAAAATTGGTTTAATTTGGAAGCACCCTGTATGCGCATTGACTGCGTTCTCGTCTTCCTCGCCTATATATGCAACGCAACCGGATTTCCTATCGTTCTCGTCGCGCCAGCCAACTCACGGACGAGAGGGCTTCCTCACCTCTCTCATGCATTCGGCGCGTCCAGGAGATGCAAATCCCCAATAGCATCACCTGATATCCAAGATCCCATTGGCAGCGATCGTGACGTGGATGATGCACGAGACCATCGCCCGACCGCCAACCGCTCCTCTTACCTCGTCTCTCTCTCTCTCTCTCTCTCTCTCTCTCTCTCTCTCTCTCTCTTTATTTCTCTCGACACTCCCACCAGCAGTCACTCGTGTATGCACCACGAGCACATAGAATTATTCCGTTTCTCCGCGTGCCAGAAATTTCTCTCTCCTTCGTCACGTCCTAGAAAACACTCGATCCTTGAACGCAATTGCTACACACTCCCACGCTGATTGCAATAGCTGCAATCTCGATCGGAAAAATAGATACTTACCTACGTCGCTCACAACTCTTGCAAAATATCTGAATTGTCATAGTAGGAGGACCAGAAAGTTTATTGCAAATGATATTTGGTGCTTCTTTATTTATTTAATTTATTCTTTATGTTAATAGAAATAATCTGATTTTTTTAAATTTATGCTTAACATCTATATTATAATTTGAGCGACATCGAAACTATCGTATTGTGATTTAAGTCGAAAATAAAAAAGTTGTTACTACGCAGAAAAAAAATGCCTGGTTGAATTAATTAGAATTTTGAAAATAGGATGAATCAGAATTTTCTGGTTAAATCTACTGGAATCCTAATAATTGTGATGACCGGACTGATACAATCAGAATTTTCTCATTTTCTTCATTTTCAACCAGATATATTTTATAGAAGAAAAACATTAAGTTAATATCTCATATTTTCAGATCTCAGCTTTTAATTGCTAGAATCTTTTTTAAAGTACTATTACATATTCATTGGAAAAGAGTCAGAACTTTGTCAATTATATCGAAATTTTAAAAATGATAACGTAATTACTTCATAGAGTTAATATTATTGCGGTACAAAACTATTATTTTTTGTTCTATATAAAATGTCCTATATAAATGTCTATATAAAGTTCTATAAAAAAATGCTCTATATAAAATGTCTTATTCTGAAATAAAGAAGTTGTCGTGTACATAAGATCAACAGTATCATGACAATAGCATCTCACATCGTTGCGACTGGTACTAATGTCTAATGCCCAGATTACACTAGTCATTGGAGACTAAGGATTGTGAATTGAGAATTAGAATTCAGCCAATTAGAATAAAATTGATTAAAATTAAGATTACCTGATTGGTTGAATTCTAATCCTTAATTCGCAATCTCCAATGCTTACTGTGACACGGACACATATCGCATCTATGCGATGCAACTGTGATTTTACGTAAAATTTTTCTTACGTTTTTTTTTTCGAAAAAAAAAACGAACGTTAATGACGTGTGTGTCATAATATATGTACTAAGATACTTCGATCGCGATGTAACTGGATGTAAAGGAAGAATGGGCCCGGCATATTAAGTTAGATCACGAAGCTAACACGTCGCTAAAAGTAACGCTGTAATCGTTTTCCGTATTTTTCACCGACGTTGTCCTTCTCACTGCCGTTCCGCCAGGATGTGGTTGTTTTTCACAACGGGCTATAACAAGGGATTAAGAGCACGAGATACGGTGACCAACATCTATATCCTCTTTTCTCCTCTCATCTGCATCTCCTAAACGCGTCGATGGGCAATGTGGCAGTCACTGTCTTTCGCTAATCGCGGTGGCGTTTTAATCGGCCGACTCTCCAATGCATAAATCCACGTTAAATAATATGCAGTTAACAGCGCCATTAAGCCGTTCGAGATACCACCGTGAAACCGAGAACGTGAGCCGTCGCTCTCGCAAAGTCAGTATTTATCGATACGAAACGGCCGGTGTCATTCGCGGACGATGGCGCAATGTCGCGACGCGCTACTGAGAAATATTGTATCGCTTTGGTAGTTCGACCCATTCACAACTAACCAGAGCGAACGAATACTACACTTTACGATCCCATTCTGTCCGTCACTTTCATTGCTTTCCTCGTAAATCGCTCAAAACAGAAAACACTCCTGAGTTAATCCGATGCAGCGCTATATGCATCGAGAATTAAAGTCGCGAAATGTTTTAAAAGTTTTAACGCGAAGATAAAATTGTCATCCTAATTACTAAAACAATTGCAAAAATAAACTAAATTCTTATCTTTGATTTTTGGAAATTTAAGGTATATGTATTAAAATTGAATAACTTTATTTATTTTTTATATATTCACACTTTTTCAAATTCCAAATTAACACAACAACAGTCTTTTGGTTTAAACATATTTGATTTTCGAATAGATGTAGATTATATTGATTCTATACTGTTTCTCAAATATATTTTTATGTTTTATATTCTTTATATTTTTCCTAAATGATCTTTTTTTACTTAAATTACAGATATTATCTAACGGTAGCGATGACATATTTAATTTATAATTAAAAGAGCTGTGCTGTAAATACTATTGTACATAGAAAAGAAATCAAAAAACGTCAGGAAATCATATATAAAAGATAAAATAAAATTTTAGATAAAAATTAGAAATGATATCCATGTGTTTGACATGTGTCGCGATACCAAAGAATATAATTAATAAAATAAAAGTGGTAAAAGCTTTTTGGATAGGGATATCTGTTTCATGCTACTTGATATAAAGTAATATTCTGGGTTAAAATAGGTTATTATTGAAATTATACTGTGACAAGTTCCATCATTAAAATAGGGATTATCAGAAATCAATTATTTGGAACATCGATTTTCACTAAAGTGACATTAACTTAAGTGACTCTCGTCAATTATTATTGATTTCTTTGGACAAATGTTTTATAGTGGTACCATCGATCATTACGTTTTGTCAGCGACATCTTGGCGTTCGTTCAGCACCAAGATGAGTAAAGGATTCTTTACATAGAAGTCGTAGAAGATCGTGAAGTCTTAAGTCGTAGGAAATTGACTAATTCTAATCGGGTAAAATATAAGGAGAAAATACTCCTTATATTTGATTGGTTAGTTTCCTAATTAAGACTCCACGACCATCTGTGACTTTTATATAGAGGATCCTTTAAAGATTCAAAACGGATACAACTCGTTAATCAATTGACCTGAACTCGTGCGTTCTCGTTGGCAAGGAGAAACGAGGGAAATATCTTGTTTCCGATGGCTTAATGCCACAATGTGATTTGTTTCTCAGTACTTTCTCAAACGATCGTCGGAAACGATTCGAGTCGTGGCTACGATAATCTTATCATGGTGCCGTTCTTCGTACCAAATTGGTCTCGTTAATCATGAGACGCGACGTGTTCCGTTCTTAACGAACAAATCCTCTTTGATTTCAATTATGAAATGCTGAGAAAATATAATTCGGAGATATTTCAGAGGGTGGAAAGATACGTGATAGTTCGGTTTTCCGGAGTAACGCGGCCGATTGTAAAGCTGTGCAGCAATAATCATAACTCGCAAGGACGCGTAGCTACATACAATAGTATTCCTCCCCCTTACTCTTCCATCACGGTTTCTTCCTTTGCTTTAATGACGACTGCGACAATCAACGCGGCGTCCGCCGCCGTCGCCGCATTCGCAACCGCGCGATCCAATCTCATCCGCGTGTACGATGAACTTTTTACAGCTTCAATGCTCTCGCTCTCGAGGTCACAAACCTCTCGGGGGTGTGATGGGCACCCACTCTTCTTCGCGAATTACGCGAAAACAGTAGTCCTCCAGCAGACAGTTTTCTCGGCGCGACACCGCATCGAAATGACTCACTATTTCCGTGTCTCGGTCGTGAAACAAGAAGTTAACACCGCCTCTCGTTTACAGTCGCCTTCCCTTTACAGTCGCCTTAGTCTAAAGGACCCGACGAGATCTTATCTCATTTGATTTTTGCAGATTACATTTATGCACTCGTCCGGTGCTCCGAGAAAAACAGCGATGGTAACGGCTCTTATTCGCAAAAATTACATAAAGCATAAGCCAATAACATCTGTAATGTTGTCTGTAAGGTCTTCTTCGTCTTGATATTAAAAAAAAAATATATATGTATATATATATATATATATGTATATATGTATATATATATTAAAGGAAACATAATATAAAGAAAAACTCTCTTAAAAAACTTTTAAAATCGGCCGTTTATAATAATATAAAAAAATATATATTTATATACACTATCGTGAAAAGTTTCCGAAACTTAAAATTGCATAATATTCAGGTTATCGTAATTCGGAAAAATATCATCGCAGACAAAAAAATAAAAAAAGCATTTTAAAACTTGAAACTTATACTTTAGCATGCTTTTGAGTGCTTTTCAAAAAAATTTTGTCTTTATAGTTTTATATCTTAATAAATATCACGTTATTGTATTTCTTAAAATTACGTACATTTAACAGTGCGCAGTTTGATAAAAAGTTTTTTCTCATAAAGTTCAATATTTTTGAAAAATGATACAAAGGTACCTTTAAAATGCTTTCAAAAAAATGTTCTTGACTGAATTATGCGTCATTGAGATTAAATCTGCATAATTCACAATCAACATTAAAATTCGATGAGATATACCATCGTAAAAAATTAAAGAAGTGAGTTTTGAAACTCGAAATTTGTTCTTTAATAAGCTTCATTTTTAAATTTAATTCTACAGAGTCGAGAAGATAAAATTTTTTGTGATGATTTTTTTATCAAATTTTACCGTTGATTATTTAGCAAAACAGGTTTAGCTTCAATATTGCGTAATTTAGTCAAGAAAAATCATAAGAAAATTAAAAAAAAAAACATTTTGGAGGTAAATCTTGTGTACTATTTTTCAAAAATATTGAACTTTTTGAGAAAAAAACTTTTTATCAAACTGTGCACTGTTAAATGTATGTAATTTTAAGAAATACAATAACGTGATATTTATTAAGATACAGAACTGTAAAGATAAAATTTTTTTGAAAAACGAAAATCATAAGCAGGCTAAAGTATAAGTTTCAAATTTTGAAATATTTTTTTATTTTTTTGTCTGCGATGATTTTTTATCGAATTACGATGACCTGAA
Organism: Atta colombica; assembly: GCF_001594045.1. Classification (NCBI taxonomy): domain Eukaryota; kingdom Metazoa; phylum Arthropoda; class Insecta; order Hymenoptera; family Formicidae; genus Atta; species Atta colombica. The sequence goes on from NW_017259437.1 coordinate 2,227,382, forward strand.
TATTATGCAATTTTAAGTTCCATGTCCGAAAACTTTTCGACGATAGTGTAAACATAAAATTATATAAATATTTTTTCAAAGGATAAAACAAATGCGTAACGTCATTTTTACATTTCTCTAAAATTGCATAATACAAAAAGTATTATCCTCTTCCCTCGTAGATCTCTCACGTTATGTTCAATATTATTCATTATACAAAGAAAGTTGATATTACTCCTAATAAAACTGAGAATTTTCAAGAAGATAATTTAATGATTCACTGAAATGTGCGCATATGATAAGATGAATTAGACATAACAAAATCAGGCGATATGTACAAATAATTTATTACGTTTTTCTCGTGCATGTATTTAATTCGATGAAAACATCGGCCTTATCACACACGACTTTTATCGTTCGATGCCTTCTCGTGTAATGTCGAGTCACACAGGCTGCCTTCCGTAAAAAATACACAGGAAATCGCGTGAGATCTTAAAATAGCAGAAAATAGCGGAAATTGACTTTTAAGAAGAGATATTTACTTGGAAGAGAGATATTTAGTTTTTTTATTACTATATTTTGCATATATGTGTGTGTCTGAAGTAGACTCAATGATTTACTGTGACCTTTATCTTACGCATACATCTAATTGATAAATGCATACGGGACTTTGATAGAGAAGATGACATCATGGTATAACATAGTATATATTATTTGTCAAGCATATTGCTCAAACATGCCTAGACTTTACATTACGACATTCACGCTTTTGAGAACTTGTCGCATCTCCGGACTTGTACACAAAAGTTTGCTTGCGTGTGTCATTTATGCAACGTGTGAGTTACACTAAGACTAATTATTACGGTAAATTTTGTCGAAATAACTTTCATCAACAAAATAAAATTTTTAGAAAAAGAAATTACATTAAAAAAATAAAATTAAAAATTACAAAGATATTATTTTGTTTTAATTTTAAAGGATCACAATTTTTGTGCTCTAAAAAAATATAATTATTCTACCAGTGAAACAGATACGTATGTAAATTATATGCGCATAATGAAGTGCATAAAGGATGGTTTGTTGCAATACGTAAAAATTTTACATTTGAAAATAATTTCGTTGGAATTGTCCAAAATAATTATGTAGGACGCTCAAAGTGGTAGAATATTAAAATTTTTTGTAATAATATCATCGTACTTGAGATATTCCTATGTAATTATTGTGATGGTCTAATAAAATCATTTTCAGATCTATATTTATAGCTAAAGTTTTAGATACTTTATCAAAATCGTTTCATACGTGAATAGAAAAGGAAGACGTTCATTTCTTGCATTTATATGTTAAATATCGATTCTCAATTGTTTTATCTGATTAAGGAATATCACGCTGAAGAAATTGAAATATAAATATTTAGTTTTAAGTTTTAGTTTTAGTTTTAGTTTTAAAAGTCTTCATATAAACATTTATTATTGAATTAATTTCAAATATTTATATGTCGATTTCTTCAGCGTGGTGTTCCTTAATTAGATAAAATAATTAAAGAACGATATTTATTATAAAAATGCAAGGAATGATCTATTATTTCGCGATTTCAAGGTACGACGTAGAACGATCGTTCCGCTATCGACTTTCGGACGGAAGTGCTTAAATTCTACTCGCACTTTAATTCTATTCGTCGGAGCACGACGCCTTACGTACGTGGAGAAATTCCGAAAAAAGGCAGATCAAAGCGGCAAGCAACAGCAGGGCTGTCCGCTGCAGATGCGAGACGCGAGACGCGAAATCCATCGCCGAAAGGAAGACGAAACGATTCGAATAAAAGCTGAAATCCTCGGAACCACCCTACGAAAGCGCCAAGTATCACGTCCGCCACTCTGTACGGCATCCCCTCGTAACCCGTCCCCCTCGACTACCTTTTTCCTCCATTTCTGCTAGTGCAATTCACCCGCGCCAGACATCAGACGTCCTCACCGTAGCCGCAGCCACAACAGTTATAACAGTTGACGTTTTTGTCCCTCGTTTCATCACTGCTACGTTCTCGCATTGTCTCGCGAAAAGATCTCTTTTTTTTTTCTTCTCTCGCTCCTGTTCAAACAGTTTATCTGATTATCTAGCTACTTGCAGTTCGTTTGGTCTTCAATTAAGTTTTAGTCCGCCATTGTATCCACGTCATTGAGAAAGCGCTTCATTAAGTTCTGTCTTATTAAGTATGAACGCATAATTCTCCGAATATTATTATGAGTATCGCTTAAAGTGGAATTGACATAGCCGACGAAGCTTATATTTAGAATGTCTCGATATTCTCATCGATACCAAAATATTGCAAACTTATTTTTGATTTATTTATTTACAGTACCTACACTGTTCTATCAGTTCTTTTTACGAAAAATAAATTAAAAATAAATCTTATCTTTGAAAAAAATTCTTAATTAATTGAGGCTAATTGTTCTTGTAGGTTTTTTGAATATTTACATATGAGAATTTTTTAAAAGTAAAGTTTTTTTTATTATTTCTATTTTTAACGTTTATAGGAAGAAATTTTTTTTTTTATTATTAATATCGATATTATCTTGCTGATGGGCTGAGAAACACTAGAGAGTCAATCTAACACATAATATTGTTTTCCTTTTATGGATGCAATCGTATCATATACACACACACACACACACACACGCGCGCGCGCGCGCGGATATATATATATATATATATATTCATCGCCGAGACTTGCAAGGTCGCCGTCAAGGTGCTTCGTTCTCGAAAATGGATCGATGCGACCGTCTCGAAGAAAAGCGTTTATAATTCATAGGAATTGCAGAGTATAAAATCGTATGAAAAGGATTTATGCAGGTATCTATCCCAATAAATATACTAAATATATAATACTAAATATAATACTAAAGGATAATACTAAAAGTATATCATATTAACACAACGTGTATTATGTAAACAATCAAAACTATTAAAAATAATTAAAGAATTAAAGTGTACCTGTGCAATATGTGACATTCAAAATTTTGGAAAATCTCCCGTAGGGAGATTCAAACTTGAAAGATACCTGAACAATTTATACGAAATTTTGAACGTTCTCGATCGTCGGCTCATTCAACGTAATCGAAGATGACTTTCCAATCCCCGAGCGAACTATACCATCGGACATAACATGGGGATTCCCGATACCGGAGAAACATCCATAGGGAGAAAACGAGACGCAGCGGAATGGGACGAGATGGAACGAGACGAGCTAAGCTATACGTTGCGATGTAAGGCGTCTAGACGCCCCAGTGAGCGTGCCACTTGAAGATGCCGTCTCGCCTGAGCAAGGATCGCGTTATATCCCGACGGAGGTAACGCGGGAATGTTCGATTTCGTATGCGAAAAGGAAGGGCGAGGGTGAGACGGAACAATGGCGTAAACGTACGTGGTATGTGCACATATGTCGGTGCGACGCGACGCGACGCGACGCGTCGCATCCCGGCGTCCCGTTTCGTCCCATCCCGTCCCGTCCCGTTCTGTCGTGTCGCGTCGTCGCGGACGGACAGACGGCGGCATTGCGGGAAATTACGTCGCACGCACGGAACGACCACGAAACCGTAACTCCTGTCCTCGTCCACCTTCCCTCCGGGGCATCAGGATCCTGATGTCCTCCTTCCTGCCCAAGTGCCCACTTGCGGACGTCGGTCAGCCACCTGTCCCTGCCGTATCCTGCTTCAACAGCCGACCGTTCGCCGCCTCGTGTTCACGCTTCCGGGAGGTCGACGATCACGCTTCCGGAAGAGCACCGGTGAGATACACGGAAACGGGCACCCCGACTCCGCTTATTTTGGCGATGATGGCTGTCGCTTGCACTTGTACAGGATGTTTCGAAACCAGTAATGTCTTTTTTAATTACACAAATATCTTTTCTTTTGCCAGTTTGAGGACGAGCTTTTAACAGGAGTAGGACATCACTTATTGCAATTTTTAATTTTTAACGCATTGTTTATCTTTATAACTAAATTTCATCACAGATTCAAGAATCTGTGTGTGTTGGAATAGAATCTACTTAAAATTTAACTTCACAAATTATTAGGTACACTTTAAAAAAGTTTTTATTAATTAAATATAGCGTATTCTGCATCTAATAAAGGATGTTTTGATTCTTCTAAAAATAGAGGATTATTCACACATTTGCTATGAAAATAAATATTACATATTATCTCTTTTATATTTAGTTAATAAAAATTTAATTCTTATAATTATTAAAGCTGAATATATTTCAATAGTTTTCAATAAAGTATCAGACGCGTAAGAATTAAACTTAAATATAGTTAAAAGAACATTGTCTTGTGAACTATGTCTTCTGAACATTCCGTATAAATGGGCAATCAATACAATAATTGATTGCAATAGGTTGCTTTTGAAGCGAAATATTCGAAATATTACGGCAATTAGCACGATAATTTTAGCGTTAAGAATAATTATAGCAATTGTAGTAACTATGATTGTCACAATTACTGTAATTTCGATTTGCCCGTGGAATGCGAGTAAGAGTCTAACGAAGAAGCGATGGAGTAAAAACATTCGCAACAAATTCATACATACAAGTAAAATTTCAGAAAAATTTCCGTCAAATGGCGAGATTTCTGTCGCCTTGACAGCTCTGATGTTTTCTTTTAAATCGTGCGTGCGAGGGACGCAGCAAAGTCGAGTTACACATCAAAGAGAATGAGTAACACTTGCAACGTCAGGAAATCTCGCTTTTATCTTTTACACGCGCGATCTTAATAGCAATATCTTCCTTTTGACTTTGTAATGCACACCGGCGAAGCAATGACGGCGGCAGCCGAGCTATTGCTATATGATTTGCATGTTATTAAACATTAATTCAACGCACATTAATTTAACTATGATACTTGCCCGCGATGAGTGAACGAATTCTCAATCGGTTTTAAAAAGAAATGTTTAAGTTTCTATTTATTTCCTTAGAAATGTGCAATTAGCCTTGCTTTTTTAAAAAGAAATCAGTTTTCTAAAATATTCTTTATTATCATAATGTTATTTATTTCAAAGATGCTTTATCTAGAATAAATGTATTTATCCGATACCTTGAAACGATTGTTAAGTATTACAACATTTTAAAAATAAATACTTAATGATTTTGATAATTATTCTCTAACTTATAAATAAGATTTCAAAAATTAATTTAATATGAAACTAAAATATTTATCATTTATTTCTTAAAAATTAAAAAGATTATTTTTTGTTTTTTAGAACTAAATAAATTTATTAGACCTGAAATTAGACTATACTTATCCAATAAAAAACTTTTTTCCTTTGAAAGGATCATTAGATATTATATTTTAAAAATAAATATCTTAAGAATCTTTATTTTAGACCGCATATGTGAGAAACACAATCAATACTATACTAGAAAAATGCCTATTATGATCAAAGCTGAATCTTCATTACTTTTAAATAATGAATCAATCTTTAATTACTAATATACATTATATATATATACTTACATTTTTAAAATAAACTTACTTAACGATTTTGATTGTTGTTTAAAAATATATAAATAAAATTTAAAAAATTAATACTTTTAATACAAATCTAACGAATTTGCCATTTGTACTTCTTTTTCAAAAACTAAAAAGAGATCTTTTATTTTTAGAAATAAATAAATTTCTATTAAGATACGACACTAAATATTATAATATTATATTATTTTTTTAAATACTTTAGTAAATACTTTAGTTTTTAAATATTTTAGTTAATATTTTAGAAAATACATATTTGATAATATGCAACACTGAAATAATTTTTAAGTAAAAATGCATTTTTTTTAACGATATAGAAGCACTAGCGAAAAAATGCGAACGGTCTGCACATTATTCTTATGAGAAAACTATGGAAATGACAGATGTCTCCTCATCTAGAATACCTTCGTCTCGACCTGGGCCGACCCAGCTTGGCTCGATTCAAGTGCGAACTCTCTATCGTCACTTGATAAAAAACAGTTCGCCGCATCCCCGGTTCATGCCGATGCATTGGCGTAATGTGCCTCAGACTTCGATTGCATCAAAACAAGTCAATGCGATATTATTGTAAACGTAAAAAGTTAATCGCTGATTTAAGAAAATGCTTTTTATATTATATTCTTAATATCATTTATCAAATATTTATTTAAAAAAAGGGATCTATGTATATATATATATATATATATATATATATATATATTATATCTGCAAGTACTATTATATACGTATATATTATTTTATTATTTATCCGTAAGCCATAGAGATATTAGATACCGATTGATAAAAATCGTTGAAAGAAAAAATATTTGAAAGAAATATTTGCAGCTAAGAATTTTTTATTATGTGATTTTGGAATATTATTTGAGACTTTGAACTCTAAATAAGTATCCTACGGCAACAATCACCTGGACACGGGACAGACACCCAATGCGCACCAGTCGTGGCTCACATTTGTGCCTCGCATATCTAATCGGGACACGTGCGTTGGCGAAGGTCGGTGCAGGTGTGAGCGGCGACGATTCCGGGAGGTCGCTTCAACGTCGTTGCACACGCTCGCGCTCGCGTCGATTTCCATCGAAATGTCGTCAAATGCGTCTCGTGTATCCCGGTGTGCGTCGACGCCATTGTAGAAATTATCCCCTGCGACCCCCTGGACCGTCTGAGCGGTGTCTAGCCAGCGCCCCCTACCTCGAATCGGCTGAGCTCTCGCCCCCGCTGAGCCCTCTCTCTCACTCGGTCACCCTGTCCTACCCCCTCGCCTGCCTATCGTCTCCCGCTGTCTTCGTCGAGCACGTTCATACCCACGTTTCTTTCGCTCTTCCGCTCGCA
>NW_017259437.1:2234749-2241844 GCF_001594045.1 Atta colombica
CTCTCTCTCTCTCTCTCTCTCTCTCTCTCTCTCTTTCTCTCTCTCTCTCTCTCTGCGCCGACCTTCTCTCCTCAGTCGTGCGGGGGTGCGGGAGTGCAGTCTAGCCAGCGACTATAGTTCCCGCGGTACGGCGGCGTTATATTATATACCGGGCGGTCAGATGCACTGCATCGTACATCTCGCACGACTATATCCGTTGAAATCCCATAGATAGGATGGAGGTGCCATCACCGTCGTCTTCGTTGAATTACGGAGAAACCTGCTTTTTTTCTCACTTGTTCTAAGTGCCCCGCGATTCTCTTTGGAGTACCTATACAGAGCACCGAACTGACAGATCGTGTCTGGTGCTTACTGGAAAAGAACTTGGTTAAGAGACTTACAAAATAAAATAATCGTTCACATATATAGATTTTCACGCGAATAGTGATGTTTCTGTCGAGTACTATAATGGTAATGATAACTTAATAATGCAGTAGGAATTTGATAATAGACTTAAATTTAAAATTTAAAGATTTAATAATGTCGTATCTAATATCAGTGATCGACTAACAAAATAGCCAGCTATCCGTTCTATCCGTTAATATTATAATCTTTTGTGTACATGACACGTTTTCATATAATGCATGCATTATTCCTCAGCATAAAATTATTTAATTATTCATGGTACATAATTCCCACATTACATCCAATATTCTTTTTATTAAATACTTGTAAAGTAATCAATCTCTGAAATATTTTAAATACAATAGGATAATTGTCTCTATTAATGTGCCTTTTAGCCAATTTGCTTACTGAATTAATTATTAAATATTGTAACTTTAATTTTATCTGCTTGCAATCAATCGGTTTTTCAACTATTTCTTTTTTTTATAATATTTCTTTAATCTAAAAAATATACTTTATAATATTTTTGACAAAAATAAAAAACATGTTTTTTTGAGTCCTATTAATGAGCGATGACCGCTTGAACTTATTAATGTGCCCCCAATTTGTATCCACATTTGACTCATTTTAACATATAGTTACTAAAATAGGTAATAAATTTAAGCTAATTGTTTAAGTTAATATTACATAAATCATTATTTCAATTATATTTATTTCAATGTACACTCATAACACAATGTTTTCAGCTCCATACAAGGCACATTAATAGGGACAAGCTTAAAATCTTGTGGTATGTACTGGGTTCACATAAATTCCTCACATCTTCTGAAAAATATTTAAAATACTCAAAATTTAATATTCAAAAAATAAAATATCATCTTCGGTATCGTATGCATTAATAATTTAACTTAACATTTTAATAAAATATTTTTTCTTTTTTATTCTAGTGCTAGTTTTCTTTATGACTTATCGAAATACGAAAGGAAATACACTAATAGGGACAGACACAGTAATTAACAGTTTCTCTACGTGATCGGGATTTTAAAAAACTCTGAATCAAAGAAAGAAGATTGACAGTTTAATTCACATACTTTGTTTGCATTCAATTCCATGATCAACGCATATGTATTTAAAAATAAGTTACACTTATAGAGAAAAGTTTTTGTTTAGTACACAGATTTACTCGTGCTTAAGGAAACATCTAGAGGATGCAATATACGTCAATTTGTTCCGCTCAGTAGGATGCAAGATGTTAGACGGTCGTCTGCAAGCTTCGTGAACGAATGAAAACAGTGACTCGATTCGACGGGATTGAAGTGATTTAATGGTCTCGCGTATTAAAGGAGCTCTAATCCCGTTAGTGAGACGGATCAGGTGGACGGGAAAGGGGATGATCTTGTTCGAACAACGGTGTCTCGACGTCTGTGACTCATCGGAAGATTTAGTGACTGGTTTTATTGCCCTCTTATATAATAGATGATTGTAATTTGAACATACGCGAAAAAACGGATTTTACTGAAGTATTTAAAGATTTAAGTTGATACGATGACACACAGATCTAAAAATAATTTTGTTGGACCATCAAAATAATGATGTAGGAATTTCAAGCAACGAACAATGCTGCAAAAAATTTTGACATTCTAACAATTAATTTGAATGTCTTACATGTACTTTGATGGCCCGACAAAAATAATTTTCAGATCTATATCTAACTAAATTTTTAAATACCTCAACAAAATTGTTCTTTCTGTAAAACGAAACATTTATTAAAATAAAATTACATTCTGAAATTTATCAAAATAATAAATTTCCTAAATATATTTTTAAAGGCATAATTTGATAAAAATATTTCGATTTCTATAAGATTAAAAAATATTCTGCTGAAACATTTGTTAAGAGATTGGAACTTGGATAATAAGTTTACGAATGCGCTTTAATAATGATTGCTTTCTGTATGATCGGTAAACGTGTGTATGAGAAAATGAAATATCAGTTCGATATCGCCATGCTGAAAGCTTTTCTTGCCGTCTAAAGATTTCGCTTCGGCATCATCGCTAATGTCTACCAAACCGCTACCAAGTGAATGGTGCAACGCACGCGACAGACTCCCTTGCGCTTTTCAGACTTGCCTTCTCGTTGCGTGACTCAAGATGATTACCAATGCCTTTGCCCTAGCAGGGAGCGCAGTTCGTTTAGCTTCGCTTTTGATTGGGGTAGGTTCCAAAGCATAGTCGAGGCGTTATCACGATGCACAACTACGAAAGAACTTTTTGTCTGTGCCGTGACGAGGTCAGTAACGGTCGACTATTAATTAAGATAAATAATGAATCCTACAAAAGTTCGCAAATAATAATATGACTTGCATAATTTAAAGTCATTATAAGAGGCATATAAAGAGAATTTTTTTTTATACAAGTTTCATTCTCTCTTCGAGTCATATTTTCCTTCTATTTAACATCGTTAAGCGGAGATAGTTTCTGTCAACATAAGCTGCAAATCACGATGGTACATTTAACGTTGAATATATTAGCAGGAATAAGTATCTTTAGGCAAAGTTGTCATTTCCACTTAGCGTTCGGTCAATTTTGGTCAAGCTGCGAGTATGACTAATGCCACGAGCACGTCAAATGTCAACACGAGACGAGAATCAGAGGCGGGCGGACACGTTTAGTGCTAAATATGCGCCGAGAATATGCGGCCTTTGTCTCTTCATGCGTATGTACTGTGTGTCGGCGTGAGGGCGGCTGTTGACTTTGATATCGAGGTGAGCCGTTATGTACGTAGCCAATGGTAACGCCGGCGGCAGGCTATCCCTGGCAGGGCAGCGGCCAGATGGTTGTCGTAGGTTAGTGATCGATAAAAAACCCATTTCCCCCGTGTATGTGCGCGCAATGGCCGTGCATTACTACTTCTATTACAAGCCCTGCGCGTTTTACCGTGCAGGGGTTCGAGTGGCGTCATCGTCATTGCAAGATCGTTTTGTTGCGTTCGTTCGCGCGGAAGATCAATGGACGGGTTCGACGACGACAACGACGACAACGACGACGGCGACGAGCCCGAACCAAGCCGCGCGCGAGCAGGCCGACCGGGGCTTATTGAAAAGCACGGAAATGGGACGCACGTATGAACGGTAATGCGACCAAGGAAGTGCGCACAAACTGCACGTTCAACGAGCACCCTACGAGTTTGTTCCGCCGATACGGGAGACTCAGGATCGAAGCGAGACAAACTAGTTGGGTATTCGTCTGGGGTGCCATTCTGCTATAGCCAAGAGTGAAATGCAACGAAAAAGTCGTCATTTCAGATTATCTATTAATTCTTTTTTATCGATTATATTTTTATTATATTTATTATATCAAGACATGAAAGAATTCTTTACATTTTAATATTTCACGGAATGATTTTGTTGAAGTATTAGAATGTTTAACTATAGAGATATAAATCTGAAAATAATTTTGTTGGACCAAGAAAATAATTTATGTAGGACACTTAAACGGATTATTAAAATATCAAATCTTTTTGCCGTATTATTCATCATGCTTATGCATCTTACATATAAATAATAATTATTTTAATAGTTTAATAAAATTATTTTCAGAGCTGCATAGTTAGTTAAATTTTTAGATACTTTAGCAAAATTGTTCTTTCAATGTATATGTCTCTAATTTTCGTCTTACATCATTTTCCTATAGATAAAAATACTTTGATATTCTGATTATAAAATTCCCAGATACATATTTTTGCTGATAGCATTATACATATGTGACGTTGTTAGAACAGAAGTTTAATTATCCCGATGTGTAGCAGAGGGTCGCGCAAATATCGTTACAATCAGCGCGTCGGGATATCTCAGCACAACCCTCGCTCAGCCCTACCCTACGAGAAACACGCAAATAAATTGGACGTGTGCATCTCTTTTACTGCATGGTTACAATATATCTGTCACCGGGTAGAAATGCTGTTCTCGACTGATCATTTCGAGTTACATATTACAATTGTACGTTCGTGATATTATCTAAATCAACTTATCTAAAATCAACAAGTTAAACTAGACTGCTATATAAATAAATCAAATAAGTAAGGAAAGAGCCAATACGTTTGAGGATAAATGTAGGTGTCTAATTGTCGAACTTAAAATGTAATCATAAACTAAAACTGAAATAATAAATTAGAATTACATTAATAATCGATTTAATAATAAGGCTAGCTTCTCAGAACACAGCAGTAAACTATTGCAGTATAACTTATTGCAAAAAATATTACCTCAGGTATTATCTAAAATATCAATACGATATTTATCATATAATACAAAATTATGCGATAAAATAGTACAATTATCATTTATTTAATAAATGTTATTCTTCGGTCATATTAAGGATAATTTCAGAATAAATAAATTGATTCTCCGAATTGAAAAAAACTTAAGTTTATAACTACATTTGGATTATCTCAGAAAATCTTTGTATAAACTTTCATCTCCAATTCTTTTTCTTCCCAAAATTAATTTCTTGTTCTCTCTTTCATGTACTCATTATTAACCATAGTCTGTTTTAATTATTTTTGTTCTTTAAGTTGCAAATATTTTTACATATCTTAAAGCTTTTAACAGTCAGTTGTCTTTAATGAATACTGCTTCTTATCTATAATCGAATCGTTAAGACTGCATTCGGTTAAACGTTTTCAGTGTTTTTATTTCTGTTTTATGCCTAATAAATGATAGAATAGTGTTAATAAAGAATAGTTAAGTGTATGCAAACCAACTGAACATTTAAATGTAAGTCGTTTTAATACACAGTCGTCTGGTGCCGATTTTTCCTGTCTTCAAAATCCTTTGGTGCGCGTGCGGCAATATGATGTAACGCGGAGCCGTTTGCGCAAAAATACGCGAGACGTACGCACGCATGCACGCATGTTGGTACGTACGCTCGAACGAAAACACGCCCGTACCTAAAAATAGCCGCGCGTGAGTCAACTCATGGGTCTAAATAGGAGGTTCGCCGCATTTAGAGCTCGTATCTAGATTATATACGGTCCACATACGCGAAATAACCCAGAAAATACACGACTGCCGAAAGAAGGTCGATCGTAACACAGCTTTGACGCGTGCATCGGCGAAATGCGATGGGCTGAGTAAAACGCGACAAGATATACGCAAGATTCCTCGATTCGCGGGAGTGTCTTAACGTCGGACATTCCTGTCAGCAGAATTCAACACTTCTTCCATTCTGATTATGATGATCACGTGTTTCTTATTCATATAACGAAAATTTGGTTGAATATTTATTGGCAACTTATTTACAGCACAGAACGTGTAGCGATATCGTTACAATATAATAACACTGCAATACTTCTGTAACATGCAATGTTGTAGCATTGTTGCTGCAACTTTGTGCTGTAGAGGAAGTTGCCTATATAATTAGTGCGAAAGCGGAAAATTTCGTAAAAATTAGATTTCGGAAAAATCTGACTCTCAGTTTTATTCGTTCGAAAATGATATGATTGTCGTTTATGACTATTTATGGCAAAAAGTGAAATGTACGCTTCGATAAACGTAACCGCGCGGAATAACTTTCATCACCGGCCGAATCTCGAATCTGTTTCGCAGTGATTGAAAGCAATCGTGCAATAATTATTCATCGTGATGTGTGTCATGACAAATAAAGCAATTTACGCGTTCGAGTGTATTGTTCGCATTTGCAGCCGCGATTCTGATTAAAAGGAAAGCGAAGGGAACCTGCGTGTTTAGGAGAAAGAGTTGTAGATCGTAGGAGAGGACGATGAAGGGAAATGTTGGAAGAGCGGTAAAATCAGAATTACAACGCGCCCTTCCAAGGAAAATTCAATTCGCGGTCACTTTGACGTGTCCTCTCGTCGAGCGAGTCGTCCGATACTCGCCGATACGACACTCTCTCCACGAGGTGGATACGACGTCTTTGTTCGGGCCGCTCGACTACGTCGTTCTCCCTTGCCCCTCGTGCCGCGTCATCGCTGCTGCCGCCGCCGCCCCTCGTCGTTTACGAGCGCACAATCTCGACAGTTTTATCCTGTTGCCTATATTGTGTCGCGCTCTCTCTTTCTCTCTCTCTCTGGTTCACGTGTATCAGAGATACACGGGCACGGCCGCAAACTCGTATGTACGCGGGGCGGACGGTAACAGTTCCTAACCAAAAAGCCGGAGTCACCCTCGCCTCCTTCTCCCCTTCCTGGGTACGTCTGACTGCGACCGTCATCGGAGCACGGCATCGAGACGGCGGCTGACGCCGGGGGTGACGGTGGGAAGGGACGAAGAGCGAAAGAGGAGGAGGATACCAAACACCCGGCGTAGGACCGTGGAGAGAGGCGAAAAGGGCGAGAGAAAGAGAAAGGGGGAAGGAAAGAGTCGAGCGGTCGGGGTGGGGAGAGGGAAAAGGGGGTTTCGGGGACACCCGCCGAAAGAGGTGGCGGTGAGAGAAAGACCGAGGACGAGGCGATGAAGACGGCGCGATTGTCTGCGCGAAGGAGTGAGTGAGCGAGCGAGCGAGCCCGGGCGCCCGCGTGTTGACGGGGCGAGAGGGAAGAAGTGGAGTACGAACCGACGGCGGCGGGCCATGGGGCCGCGGCTGACTGGTGCCGAGGGGACGGGGCTAGGTATTCGCGTGACGTTGCGTCTAGACGCCCCCTCCATCTCAACCCGAAACGACGGTACGGCGCGGAGCGGCGGCGGTGGCGGCG
>NW_017259437.1:2241872-2254719 GCF_001594045.1 Atta colombica
GGCGGCGACGGCGGCGGCGCTCGTGCAACGCGCGTCGAGCGAACAACGTTTCGGCTCCCTCTGGTCCATGTGAACGAATCGGCGTCATCGCCGACGGCCAACGTTTCAAACGCACGTTGTTAGATGGCAACACTCGGAGTCCGTTGAATTACGAGATAGACATATATGAGATACAAACATAAAATTTGTTTAATTTGGAGACGTAGATAAATAATAGATAAAAAGAGAGAAAGAAAGGAAATTATTTTATTTGGGTAAACTATAGGTCTCTACTATGTAATCTCTAGTTTTACTTATTTATTTATCAGATTTTATCTGTTTGTATATAAAAACTAAAAAGAAGTTATAGGGAGAGTTGTAGGGGTAATAAAAAAATCTTGTCTCAAAAATAAATCCGTATTCAAGTTACATTTATTGACTATAAAATTTCAGAAATGCGTGCATTTAGCGAATATAAAAATAAAGTGTGATAATTTCAAAAGAGGATTTCACAATCTGCGTATTTCTATTTAAAAATTAATGCGATGCGAGTTATAGGTTTTGTAAAAAATATTAATTTCGTTATTAATATTTTTATTAATATATCAATTACATATAGTTAACGTATTCATATAAGCGATCCTGTTTCAAACCTAAATATTAGGTGTAGTAAAAAGAAATCCATTATTTTTGCATGAAATTGAATGGAAAAATAATGGATTTCTTTTTACTACACCTAATATTATTTTAATATTAAGCAGCAAACTTAGAGCAACAAAATGATATTTTTCTCTGTTGTAGAAAAATAACGTTTTTTCCAAATTCTTATTTATTTTTAATCTTTATTTTTATTTCATGGTTTAAATTAATTTTTAATTTTATTAATTGAGAAAAATATTAATAACATATTGACCCCATTCTTTTGATTGGAAATTCTTTCGTTTGTATAGAAAATTCATCGGATATTATTTTTGACATCTTTCACTTTTAATATCCTCAGTTTTATATATCTATGCTATGACAAAATATCACTATACAGTTTCAACATTTTTATCACGACCTGCTGTAATCTAATGTATGTAAGGAGAACAATCAATATCTCTCGACACCTATCTTGCTTACCAGACGGTCTTAATGTTGTCTCGGGACATTGGTCACCCTGTCTGGAGTATATTTTTTCACGTACACACACACATATCCGCGCGCCAGACGAGCAAATAAAGCTCGATCCAGATTCAATGCCTCGTTTGGCTTCTTCAGCCATCAACGAGAGCTATAACAATCGAATACGTGACAAGCGGTAGTTGCATGTGTTTATGACGGTCGCAGTCTGCGCTCGTAAAGCTCGATTGGCTGGCCCCTTAAGGCATCCTCGGTCCCGTGCTCCTTGTTTTAAGGTCGACCAAACACGTGACTAACTTCCCTAGCAGGATCATCAATACGTACCATTGGATGCACATGACATTACTTAATTAATTCAAATATCGTTCGAAAATTAAATGTAAATTAAATAAAAGTTCGTAACAATGATCGATAACAATGGGTAAAGTTGGAACACATAATAACTTATAAAACTTATAAAACAATTTACACTTATAAAACAATTTATAGCAATTGAAACAAATTATCTCATAATCGCTTGCCCAAATTCAACATGAATTAAACTGTAATTAAAATTTTTTTTTTTAATTTAAATCTTAATTTTCTAAAAAACTTTACATAATTTTATATTTTTAACTCTTCAATGTCATATTATATGGGTTGTCATTTTTTTCATGAATTTATTACATTGAATATTGTAAAAATGAATATTATAACCAATTCTTTTTCAAATCGAAATGCCAGACATTAAAGAATATAGCTATAACT
The DNA here is from genome assembly GCF_001594045.1 of Atta colombica. Classification (NCBI taxonomy): domain Eukaryota; kingdom Metazoa; phylum Arthropoda; class Insecta; order Hymenoptera; family Formicidae; genus Atta; species Atta colombica. Next base: position 2,243,721 of record NW_017259437.1, read on the forward strand.
GTAATAAGTGAATGCATATATTTTTATTAATAAAAGAGGTTAAAAGAAATTTGGGTATATACTGAGAATAAGATTTAAAAAGTTAATAATTATAAAGTAAGATAAAATAAAATTGTCCCACTTTTTTTTTATAAATAATAAGTGATATTTTTTGAAATAAGAAAAAATTATTGTAATTCCAAATGCTGCAACATCTTTTATACATAATTTAACAGCAATGTTGCTTAAAATTTCACTAATAGCATAAATAATAATAAAAATGATACGCAAGGTAAATAAAATGATTGTACTATCTGAGAGCAACGAATGCCGAATAAAGAATTAGAGGAAAGGCTCTTGAGATATCCAGTTCATTTTGAGTAAATGCTAGAAGTCTATTTAGGCAGAATTTAAAAAAATAATAGGTCATTTTGAAGAGAATTTAATAAGCTTTAAAATAACATTACATAAAATTTAATTCAAACTCTATTTTTTTTGAAAATTAAAGAAATGTAAAAAATGAGCAAATCGCAAAGTCAAAAAATTGTACTCCTAATATGAGATGCCCCGAGAAATCGATAGTAAAACGCAAAATATATTAGTATCGCAATTAAAAAACTTTATTTAATGTTTCTAAACAAACTGTACAAACAAACACAGTTAGCGTGCGCGAAAAATGAGTATGCGATAGATTATACCCAGAATTCGTTTTCAGATAGTTGGAATCAGATATAAGCACAGATATAAGCACTCAACGTTCATTCCGGTTATCTTTTTTATTATTGTACAATAACATTTATACTAGCAACGATTTTCACTATAACATAGGAGCATGGGTTATTTTATATTAGAAATACTAAGTATCTTATATTACGATTTCTACGCTTTATTACGATTATTAAATTTAAATTTACTTCTGTAATTAAATAATTCAACATATCCCATATTTTTCTATTAGTACGACCTTACTACAGAAGAATTTATTGCCAAATATTTATTTATTAAATAATATTTATTAAATAATAAACAATGTTTAAATGCTCATCGCAATGAAACTTGAAGACATCCAAATTCTAAAATCTTGTTTTACAATGACTACAGGTATGATCTAATAATAAATTTTCTAAATAGTTTTCAATCCAAGAGCAATAAATTCATGGCGGAACCAATAGACAGCGTTTATTAGTTTAGCAGAAAACGCCGCTATCTCATATTAGGTGCCTATCTCATAATAGGAGGCTTTCCTCTAAGTATATAATCGACTGCTCTGTATGCAGCATTATTTTGTACCCGTTTTTTATCGCAAGTCACTCTGTCATATCGCCCATAGAAAAATATGCATTCAAAGAAAATTGAATTCGAAATGCGGCTGTCGAATCGTGTCATCCAGAATTGTCGCATGGGCTACAATCGATGATCATGAGCGATTCGATTTGCGTTCGATCTTGCCAAGGCGTCTCTATTGCGAACGACGCCAATATCACTAGAGAAATTTACTTAAGGTGATTCGTTCGAAACAGGCACGTGTATGATCGGAAGATGGGAGAATAATACGATGTAAGAAAGAAAATAGGAGATGACTGGGACGAAGGGATGAAACGAAGAGATATCGTACTTTAGAAAGATTGAGGATATTCTTTGCGGTCACGATCGCAGGAAATAGAGAAGTCGCACGTATGTAGACTTAAATTGTTATATAGAATATCGTAAAAGAAACGGATGTCTGATCAAAAAAGGAACGGAAGTGAAGGAGAGTGAGCGATTGAAATATGCATATTTTATATCGCCAAATGCGAGAGGATACGCTTTAATTATTTAGATTCTATTTCATTTCAGAGCACAAATCTATCGGAGATAGATAAAGAGGTTAACTTTAATCAATTAAATTAAGAAATTCATACATAAAATGTGATCAAAATTTTATTTATTGATCGTATATATTAATATTTTTATAAAGATTTTAGATCGAGTTATAAAATATGCTATCATCGTGTGTATATTTAGAAAATCTAGAAATCTAAAAACGTAAGAATTATAAGAACGTTTTTAAATATAATACATAAATAAGTACATTAAAATCGTTTAACAAAATTGACACTCGCTTATGATTGACGGAATCGAAACAATTGAATCCGTTGACCCTGCAGAAGCGTGAGTTGACTGGTGAGAGGAAGATGTGGATTGCGAGATACAAGAAGAGCGTACGAAGGAAGCATGGGAGAAGCTCATCTTCGTTTTGTAATTAAATTTAGTCGCCGACCAAGAAGCACGTTTTTAAAATAGTTCCCATTCTTAGCTTGCCATGTAGGCATGTAAGCAACGCGTCTTTACGTCTTAACGGCGGTGTTATAGTCGTGACGCGAGAACCTCTCGGTTGATTCCAAACTTCCCAACGGTATCATTCACCACGAAACTAAAACAGCATCGTGTTTCTGAAAATACGTTAGATCCTTCACATAATTTCGCCTCGTTTGCACTTTCGTTAAAGGTCTGTAAAATTGTTCTTAAATATACAGATTTGAAAATAATTTTGTTTAGATCTTCAAAGTAATATTCGCTAAAGTATTTAAAAATTCAACTGAATTTGAAAATAATTTTGTTGGACCATCAAGATTATTATGCAAAACACTCAAACTAGTTACTAGTATATCAAAACTTTTTGCAATATTATTTCTCATGCTTGAGTTTCTTATGTAATTATTTTGATTGTACAAAATTATTTTTAAATCTATATATTTTTAAATCTATATCTCTACCTTAATTTTTAGATGCTTCAACTAAATTATTCTTTTCGCATATTATAAGTTCAATTATGACAGTCTGTATTTTATTTTTTCATATATTTTCGTTTTTTAAACATGCAACTTTTTAATTTTCGTATATATTTCGCGTAGAACTGCGAAATATCTTTCGTCGATTCAATGAGTTTACAAACTGCAAATGTACATTCCGTGCTCTCGTGAAACGATGCATAACGCGCGTGCTCACGTCACTCTTTTTTGCAACTGCAGGATATTATTATCCTTCGGCTGTGTGCAGACATAATAGAAAATAGTCGCAAATCGCCTTGGTCTTAATAATATCACGGAAAACGGTAGAAAAACTGTAAGCAGATGCACTGTTTAGTCTGAGCGTGAGACCCACTTAGCTCGGGTTTACTACTGTACGCACGTCTGACATTGCCGTGTATTGAGCTATCGGCGTACGTTGAGAATTCACAGTTCGGATCAACGCAACAGAGTGTGAAAGATAATATGATGTGCCTTGGCTGAACGTTAACCATTGCACCTATGCATTCCTAATTATTTGCAATTATCGATGGGTATATTACTTGAATGATAATCCAACTGTGCTATGCGATTTCTGCCGTTTGACGATTAACCACCATTGTAAGTGATTGTTCAAAATCGCCTGCGTAAACAGCATTGTAATTAAGCACGATATTGAATGCCTAATTACGCGAATTGTATTATTACCGTTTGTTGTAACGCAAATATGCAAGAAAGATATGCGTCGATGTTTTATCAAGTAATATCATGAATTTAAAAATATGAATGCAAGAAGTTAGTTATAAATGAAAAATGAAAAGAATTCTTTAAGGATAAAAGGTTTATAAAATAAGATTTATTTTAGATATAATATGACTTAGTCATGCGATACATGCGGATCACATTTTAATATATTTAATAATATAAATTCCTTAAGAACCGTGTATGTGGCATAAAGAAGGCTTGCCGAAGTAGACAGAGTCACAAATTAGAACACGAAAAAGGTCGAACACAGAAAAGGTAGCAGGTGTTACACAGAAAGAACGATTTTGCTGTAAAATTTAGCTAGATACAGATCTGAAAATAATTTGGATCATTAAAAAATAATTATGTAGGTAACTCAAGCATGATAAGCAAAATTTTGACATTCTAGGAATAAATTTAAGTGTCTTACAAAATTATTTTTAAATATGTATCTACAGCTTTTAGTAAATAATATTGTTTGATTATTTGTAATCAGCAAGAGTAATTAATTATTACAAATATTTCGGTGATCTAATATGGTATTTTGATACATATATGTATATATCAGAATGGAAAAGGATTTTCAATGCCATATGTGTTTCAAATAGATATTATTATATAGAACTACAAAATTAAAGAAAATCGCAGAATCACTTATTATTATTTTTTATTATTTATTATCACTCAGTTATATATTTTTTCAGTTCTTTCTTTAATTTTTTAAGATTAAATTTAGCGAGCAAGATAATACATTTAAAGAAGTGATCTTGCAGTTACAGCAAAAATCATCTATAAGAAAAATAATTAAATAAAGACATTTCTAGGAAATACTGCGATATTGGATGTGTATTGTATCTAATCATATAAATGACAGAGATAGAATTTAGATTTATGCTATAAATTCTATGCGTACGATACATAATTTTCTATCAGATACAAAAAAACCGCTATAATTCTAGTTGGATAAAGCAAAATATTCTTTTGCGTGTATCTAAAGCTCTACTCTTCGTGATGCTAAATAAATTTTAATAGAATTTTAATTTGAAGTTTAGATATTTAAAATATTAGGAGAAAATATCGGGAGAAAATCGAGAAAATTCGATGGAATTTTCGATCCAATAATACCGTATAATTATAATATATATAACAAATATTATACATATATACATTAGCTGTATTTATTCCAATATGAAGAGCGTTTATTGCGAAAAGAATGCCGTGAATGTGAATCGCCTCGCGATACTGCTGCACGTATAAATCTCTGATCGAGAACACTACCGTCGGTGGTTTACATCTCGGCGAGAGACACGCGAACGAACGAGGGGAGATCGCGACAAAAATGTCTTTGTCGGTGTCTCCGCGCGCATACTTCGACGGCCCAACAATTACATTCCACGCGTCGTTCCGCGTCGTCCATCCCCGAGAGTTCGCGTCTCCTTCGGTCTCCCGGCGCATCCCCTCGTCCCCGTTCTATATTCCATCTGTGCAATTCACCAAGCGGTTCCCGGCTTCCCGCCTGGAAAATTTCGATACACGAGACGCCGTACGGTCACTCGCGAGATCAAAGCCTGCACCCTTTACGTGCTCGGCATTTCAATACGTCTCTACCCTGTCTTCGACGGACTTGGCCCCGGATTCCGCTTTTGATTTCACGCGAGAGGGTGTCGCGACCACGTCGCATGTCCTGACGTTTCAATTTGTACCTTCCCGGCAAATTTACGGACGACTTTGGAGATTTACACTGTATTGGCTGGCGCGTCGCCTCGGGGACAAAAAATCTCAATACATCAGCAGCGTTGTTGAATTAACAGTTCGCCGGATAGAAGCTAGGCTTCTATGCAAATGAAATGTATGCTCCTGCATGTGCGCAAACATGAAATGCTTTTCACGGATTAATTTATAGCAGTATTACATGCACATATGTTCCAAACGTGTGAATACAATTTTTCAAATATTGATTACGGCTGCCAAATACGACTCGAATGATGCTCTATATATTCTATATAGAATTGTGTGGTAAAATAATGGATCTCTCTTTGGTGCGGTTTAAACGTGCTCGCGGCCGTTGCTCTATCATTCGTGCGTATAATATTATTCTCTCTGTATCTTTTGCGTATTATCCCGCGCTATGTAATGATACAGCGGGTGCGTGCATATGTACCATGTTATATGCACCACATGAAGGGTGCGCCATGCGTATATATGCATGCACGTAATATATATATATATATACATTGTATTATTCTTACGTCCATAGTACCGCGCGAATTTTACATCTTCAAGAAACTGAGAAATAATATTTTAACAAATTGAAAAAGATTCAATTTCAAATTCAATAATCGATCTAGAAAACGTGCGCGCGAAGATCAAGATATCTATATATTGCTAAATTGTAACGAAAACACGAAGTTTGCTGCTGCTTGCCATACTATATCCATAGACATAACGAGAATAGACTAGGCATTCCTACGAAGTTGTCATTATCAATTTAGAAAGAGTGAAAGTAGCTTGAATTATATTGCGCTCTCTCTCTCTCTCTCTCTCTCTCTCTCTCTCTCTCTCTCTCTCTCGCACGCACGCACGCACGCACGCACGCACGCACACACACACACACACATACACACACAGCAAAAGTATCAAGTTGAAGAAAAATGATATATGATTCTCTCTTTCTAACGGAGCATAGATGTGCCTTAGAATAGAGGAAAGATGCATAGTCTATTATCTATAATTACTTCTATGACTATATTTGACTATATTTGACTTTTCTTGTTTCTGCATATATACTACATAAATCTGCAGGTATCAAGACAATAAACGTGCAAGGTTAATTGACTGCACTGTAATATGTGCGTTATATGAGTACGAGAGCTCTTGTTTTTTATCCGTCGTGCAAGCCTGTGGCGAAAATTTATTTGGCCAAAGGCATCGTCGGCGAAGCTGCCTCTCGCTACGACACTGTACTCGCAATCTGTCTGCTCGCAGTCTGAGTGGTGGTGTAGCGACGGCGGCGGCGGCGGCGGCGGTGGTGGCGGTGGCGATGTTGGTGCAGACGGCGTTGCTTCGCTGCCGGAGAGAGGGTGGAAGTCGGGGGTCCTCCCGTCTAGACTAACCCCCTGGTTTCTCCCCCGATCCACCCCCGGCAGACAGGCCAACCAAACCGTTCGAGTGAACCGCTCTCTCCGGCTCCTATTCTGCACTGCCGTCGCGCACCCCCTTAAAAAGTTAAAATACTCTGTCCTCGCGCCTCCGTCTACCGCCTCAACCCCCCAGACTGCTTCCACCCGGCACCATCCCCTGCGCTGCATCGTCGGTCCACAGCTCCTTCGTCGTCGTACTCGTCTCGGTATGTACCAACCCTTCTAGATTTTATTATTACCATTTCTAGTAGATACCTTCCTTCGCTTTCTTCTCGTTCTTATCCAGTTCTCCGCGCGTCTTTTTTGCGCGGATGGAGAAGGCTGGAGGGCACAGGGACAATCTAGCCCCCCCCCCCATCTTCCCCGACGGGGATCTCTTTGAATTTATTTCGTGTAGATGAAGCGCTGCTGAGTGCGCCGTATTTCAAATTGTTTTAATGGGAGATGCATTGTACGCAGGTTCTTCTGCCGTCCGTCGTTCTGCGATCGTACTACTCACGAATCTCTCTCTTTCTCTCTCTCTCTCTCTCTCTCTCTCTCTCTCTCTCTCTCTCTCTCTGTCAAGAAAGGCGTCCTTTCGGACGGCGAAATAGATGTCTGATATTTAAATGCGAAAGCGCCCGTTAATTTGAAATTCATTCCTTTGATAGTCCCGCTTCTCTCGTTTGACTCGCGCGGGAATTCTGTTCGCGGGCTTATTTCCTCCTCTTCGTCTCAAGTCCTTCTCTCGTATAATTCGTCTGTCGCGAGAGTATCGAGTTGGCTTCTCCATTCATGGATCTTCCAACTAGGAGATGTATGAAATGTTTAAGTTGGCCTTGATGCTTCGAAAGATCATATAAGGCTGTTCTGGCAGTTTTATAAACTCTAGAACTTTTTTCTTATCTCTCTTGAGGATTGCTATAGATATGTGATCGTCAATGCCTTGACAAAATACTTGAATGTTTTAAAAACTTTTTTAATAACTTGACATTTTTAATATATGCCAATTTATTGCAACTATTATTGTCTTCGTAGAAAAAAAATCTAAAGAAGATGTTAAAAAAAGGCCGATTATTAATCACCAAAAAAGTAAGTAAAAAAGATGATATTTTTTTATAGGTTTTGATCTCCTGAATACGATGAAACTGTTAAAAAATTCATAGCGTTTGGAGAACATTGAGCGGGAATATAATCACGTTTATCCAAATTTCAATATGCTTGCTCAATTTTCGAGGTGTTCTCCAAATGCCACGAACTTTTTAATAACTTTATCAAGAACAAAATCTACAAAAAACACTATTTCTTTTACTTGTATCTTTTGAATAAAAATATCTTTTTTTAATATCGCCCTTTGTTGAAAAGAGGAAATTAAGCCCGCGCATATTATTGTATACTGAGAAAAATGTTTGATATTTATGATTATAATTACATGGTAAAATAATTATGATTAGGAGCTTCATTTTTATAGTTATTACTAATGGAAAGTAATAATAGTTATATTCATAGTTTTATCAAAAAAAATATAGTTGGCATCGAAAAGTATACCACAATTACCACAGTTTAACCATAAATTATAGTTAAATTATGGTAATTTCAACTATTTTGTCTCAATATAAGATATTTTATAAAAGGAAACGTAAAAACTGTTTATTCTTTCCAATCGAAAGCGAAAACGCTTTTGAATATTACGAAAGAAGCGAATGGATTAGTTGATTTCTTCATATCGATATCAATAAGGTAGTAAAGATGTGGACCTCTATTCTGTCCCAGTCCTTATCTAAGAAACTCATCAGTTTATACCTCCATCATCATGCTCGACCTTCCTTGAATACCTGTGGAACAGTCGTTCGACCCTGCCATCCATTGTTCACGACGATCAATCGTCAACCGATGAACACGACCCTCGTTCCGCCGGCGTAACTGCGGACAATTTCATTGACAATTGCCACGCATCCAATCACGCACAGACACATAGCGTGTACACAACGTATGCACATGCATGCGCACACACTCGTGCAGTTTACGTGCGCGTCGGTCCGTGCATTCGTACTCGGCCAGCAGCAATCGAATCGCCGCGCCGCGGCCGTGGCGGTGATGGAGGCGGCGGCGGTTGCAGCCTCATCGGTATCGCGTGTCTCTCGGGAATCGGCACCCGTCGCTGAAATTCGCGCGCGAGTGTGCGTTCAATGGACATGGATAGAAGGGGTATGATCGAGGTCAAGAGAGACTAGAGGGGGAGAGAGAGAAGGAGAGCGAGAAGTCCGAAGTTCTGTCTGCGTGGAACCGTGACGGACCACGCAGACCACGGCGTTGCATTCAAATGACGATAAGTCTCGGGGCTTTGAAGACACCGGTCAACAGCGGGATAAGAGGTGGCGAGGAGGGGGTTCAACGACCCGTTGACAGCCAGACGGGCGGACGCGGGCCAGACCAGTGCATCAGCCCGCTCGGGGCAATGGAACGGGGGAATGGGGGGAGAGAGAGGTAACGGGCAGCGAAAAAGAGAAGGAGAGAGAGAGAGAGAGAGAGAGAGAGAAATAGTATGTGCGTGTGTGATACAGAGAAGGAAAAAAACGAATGATCGCGGACAAGGACGAGGCGCGGTGGCGGCGGGGTTAAAGAAAGCCATAGAGAGAAGGAGTATATCGCTGTTATTATCGCCATCGACTTTTATCGCCAGACGATAACTCCCAGCGCTCCTGACGGTTACCCTAGACGTTCCGACGATGCTTTTTTCTCGTTCTCGTTTCCCTTCGCTTCCCTACCGTCCCCTTTTTTCACGCCCTCGACCGTCCCCATTTCGCCAACGCTCGTTCCCGATGCAACTCTCGTTGCAATCGAGTCCTTTCGTTTTAGTTTGTGCCTTTCTTTGTGTATTCCTTCTTTTTTGTTTTTAAGCTTGAATGTTCTTAAGCTTGAATGTTCTTAAGCTTAAATGAAGCATATTTGTTTCATTTTAAATATAAAAAAATCCAACAATGTAAATTAAAATGAAAGGATTTAATAAAGAATAATCTAATAAGGTATGTGAAAACTCACATTTTTTTGTATATTAAATGAGTGCGATAACATTGAAGTTAGAATCTCAGAAAACTCAGATTTCAATGCTATACAATTACTCTGCTAAATCTACGATTTTATTAACATCGGTTAGCAGTAGTTCCACAACCAACTAAAGTAAATTATCTATCATATCTATGTTATAGTAAATTGTATTAAAAAATTGACATTCAGTTGATTTCAAATATTAAATACAGAAGTAATTCTAAAATAACAAATCACTTTGTTATCACTTAATTATAATAAAGAGATTGTAATAGATTAACTTAAATAATTAAAAATAATAAGTTTAGCATAATAATCCAATTATAAAATAATCTTAATTTATTCGTTATAAATAGAACAATTGATGCAGGATACATTTTATTAGCTCAAGAGAAATAATATCAAAAGTCAGATCCATTGAAACTATATAATATTAATCTATTCATAGTCATATTTTTATTACAAACTTTTTAAATCTTCTTGAGATAAGAATTATTTAAATAAATCTTGAGAATCAATTTGTTATTCACAGATAGAATAGGCAATTTATTTTATTTTATTGCAATTAATAATTGATTAAAAATTCAATTAATTATGAAAAAAATGAATTCTCATGAAACTTAATATTAAAATAATTTACGATAGTGCATTGTGTATTCTGCAATATTACGTGATGAAATAGTAGATTTCACGTTATTAAAATATAGTATTTTTGTGCCAATTGTTACAAAAAAAATATTCAAATTATCAATAACAGATGAATAAAATATAAAAAATTAATATAAAATTAGATTATTTTTTTATAAGAAGAGTAAATAGTGAAATATTTTTTTGTATAATTTTAATTTATATTTGTAAAGCAGATATTTTGAAAAAAATTCTGAATATTGTTTTTTTTTATTTGCTTTATAATATTTAATCGTGGAACAAATACAATATATGAAAAACTGAATACAGATCTCGGATTATATTTAAAAATATTGAGGAAAGAGAAAAATAAGATAATACATTACATTAACAATTTTCTTTCTCTTAATTTTTTTACATATTTCAGAAGAGTAAATATCTTGTTACTTTTATTATCTACGAAAGAGAGATAAGAACACTACAAAATAATTTAAGGATATGTATAAATATATAATATAAATATATAAATAAGGATATGTATATACATCTATATAATTTTATATTCTAAAAGAATGCTAATTTTCATCGATTTCATTTTATATATTAGGTGTACAACTTTGCTTCCGCCGTTTTTTTTCCAAAATTCGAGGCTTTATTGTAAAAAACTGGTTATACATTTATGATTCAAAGTATTGTCCATCGCTGGCCACTACT
>NW_017259437.1:2255331-2257059 GCF_001594045.1 Atta colombica
CAATGATCGTGCCAATTCTTCTTGATTTTGACACGAGTCTTGCTCAAGTAATGCCTCCAATTCTGCATCTTCGAAAACCTTCTCTCTTCCACCGCTATGCCGGTCTTCGACATCAAAATCACCGTTCTTGAAGCATTGAAACCATTCACGACATGTTCTTTCACTAGGCCTCATCATAAGTATTTGAGAGCATTCGATGAGCCTCAGCCGTAGATTTCTTCATATTGAAGCAAAAAATTAAAACCTCCCGCAAATGACGAGAATTTGGCTCGTAAACTGACATTTTCAATCGAGAATAACTTTATGATGCAGACACAAATCGACTAATGTTTCTATGGGGTTATGTTGACAGATGCCCAAGTTTATTGTATGACGTTTATGATCTATTTATTTCGACCACCACTTATCGCTAAAGCCATCTATAGGAAAACAGCGGAAGCAAAGTTGTACACCTAATACATTTTTTCTTTTCTTTCGATTTCTGACTAATTATACCTCGAGTTAGTCATAATTTAAATGATGAATCTATTATAATTAAATTAAAAATTTGCAATATAAAATTGAAAAATCAAATAAAATTATTTATGTTATTCCTTTGTAATATTCTCAATTGCATATCCTGAAAATTTTAGCCGACCTTAGTAATTTTTTATATAAAATATTCAATAAATTGACAATTATTTTAATTACAAAATTAAATATTTATATTAATCCGTCATGATCTGTTCTTAATTAATAAATTTCTATAGAACATTATAATATCAGTGCTTGTTGCATTTACTATATGTATTATATAGTTTTAGTTTTTATATTCAGTTCTTATGCATCTATCGCTAACTCGAAGGGGGTAATAAATACCTATATATATATATATATATATTTGATATAATTTTTATGGAGATCCGTTACTAAGATAAAATATAATAATTTACTAATCTCATGATTCTTTTACTGTTGTGTGATATCTTCTAAGTCTCTTCTTTCTTCTTTCTGCTTCTGTTGCACACATACATTCATGAAAACACAATTAATTAGGCGAGTACCAATTGCCAGAATAGAATAATCATACGGCACTTTGACACTCCCGATGTTCGTACCAAAGATTGACACGAAAAAATATATAGTTTTATTAAATATGTATATTATTAATAAATGATCCACTCATGTATTTTTCGCGCTTTTAATTCGAAATTAATGAATGAATTAACGAGAAATTCAATGCGCAACACGGTACATTCAATTCTAAGCATTATAGAAATCATCATCTTGGCTTTACATTCTTTTCACTGATGACTCATGTTTGAGTTTCTATTGAGATCTTTAGTCTTTATAAATTTTGTAGTTTTTGTAATGAAATACATTACAAAATACATTTTATTTAATAAATTTTACTTAATGTAATAAATATGATTAAAGTTAATCATTACATTGATGGAATCGGATCTAATTACAGTTAATTAGAGTTTGGCTGAAGTCGCTCTTCACATTACATTTCTTTCGTTAATTAGGATTCAAATAACGATATTATTCTCATAACGGTATTCGTCATTATCTTACACGATGCTATCGAGTCACGAAACAGCAGAGCAATAATACATACGTGATAACCGTTATTGAAGTCCATTTAAAGTGCAAGGCGCAGAATATTCAGTATTATTCCGTAGTATGTTCTCTCTCTCTCTCTCTCTCTCTCTCTCTCTCTCTCTCTCTCTCTCTCTCTCTCTCTCT
>NW_017259437.1:2257159-2262458 GCF_001594045.1 Atta colombica
ATATACAGTGAGAGCAAAAAGTATTCGTACAGGGAAATTTGTTATAAAACAAGTTTTATTTGTAGAAAATAAAAATTAATTAGCAATTTTATACAATGAATACATTCTATTCTAACATAAACAAACGAGCTTCGCATGTATGCCTGATTTTAGAAGTTAAATTTTTCGTTTGTACGAATACTTTTTGAGCCTTCAAACAATACAATTTTTAATTTTCGCTTATTTTTCAGATGATATATTTCGTATAATTAACACATATCTTCTTGGTATATATAATTTTAGATAAGAAACATACAGTCTATTTTATTCTTTATGAATAAATTGTTAATTATCCAACAAGAAATGATCGCTAATTAAACGTCGAATCAATGTCAAATTATTGTTGAAATCATCGTATTTATATCGATTCGATGACTCCATTTCTCGCTGGATAATATTTATTTGTTAAAAATAAAATTTTCTAAAAAAATATTTTCTCTGTAACGAATACTTTTTGCACTCACTGTATGTGTGCGTAGTTATTTCATAGACGAGTATTTCGCAGAAGCAAGACGGTGGCGTACGACCTTGGTGTTTGTTTTGGTAGCGGCGCGCTACGGCTTAGGCAAGGCCGCCGCGCCGCGGCCGTGTTGTCATTCGAATGGAGAGGCTTGAGACGGCAGGTAGCGGCGCGAGCCGCTCCGCATTTCACACCACGTTACACATCGAGAGATGCAATCGTGTCAAATGGGAGGAGATACCGAATTCCATTATTTCCTACAAACCATTAGCAATTACCAACTAGAACGCGTTTAATTAACTCTCGCGATTAACATAATGCATCGACTATTTGTCGGAGCAAATATTTCATATGACTTATTCAACCTATGCAGGAACCGAAACGATAGATAATGGAAAGCCAAAACCATAAATTATTGTTTTATCGCGGCATTTATTTACGGTCGATAATGCTCGTTTTAACAATGCTTCGGATGTATCATCGAGTTTTGAATTTATCATTACTATTACTGATTTGTTCATTACTGTCTGGATTAAGAACTCGGAATAATATTGACTGTTTATAATACATATTTCATTGGATCAGAATAAAGCTACGTACTTTTTTTCGCATTAGCTTCTCGTTGTGGTATTAAGTATGATTAGTGTCGGGAGTGCCGTACAAAGTGCCGTACGATTATTTCATTCCGGCAATTAGTACGCGCAATTATAATTAACCGTATTTTCTCGAGTGTTGTGTACGAATGCAACGATGAAGTCTGAGAAGGAGACTTGGGAGGATAATAGTAGAGTATAACAAAAAAGTTATTAGTAAATTATTATATTTTATGTTTAATAATAGATTTCTCTCCACGAAAATTATATATCACAGATATATATAATATAATATGTATGTAATATAATAATAGTATACGCAGAGTTAAGATGATAAGAAAAGTACAACAAAAATTTATATTTACATGTTTCATAACGTTTCACATTAAAGATCATAGAAATGGATGGATTATGACAGATTAGTACAAATATTTAATTTTGGAATTTGGAATAATTATCAATTCATTATATTAAAAAATTTATATATTGAACATTTTATAGATAGTAGAGTAAATTGTCATCAAAAACGACTACAATTTTCAGAATATATAGAATTAAGAATATAATAAAGAGATAATATATTAATGTTTTGTTAATATAATTTATTTTCTTCTTTCCTTTTATTTCTAATATTTTTAAATACAATTTGAGATTTTTTTTTATACAATAAAGATAAAATATTGTATAATTTGATAACAGAAAAATAATTTTTAAAGATTTTTCCAATATGTGACTTTCACAAATAAATAAATTTTGAAATAAAAGAAAAAACTATGTAATATATTTCCGCTAATCAAGTTAATAAAAAGTATATTAATAATTATAAATTATATTTATTCTTGTAACAAACTTATTTTTATTTTTCACAGTTTCTTTGTTTACTGCAAAGAATATTTTGATCGCTTAAAATAAAAGTCAAAAATAAAATAATAAAATCTAATAGCTATTCCATCGTAGATGTAATTTTGCAAAATATTAATAATTGTACAATAATTTAAGATTAGCTTTCACAGAAATAACCGTTGTGTTTCTTACCATTAGCAAAATTTGTTTGGAAATGTATCTGTTATTAACATGACTGATTAATTTGTCTCGAGATATAAAACTTTATTCTGAGTGTCTCGCCTGACACGCTTTTTAATACGAGATTTATGTAACGAAAGACTGTAAATACATTTTTAATCTGAATGTTGAGACGCGATGAGAAAAGTTCACAGGTGAATAGCTGTAAGAAACTATAAAATATTAATGACATTTATTATTCTCCTGTGTTTTACTTCAATTCAATATATCGTCTCTTAAATTAGCATACTACTAACAATAAGAGAAACAGAGAAAGAAAAAGATTTCTGCAGATAAAACAAAATGATTATGTCTTCATCTATCTATAGTAACGTTTAATGCTTTCATTACGTGCCGTCTCGGGTGTATGTCTTTTTTATCGTAATTTCAAAAGAATTATCACTTAATTCGTCGGCGTCGTTTTTTATGTTTGTCCGCATGCGTCAGTATCCTCTTGTACAGACATTTTTCCGCGAAAATAAATGTTCATTCTTCTCCCTCGTCATCTTTTAGCGCGATTTTCGCGCGAACATTAAAGACATTGACGTTTGGCGATAAGAACGATGGTACAAAGAACGAAGCTTTTTCCGCGAGAAATGTTGTTCGAATTTCGCGTTTGATTATTGGTCATTCAATTTACACATGACGTTTCGCGAGCATATGTAAACACATATTACGTATCGTCAAAATGTATTTTTCAATGGTCGCACCACAGTCTCGTACGGTCTGATGCATCCCATCGCGGGCGCGGAGTCGTCCAATTATCCGAAATGATGCGTATCGTTGTGATCAAAGCGCCAATAAGGAAGGAAAGGGTCATCCTCCGCCCGTCATCGTACTCTTGTAAACACTGCAAGCTCTCTGTGATGCCGTCACGTATAACTGATGTGCGCGCGGCATATCAATTTTTTACGATGCACTCGACGTGATATTTAACTTTTCACCATGTGAGCCCTGTCGCGTTTGAAAGTCCATAAATTGAATAATTGGATAAAAATAACGGACGGATTCAAATCAAATCGAGTACCAATTTTATACACACGTATTACATTGCGTATATATTTATTAAAGCATTGGCAGTTTCAATTAATTAAACCCAGTTTTTTATATTCACCTTTTTAATAGTAGTTCTGACTGCGGTAAAACAAAAATAAAGGTAGGAAATTGTATCAACCATTAGTGTTAACGAATTTCGTGTTATAAGCTGATAATCATAGTTCGAAATCATTTTGAGTAATGTCTTAATGATATTGATATGATTCTCTGGCTGATATTCATGGTCGATTCTTATATTTAAGACCGTCTTAAATACAATTAAGACGTTATAAGCCAATCAGAACTGTATTAACATTTTAAAACATTAGTTAAAACGGCCTTAAAACAAGAATGGATTATCAATATCAGTGATTGATTCATGACATCTTAGAATTATACTTAAGATGAATTTATTGTACATATAAGAACCGATTCTTTGAATATCGATATTAATGCTACGTATTTTAAGTCAAAACATGAAATTTTTGAAACAGTTAATACTTTTTAATAGAAAAATCATAAATGGTATTCGGAAGCAAAAAAAAAGAAAGAAAAAGCGAGAGAGTAAGATTATTTTCATGTTTTTTATACAAGTGTTTTATTTAATATGTATAAAATAATTGATTTCTCATGAGACATACGGATTACTGATGACGAGATATAATATTCAACGAAATGTAGCGTAATTACACAATTATTTATATATTGGAACGTATTATAATATATATACATAATTGAATTAGAGATAGTTATATTACGTGTGACGTTGCATGTAATATTATCAGCTTTGGTAAGTGAATAATGGGCAAGTCATAGCTTACTGTAATGCGAACCTTAAACGCAGACGGAGAGTTCTTAATCAATTTCTTTTTTCGCAATCGACTTGTCTTGTTAGTACCGCAGACTTGCGATTGATGCATAAGCACGCGTCACAATGCCGGGCTTGCGAGAATCAAGGCATCTGCTTTGTCACGACGAGCGTGATTCGTGGCTACGTTTCCTTTTCTTTCTCTCTGCGCCACTGACGACTCGCCCTATCTTCTTCTTCTGCATTCTCCTCGTCTCTGCTTATCGTATTGTCAGTTTAGCACACAAGGCTCGTCCACGTACGCCACGCATGACGAACGCGGCGATATGACGCCGCTCGCTGTGCGTGACGTTTACGATCGGTGTCTTGAAACCGGCAGGTGTAGCCACGTACATCGCTCGTAAAAATTCAGTTTGCTTGCAGACAAGCCTCCATGTCTCCCTCATGCGTTTTTCTCCATTCCTGTCGGCTCGTCCACGTTTGATGAGATAATAACGTTAACGCTTAAATGTGTGCATGCAATGAAAACGTCTCTCTATATATATAGTAAAACTTGATAATATTTGTAAAACTTGACAATATTTTACGGATAACTTGGCAATACTAAATGTGTTTATTTTGTTATATTAATTGAAGTATTAATTAGCGAAATTATTATTATATATTTTAAAGAATATTTAAGCGTTTAGTAGATTTGAAATAATGTATTTGAATACAGACAAGTCTTCGATCACACATTTTCTTTTCGTGGTCTCGCTTTAGTCTGAGGATATTAATCATTATTAAACGATGATGAGCATAATTGTCACTATTTAATTAATGGATACGATCCTTTTACCGATATTGACAGAAATATTATTATGAATCGTATAATCAATAAATTAAATTTGTATTGCTGTATTACAACAAATAATAGATATTTAAAGTACCATTTAAAAAGAAACAGAGTACATTAGTTAAAAATAACACATCTACAATCATATTTTACTTTTTCCATTTGCAATTTGGATTTTTTTTATCCAACTCAAGATTTTTTTAATATTCGAGACTTTTAAAAAATGTGGAACAATTCAGGGTTACTTTTTATCATCTTTATTATATTATCAAATAGTTTTTTTTTAACTTAAACGTCTAAAACTTATATTTAATCCACCTTTCTTCATGTGGGAGAAATTTAGGAGTAAAATTTAACTTATGCCAAAAAAGAGATGTAGGTAAAATTGATTAGAGAATAATTGAGACTGAGAGAGAGAGAGAGAGAGAGAGAGAGAGAGAGAGAGAGAGAGAGAGAGAGAGAGAGAG
>NW_017259437.1:2262558-2276327 GCF_001594045.1 Atta colombica
CCGACTATCTAATAACATTGCGCAAAAGAATGTAGACTGTTTATTCCTGACACCTTGGAATTAAGATGACGAGTCACACCCGTCTCGCATAGGACATTCCAGACATATGACAATGACTCTCACTCGATTGTTTCTTGTTATCTGCACCGAACCCGCCACGCATCAATTTCCATAAGAACAAAACGCAAAGAGTAAAGATAAACGCAAGAGTAAGTATGTATCGTCGCTGGTAAAAGGCCTAGCATAAATCTCGCAGAATGCGCGACGTTTCGCGTTTATACATCTCTTCACGCTTACGCTCACTGCGTTATGCAAATCCGCGAAAATCAAATCGTCACCTCGGGCAGACGCTGGCGCGTTCAAACAAGGGGGAAAAAAAATCTGCACGCGTGAAAGGATTGACTGTCTCTCATCTGGCGACTAACGTGTTCGGGATGCGAGGTGCATAAATAAATTCCGTAGTCGAAGCCGAAGAGCGATGCGAGCCGCGAGTATCTCGCCGGGGCACCCTGTATAGATCGCTTTTGCCATTACGGGACATCATGGGGCCGCCGACAAAAATAAACTCGCCTTGACAGAGACAGATCGCCTCGTTCATCCGCGAGTATACTATACGCGCGCGCGAATGCATTTCGCGTCTCTCACGATCGATAGATCAGAGAGCGCGAGCGAGGAGAGACTTGGTTGCGACGGAAACTCCGACGAGTGGAACTGCGATTGTGCACCAGGATACGAGAATGTTCCGGTTCCTTTGGTCTTCTGGTTACATTCGCCGCCGGTGCGCGTGTCCGCTCGTCTGTCTGTCCGTCCAACCGTCCGTCCGTCCATCCATCCGTCCGTTCGTCTGTCTGTCTGTCTGTCTGTCCGTCCGTCCGTCCGTCCGTCCGTCCGTCCGTTCGTTCATTCGTTCGTTCGTCCGTTGTCTGCTCCAGCGCACTTCGGACGAGTGCATCGCCGTCTGGCCCCGGCCAGAAGGGTCTTTGACCGATTATCACTTGGTCTTTATGGTCTTTGAGGTTCTTTTAAACCACCTCGCCGCTTCTCTGCTCCGTGTCCGTCTGCCCTCTTTCCCCCCCTCGACCCCGAACGTTCCCTCTCGCCCTCGCCGTCGTCGCCGCTGGCGCCGACACGGCGTACACGGGGACCGAAGGGAAGAAAATCGGCGAGACGAGGAAAGGTGCAAACGAACGACGAGGACAGCGGGCCATCGGAGACCGGGGTAAACAACTTCGTACATGGTACCCGCGAGTATACCTCCGCACAATGCGAAAGCTTAATGCATCGCCGAGTGGGCACTCGTATGTCGTATACGCGGTCATATCCCGCTGTCTCGTTGAGTTTTCGGCATCAACGCCATGAATGTCACTGCGTCGCGGTGATGAATGAGGATTAAGCTATGCTTATTGTTATAACGAGTGATGATTTGGCAGTTAACACTCTCCATCCAAACACGTGCGTTATGTGCCCTGTAGAATTCGAATGTGCAACAGAAGATACAAAGAATATATCGCGTTGTAGACAAAAGATATGTAGAATAGATGAAATGTAAAATAAATTAATAGATAACAAATCTTCTAATCGGTAGACGTGAAATCATCGAATGATTCATACAACACAGATTCCAACGGTATTGCATCGACATGTCGCAACGTTCCAGTAATATTACAGTGACATTGCAAACATTGCAATATTGCTGCAAGGCTCTGCATTATATGGGAGAGAAATCAGAATTGTAACGATGATAGAAAACAAAGAAAATTCGAAGTTAAATGATTTGTGAGATTATCGATTTTGTAAAACGTGTAAGTCTGCAACGTAATCGATAAGGCGTTTATAATATTCTCATACGCTTCCTTTCAAGTGACTTCATTATATATGTATGTATCATTTAAGAGAGAGAGAGAAGTCTTTCATATAAAAATAATACACTGCATATATATTATATGTACAAAAATTAATTCACACATTTTTAAACGCGTATTATTTTTATACTAAATCATATATACGAAGATAGTTATTACACTTGGATTAAAAAATTTTTTAAATATTCTATATACTTGCGTGAGAAAAGTACTGACGTTCTTATTTTTTCCTAATAACGTTTGACATTTCGCATTACAATGGCTGTGTCGGACCTGGTCAACACATAGAGATCTGTTTTCTGTGGCTGAACTAGTGAACACTTTTGGAACTTAAAGTGAGATAGATATATGTTTGATTATTTGTTTAAAGCGAGAAAGAGAATTCTAGAGAATTCTAGAACAGAAAACAGACCAGGTTGCACACGATAAATAACGGAGAGATTTCGATCGGAAATAAAATGTGTGCGACGTCGCCGTCGAAGCGTACTCTCCCTCTGGAGAGGTACTTCTGGATTCCTACGTCGAGCGTCACGAATTCATTAAGTAGCGAATTATTGAGACCGATATCACGCGGTTAAGCTCGACTCTGACGTCTTTGTCGCTAAATAAGGAACGGGCCGGGGTGTCGTGACACCGATACCGTAATTTCGCCAAGAACAAAGAGAGGGTTGTGCAAAGATATATACGGAGGGAAGGGATACGCCGTCGTCGCGTAGATATGAAAACATGTGAGCGCGTATATCGCGCAGTATCTATTCCACGATTAACTCCGACTTCTCCGTTCTCCTCCCTTCCCTCTCCTTCCCTCAATTAATTATTTTCACTGATCCGAAGTACGTCAGCATACGATCGTATGTCAGCATTCGGATGAGATACGTCTGTTCTTTCTTCTCTCTAACGAGAGCGACAATCGACAGATTTAATTTGATCAATGCCAACCGAGATATCTCGCTTCAAATGAGATACGAATCTTTTATTTCGTAAGGGTTTTGAAAATTTAACTACTAGATATAAGTATATAACTAGATATAAGTATATCTATCAGGAAAAAGGTTATAAAACCGAGTAAAAGAGTTTTCTTAGCTCGCAATAATCTGTTGACCTTTTTTGATTTTTCGATTCTTTTTTTCTTTCTTTCCATTTTACGTGCATCAATTCGTATTATTTTGCTTGCTAGGAATTAGTAAAGAGAAAAAACATGCGCTATTCTACTGAATAATCAGAATTATTTTAATTTGAATTGTAAAATAATGTAAAGTTTTCATAACGATACAGTATGAACTCAAGTCTCCAAGACAAAACTTCTTTAAGAGAATATTCAGGATTGAAAAAGTTACTTTATAAATTGCTTTTTAGATTACCTTATACGTATTTGTTATTAAGAATGAAATACAAAAATAGTAATACAAAATTGGAGCGAATGATAAAAAGTAAACCTTATTATGCTCAATTTCTATAATAAAAAGTAGTCTTACAAGTAATTTATAAGATAATTTTCCCAACTCTAGGAGGAAACATTACATAATAATACGTATTATGAAATAATGTAATAGAACTTAATATAACACCATTCTTCTTCAAAGAATATTCATGTCAAATCGATTTAAAAGTTGACAATAATTAACAAACGTCATAGGATTTCACGTAAGACATTCGCCACCCCTGCGGGAGTACAGAGGTACGCGAACTTTGAGCGCGTACGTAGTGTATACAAGTATTTACGTGCGTAAATTCAAATTCGCGAGACGCGAGACGCGAGAAAGGAAACGGCGTGCGCGACGCGGCGCGGCCGTGCGGTGCGGAACGGCCAGAGCATACCCGCCGGAACGGAAAGGGACGGAAAGCGACGAGCGCCGCCGAGACGAGACGAGACGCGACGAGGAAAGACGATGAGGGCCGACGAGGGTCGCGCACCGCGGCGCTGAACGCAGTGCCATCCGATAGGCAGCACCGCTTGCTCCGCGGATCTTCGGCTCGCTCCGGGTACGAGCTCTCCCTGCGCTCGTTCAAGCTCCGCCACGCTTACCTCTCCTCTCTCTTTCTCTCTTACTCCCTTACTCTCTTTTACTTTCTTCGCTCACGCATTTTCGTTCTCTCTCTCTCTCTCTCTCTGTCTATTTTTCGCTCTTTCTCTGTTTTCAATCCCGCTGTATCGGCGTGGCGCGGCCGCGACAGCCGCAACGACGACGACGACAACAACGACGACAACGACGACGACGACGACGACGACAACGACGACGACGACGACGACAACGACGACGACGACGACGACGACGACGACGACGACGTCGATGAAAGAAAAATTGAGCCGCCGCGGGTGGAAAACGCGGGACGCGTGCAGCGAGAACGCATCGCTTCGCGTGTGTCCGGCGGCCGCGTGTGTCGCGCACATCAGGCCTATACGTGTGTGAGCGCTCGACGTGCCGTCCGCTCGCTGCATTGCGAGTGTATATACCAATACGTCGTCGTTTCTCGTCTCGCGACCAAAGAGAGGAGGCTCCCTTCCCCCGACCTGGATGCGCGGCAGTCTGTATGGTGCGTGTGCTTATCTTCTTTCTCTCTCTGCCTGTATATCTATATCTATCTATTTATTTATCTGTCCATCTGCTGCGTCCACGCTCGTCTCTCTCTCTCTCTCTCTCTCTCTCTCTCTCTCTCTCTCTCTCTCTCTCTCTCTCTCTCTCTGTCTACCTTTTGTCGCGCACACTCCTCTTTCTTCCTTTCTCTTCCCCTTTCTCTTTCCCGGCTGTCTTCCTCTTTCGTTCGTTGATCTTACTCCGTTGCGTATCGTAGCGTCTACATCGCTCCACGCTCGATTCAGACGCTTCGCAACGTGCCGTCGAGTGAATTGACTTAAGAAGACATCGGTCGACTCTTGTCACCGCTAGAACCTGCTTTTCTGCACGTATGCAAAAGATGCTCGTTCTCAGAACGCAACGGAGACACAGCATGGCCGCTTTTAGCACGAAACAAATCGGAGTCCCTCGCCGGTGTCCATCACGCTATGTACGTTCACATTCGCCGTCCTGTCTTCTCATTCTCGCGCTGCATCCGTCTTCCTCTCGCTGCGCGTCAGCGCACCCCTTTCTCTTTCTCTCTCTTTCCGAATTTGCAGATTTTATGTGCATACATTTTACAACAGGTTTTGTATATATAATTTTATATACGTAATATATATATGTATATATATGTATATATATATATATATATACACACACACATCTGTCGCGCACACATCATTTTTTCTTACGCGTCGTGAAGCTCTCGTGCTTCATCCGCGTGCGTTGGTCTCGCTTGTTTTTGCATTGCGTCTCCGTTGTGTAAACGTACAACTTTTCCTTTCGCTTTTACTCTTCCTCTTTCCTATTCTCCTTCCTCCTCTTTCCATTCGAGCCCTCACGACAGTCTGTCCGTCTCTCTTTCGTCTTTTCTCTTTCTCTTTCTCTCCATTTTGTATCTCTTCTTCCACTGTTTGCATCTCTCTTTCCCTCTCCCTCCTTCCCCAACCTCCCTACTTCGCTCTCTCTTCCGTATCGTTCGTTGGAGCACAAATAAAATCTCTCTTCCTCCCCTCGTTCTACGAGAGGGACTGTGTCTCTCTTCCAACGGCTTTTTCTTCCCCTTTCTAGGTTTCTACATTAGTTCTCTCGTTCGTGTCCTCTGATTGTGTGTTTCATTCGAAAATAGAACGTCAGCGCGCGTGCCGCGCACGCATTTTTGCCGCGAAAAACCGCGAATTCCCACTCGCAGGCGCGCTCCTATCGAGCGAGCGGCCGCAGCGTACCGGCTTGTACCCCTAAATGCGTCCTCAAACTCTCACACGTTTTGCGAGAGTTATGCGACCACCTCATAGCGAGCTTGCACGCGTGCAATCACGCACTGGCTGGGCGCGTCTCTTCCTCTCCCTCTTTCTCTTCGTCTCAATATCATCGCATATTAATCTCGCAGAAATCGCGAGTCTTCACGCAACCCGTGCGACGTCTTGGGAGATTTAATGAGCCGATAATAATGCATGCTGGACGAGCTGCGGTTAATTTAAAACTTGGAATTACGATAGGTTCTTTATTATTTTTAAGATGATTTGATTTTTGATACAATTGCTGTTAACTCTCCGCCTGCAATATGAGTCTTTTATGTCAAAATTTCTCTCAAATTTCTCCAAAGTAAAAAAAAGCCAAGTCCAGTTCCTTCTTCTAAAATATCATGTAACATTTATTTTGTAATGTAATAGAGAGGTTGAGAAGTAACTCTTGAATTTTCCCACATTTTTTGAAAGCTTAGAACAGTAAAAAAATTTGGGCTGAACGAAAAGACCCAGATTGTAGACAAAGAATTAATAAGATAAGCTTTGATAGCAATTCTTATCAGTTAACGTTTTTTAAAAATCGCCTTAAAAAGTAAATCGTAGTTCTCATATAGGCAGATTAAAAATGAAATGAGATGGTTATAATTAATATGATTGGATTACAAATTATCGAAAAAATTTCGTGAATCGTAATTAATCGAAGTTAGATTTAAATACGATTGAAATTCTATAAAATTCTATGAAGATGGAATAAATTATTTGATATTATGATATAACATTAACGGATGTCATGAAGAATATGTCTATAAATATAAGTAGCGATATATTACGTATGAAATCTAATTATATTTTTCATTAATATATACATAACGTATTCTCCTCCTTTACGTTGTGTCGAATTTATCACAATGCAATTTTGCGTTAAAAATCGAAGATTTTTCTCAGCGAGCCGAAAAATATTTTCCTGAAAGCAAGTAAATCGTCGAGCGGTTTGTTTAGTTCACAAATCGAGGGTAAAATATTTATATTTCTTTAACTCCCTATTGCGCTCCATTTCAAATCAAGTTCCGTCAAATTATCGGTCGTGCAATAAGATAAAACGCGTCACGTAACACAAAGGTGAACGCCTGTCCTCCCGTCGAGTAGGAGCGCGTGGCAGACGCGCGACGATATTTTGGCGGGAGAGTCGTAAAAATAGTGCCTCCGCAGTTTCCTTCCTTCAGCTACGGGACTATAATTAGCAGGTATTCCGCGTTTTACGTATGGCGGATACACGCGTGTCGCGCGAGCGAGTGCGCGTGATCTCGCGTTGGGGATAAGAAGATCAATCGGCCGCGTGCCGCTGCGTGCTAGACACCAACACGAAAGCCCAATCGTTATCAGTCAGCATACACGAATCTTCCATTAGACGAGCCAAGTAGAAACGGATCCGTTTAGTATCCCCCGTCTTCCTCGAGGTCCCTACCATGCCGACTACTCTCTGCCACTAGGAATTTGAAGCGATAGCAGAGTATCTCGTGACCTCACTACAAAAGTTTAGAACTTCTCAAAAAGTCGAGACATCTAATTTTCGGTTAACGATGTATCAGATGTAGAGTTTCTGTGAAAAAAGTGACTGGAATTAGAAATTTATACTTTCCAAAGTAAAGTAAAAGTGAATGTTACATATATATGAAATAGTTGAATAAGGTTAATATTTATATTTAACAATACAGTTCAATAACTTAATAAATGAAAATGTTCTCTTAATTATTTTTTAAAAACATGTCTACACACCACACTTCTTATTGAAATAATTTCTGATCCGATTTTCTAAATCGTCATCAAACTTCTTGTATTACTTTATATAGGTACAAAAAATTCATATTTGTTTATTTGCTTATTAAAAAATACGTATAATTCATCCCTTATAATCGAGTTAGAGATAATTTGATGACTTTAATTAATTTGATTTATTGAGCAATATTAACAATATTAAAAATAAATACGCCTTAAATGAAAGCAAATTTATATCTCGTGACTAAAATTAAAATTGCACAATAAAGCTTTTTTAGATACAATTGGCGAACATATGTTTGGAATACTTTTAGTCTGACATAAATAATTACTATATACAGATTTATTTATGAGATGAAAATAATAAATACGAGTTTCTAAAAATTTATTTTTTAATGACAAATATATTAGTTTATTGTATTGAAAAAATTATTATTATCTTTTCTATATACGATGAAATGTCGGAAATTTTTATGAAAAGAGAATCATTTCGATAAACTATTTTACCATATTCGAAAGTGTTTCTTGATAATATAATTAAATCGATTATATGTCCAGTTTCCGGCTCGATTTAATTTTTGCGTACGCGTGTCGTAGCGACGGTGACGATGATCGCGACAACATCAATGACTGTACGACCCGGCCAACGGCGGCACCGTCGAGACACAGTCGATCGGGCACAACAATGTCCGCGCGGCGCGTGCTTATAAAAATAGCATTTTCGCGGTTTCTCCCTCCTTACGGCTATACTTAGCCCCGGACACCGGTGTCCCTCGGCGTAGTAAACAAATTTCAGGAGGGTCGACCCTCGTGTAACGAGAAGCGCGCCGTCCGTATATTCCTCACTCACTCGTCTATTTTTTCAGCGCATGTCTTAAATATTTTTAGAGATAGCGCTATGAATTTTTGCCGTGTCGGTTCAGGAAAATATTTCACATATAATTATGTCATAACTACGTTCTTCCTTTTAACATTAATAGCCGAATTAAGAGAAGGAAATTTGAAGACACTATTGTATAGTTTCCATATTCACATGTAAATTCACACATACGTAAACTGTGTATCTTAATATATTTTGAAAAATTTCGAAGTTGCGAGATGAGCTAGAAATGAGTGATTGAGAGTAGAAGGATATCAATGAATCAAATTCCAACATTGTGTAGAGAAACTAAATTTTAGCTAATTTCGAGTAGAGTTTACTTTAATAGTTATTTGGAACTTAACAGCTAGCTACAAGCTCTCTCTCTCTCTCTCTCTCTCTCTCTCTCTCTCTCTTTCTCACACACATTTCCCTTTATATTTCCTCCGTTACACTTTTAGATCAGTCACTCCCATCTAGACGCTCGTATTTCTGTGTTTCTTCGCTCTATGCAGATGGTTTGCCGTGTTACCTTTATTATACCCAGGGATTAGTTATTTAAGCTATTTTGCTGCTAGTGAGAGCACAAATGGTGCATAAGCATTTGAAATGTAAAGTTCGCGAAAGCGGTCGATTCTTTTCGCAGTACAGAATCGGAGTGTTGATTAATGAATGAGATATCGAAAATGCAGTAACCCATGAGAGATGAAAACGGAAAACCGAGCTTGC
Organism: Atta colombica; assembly: GCF_001594045.1. Classification (NCBI taxonomy): domain Eukaryota; kingdom Metazoa; phylum Arthropoda; class Insecta; order Hymenoptera; family Formicidae; genus Atta; species Atta colombica. The sequence goes on from NW_017259437.1 coordinate 2,271,590, forward strand.
TGTATCGAGGTGATACAATGATATTTCGTGGCGCATAAATGATATTTACCGACATAAAAAAATATTTTCGAAAAAACTCTTTCTAACATAATATACATGGAAATAATTTAGATTGTTTGACGAAAGTTATAATGTAAAAATAACTATCTCTTTCATAAGTTTTTATAGTGATTATTTTAACTTTTGTTTTTTTCCTCGAGATGAATTTCCTTGCGAGCCTTATAGGAAATGCATGTTTAGTTTTCACATTGAGAGATACACCCATGCACTATTATATCCATACTTGCACTCGTTATTGGACTGTTTAACCCTTCTATTCCCGATGGGATAATTGCGTCTCGTGAATAATTGGCGGCAAACGATATACATGAACTTGATCATGTTATGTTAACGTCTCACGTTAACTCAGTACCAGACAAGATGAAAATTTTGTGAACATTTATCTTAATTTTTCAACATTTCTGATATTTTATATTTCTCAAAATTAAATTTTTCTTCAAATTTAGTTGCGAATAATAATGAATGATTAAAGTCTTAAATGGTTTTTGTTACTTATTAATTGAACATCTATAATATTATTACAATTTTTTATGATGCAGTTATAACAGAAAATTAAAATATAACTTAAAATAATGATTCATTTATTTAACTATTAAATACAATAAATTAGATTTAAAAAGGAGTAAAGAAAAATTCATGATGCTAACAAAATTTTGATAACAAAACATATTATAAGTCATATTTATTAAGAAATTTATATTATTTATTAAGAAAAAGAAAAACAAGAAAAAATTAGATCTTATATTACTAAGTACTTTAGATTCAATTGAGAAACTATCAAAGGAAAGAAAAAATGTGTTTCTCGGGAAATGAAATATCTATTAGACAAGAAGGATTATAGATAGAAAGGTATTGATCCAAATATGTCAAGGTGCAAAATTCTTTGATTGTTTTAGATTGTGCTATAGTCCTCTGAACGCTATTTGGACAGCGTCTGTAGACAGCAAGGACGCAGAGAAGGAAGAGAAGGCGTGAAGCGCGAGCGGAAGATGCCGCGCGACGCAGCCAGAGAACGTGAATGCGACGAGCATCGTCGGGACGCGAGTCGCGGCACCGACTGTTCACAGGGTGCACGATGATGGCGGAATGCCCGTGGACAGGGTGCACAGTATTATCCGGCTCGTCGGTCGAGTATACGGTAAAGTTGATCGCCCATCGTGGTGGCAAGATCGAGCGCAACAGGGGCAGCAGCAGCAGCAGCAGCAGCAGCAGCAGCTGCAGCAGCAGCAGCAGCAGCAGCAGCAGCAGCAGCAGCAGCAGCAGCAGCAGCAGCAGCAGCAGCAGCACGTATCTGGGACGCGCGACGGGATAATAAATGCCAAAACGGCACGACGCCGGCACGAGCCGAGGTGGATCAAACGTGGGAACGCGAAACACAATTGTCGAATGCGAGCAGGTGTTCCAGGAGGACTGGATCGCGTGGTTGCATGTAAATCGCGAGGAAGAGGAGCAAGAGGAAGGAGAGGAGGAGGAGGAGGAGGAGGAAGAGGAGCAAGAAGAAAAGACAAAGAACGTCAAAGTTTACCGCTGCGAGCGGATCGCGGACAGCCAGATTGAACGGCCGCCTCGCGGATTCTTATCGCACGGCAGGGGATAGCGGGAGCCACCACGGAGGCGGGGGTGGGTTTGCCCCTGCTTCTTCTCGTTGTTGCTCTTCTCGACGATCTTACGCACGTGACGGCCGCGTCGGTGATACTCGAACCGTTGAATAGCGTCTATCTAGCCGACGTTCCTACGCCCGTTTACCTGCCGCCGCGATCATCCGATTATTATTTGTTCGCGCCGCGCCCGTTCCGGAGGGCGATCAAACGCGCGTTTAACCCTAACGACGTCGATTCCGAAGGTCACGCGAATCAGGGAACTCTGGATCATCTTACATTGGCGACACGCCTTTCACCTTCGTCCGCGCTACCCTTGACGTCACCCCTATCATTAACGTCGCCGTTATTGTTAACGCCGCCGCCGCTGTCGTCGTCGTCGTCTACGACGTTATTGAGACCGTCGTCGTCTTTAACGCCGCTGAATACTATCGTCGTCAGACATCAAGATCTTTCCAATCTGACGCCGAGTCGTGACAACGAGGGGATCGTAGCGCGACGAGGAAGAGCGAAGCGAGTAGCGATAAGCAAGAGATCGAAGCTGAAAGATCAACCCTCTCCGAACTTCATCGACTCTTGGCCGGAGGCATGGCGACGTGCTAACGAACACCCTCCGCAATCTCGCAAAGTGGAACCCAGGCTGTCAATCGATGAAAGGATTCGCCCTGCAGTCCAGACTTTTACTCCGCTGTTAGAGCCCGTCTTCAAGCTTGGAGGATCAATATTACGTTCGGAAAGTTCCCTACGAGATATTTTATTTCGCGAAAGTGCTTCGAAGACAACGACGACGACGACGACGGCGGTGGCGACCAGAACGATCACGCGGAACATCGTGTACTTCGATGCGACTCAACACGCCAAAAGCACCGTGCCCGAGAAAAATGACGTCGAGAGAGTGACCGAGGACCGAGTGGAAGGTGATAAGAGAGAAAAGGAGTTGGTGCTCGTGGGAAACGAGGATAATAGTGCGATCGTAGTTGGTGGTGATAGTGTCATCGAGTGGACAACGACAACAGTCGCCGGGCCGATGTCATCGTCGCGGTCGGCGTTTTCCGGAGACAATGTGCAGGTGGCCGAGCGTGTAAGGGTGCGCGCGAGTTCTGAGCGTAGCTCATCGAAGGGCGAGCAAGACGACGAGGAGCAGGTCAAGGTCACCATCGCGCGCGACAACGAAGATTCATTTGCATCGTCGACGACGACGACGACAACGACGACGACGACGACGACGACGACGACGACGACGACGACGACGACGACAACGACGACGACGACGACAACGACGACGACGCAGCATCCACCACTGACTCAAGACACCTCTATGGAAGCACGTGAGTTTTTAAATATAAATTAGATTACATAATATAATATATGGCTCAATTAATAAAAATAAAAGAAATTGTTAAGAAGGGCTACGAGCCAAAGTAACAATTTTTTAATGTAAGTAATAAGATAACATAAAAATAAATAAAAATAAGAATATGTCTATATTAAACTAACAGATGTTTCGACTTTGATCGGGTCATTCTCAATGTTATAAATAATAAACAATATATACTATTTTTATAACATTGAAAATGACTCGATTGGAATCAAAACGTCTTTGTACTTGGATTCGTAACCCTTCTTAACACAGTTTCTTTTATAAATTAAATTAATGTCTCGCTTAATGTTGGAAGGATGTAAAATAAAAAGTAAAACTAAATTTTTGGAAAATTAAAAAGGAAATTACTTTTTGTACAAAAATAAAAAATTTTCCCCTTCGCAATAAATTTGAAATATATAATTTATAGCATATTAATTGAAGATTTCTTTAAAATTTTACACAACTGTGCTTAGAAATTTTTAATATATAGAATAAAATATATATAGAGGCATATATTCTTTGAACAGTAAACGAATTATTTATATTTGAAACAATGGCAAGATATTTTTAGACAATTTTGTAAATAGAATTCAATTCTATCGATTAAATTGCTGTATTTTTACATTTACTAAACACTAAAATTACATAATTATATTAATGACGAGAGATACAGAAACTTAAAATATATTTACTAGATAGTGTGCTATTTTTAATTTACTAGATAATATTTGAAGAAATACTTTTCTGATTGTTTTAAGTTATATTATAGACACTTTTTTTATCGCAACACGTAAACTTTTGCCAGCAATAAGTTCAATAATGTATCGCTCCATTCGTTTAACACGAGCTAAAAAATAACAAACATTTTTTCACTTTGAAAGCCGTCATTCTATGAAAAGCAATAAAGCCCTCATGTTGATTCTTTAAATGCATCTGAATGAGAGATTCGCGCGCATATCCTTTCGCTGGTTTATCGCTTCGCTAAAATCCCTCTGGATCACCCTCTGTATATTCGCATACGAATAGCGCCATGCTCGTTTTGCCATGCTCGAGCTCGTGTTTACAGGAACCGCAGGATCTTTGGTCAGAGTTATTTTTAACTATTCCAACCGTGTACCATCTTCCACAATCCGGTCCTCCCTTATATTCCTTTTTTTTTTCAGTTTTGTACCTTCTCGTGCATCACTTCACGCTACCTTTCGTTTACGACGACCAGAACAGAAATCGGAGCACTGCTCACATTCATACTTTTGGCTGAACCAAAAAAAGGGAGATAATTTCTTCGAATTTTTTTCTCTTTATTTCATATATTAATTTTTTTTCTTTTTTATATTATTGAAAATGGTCGTTTTATGCGCGTATAGAGGATGATACATTTTCTAATAGGCTTAACATTCGTTCGACACTTTTATCCATTACATTTTGATTAAATCTTTGATAATGAGAAAATAACATTAAATAACAATTATTATTTTTTTATTATTAATATACATCTTTGATCGGAACCGACATTAAAACTGACATTTTCAAGTGTTAGTTTAGTAGTAAGTGCAGTTTTCGAGGTAAAGGATGAAAGAAACTTTCTGCAGAATTAATCTAATTTGTGTGTAATTACGATGAATTTATCATGCGCCATCACAAAGTTAGGATTAAGATAGGTATGCAATAAAGACTGGACTGCAACTGACAGACTGGACAAACAATATATATATATATA
>NW_017259437.1:2276427-2281944 GCF_001594045.1 Atta colombica
TTTGTGTGTGTGTACATGTACATATATATATCTACAGAGAGAGAAAGAGAAGAGTCGATACAGAACAAGGCTGCACGGCTCGCGTGTTCTATCTCGTGTTTTTGATTATGTCTGGCTACGTACACGAGTCGTGACTCCGCGTACAAATCAGTCGATTATAGTTCCTTCGTGCACCAGTCGAACGTATTCTTCTTTCTTCATCCTTACCCCTTTTATACCCTGTCACTCCCTCTTCCCTACGTACGAGTTATACAGCGACTATAATGCTGGGCAACTACGACGATGGGGACGACAATTGAATTCTCGACAGCGACCATGTGAACTTAACTTTTAATTTACGTACGAGAGACAAAAATTGATCTTTTCTTTCTATAATTGCTATCTATTAACTGCAGAAATATTTTATTATTAAAATCTTTGCTAACGTTTTGACTCATGCGTTATAATTGTAATAAGCTAATAAGAAATAAAGCATTTTATTTCGGACTTTTCGTTATATTTTGTGGCCTCTATAAATATATATTAAATTAATCCTCTGTAGTTCAATGGTTTTTTTTTTACTGTTTTCCTTGTCTAACCGGATATTGTGGATTGATTGTGTTTTTCAGAAAGAGTTTTTGGACTCTAAAAAATTCTGATACACTTTCAACATTCAAGAATTACGATAGGACTCAAAACTTTCACTTTTGCTGTACGTGCATGTCCGAATTTGAAAATAATTTAATAATTCAAAATTGAATATTTATATAGGTTTTTAAAGCCTCGGTTGGATCACGAAGGATTATTAGGAAAATACCGATACATTTTGTGTTTGGGTTATAAATGTGAGATAAGGTATAAGTGTTGTAATTTATTTATATCTATGAGTATACACCATCACGTCAATTTGATAATTCATTCAAATAAAACTTTCTGGTGTGTGTTTGTCATCGAATTTTTACATTTACGCCGGCCGATTCCCGTGTTGAAATGGATGCTGTTCGTACATTTGTATCATTACTTAACGCGTTTATTTCCGTGCTCCTGCAAGAGAGCACAGAGTTGTCCTTCTCTTTTACGATCTAATTCGTGATCTGGACAGTTCCCAACGATGAGTTCTCGTGACTGCGCGATGCCCAAGTATACCCGGTATAAGAGGAATGACTAAATGGTCTGAGTAACCGGTCAGGCATCCCAAAACTCGCGATTTATTTTCGTATCCTTAGAAAAGAACTGACGCACCGATGGAGAGAAAGTACTGTTCTCGTTGTATGAATTCAAAGAAATACCCTGCTGGTGAACCAGCACGAATTCTTTACGAAAATCCGCCGAAAAGACTATATAATTTTAGTAATTATAACCACAGTCTTATTTCATATATTATAATATTAGAATTATTAGTTAGCATTCTTCAAATTTAATTAGAATCATTGTATATGAGTATCTCTTTAATATTCGATCAGTAACTTCTTTTTTTTTATGAATCCGCATTACTGATCTTGGAAAAGATAACAATTTTGCGATTTGATAATAAATCTAAAAAGAAATCTTTTAAATTGAAGAATTAAATAATTATATTTCTTCGCGAAATGCGATATATATATGTAGAAGGGTGAGAAATTTAACCGAGCGATCGACTGGACAATTTCCATCGGTCCTGGGATGGCTATATCGCCTTCATGTTAGGACGTATATCTCCGGGATTCGAGGCTGGGATACGATGCGTTAAGGGTAGTAGCAACGGCAGCCGGTAGGTTACCGCAGAACAGAGCAAAGGAGGCCCTGCGGGCGAAGAGCGAAAGGGCTTCGTCGCTATGGAAACCCTGGCTCTTCGACTACTGTGGGGTGCCTCAAGTTTTTTATGGGCTGAACGATCGTAAGGGTAAAGGGATCTCTAAAAATCGTTACACAGACCTAGATACTCGCCACCTCGCCCCTCCGAGCGAGACAGCCGCCCTGTAATATTCGCCACCCTTCCGGTCACGGACCTTACGCAATAGCGTTTCCGCACTGCGTTGTTTCGCTAATTATTATCAAACAATTTTTTTTAAAGTGTAGATATCATTCTTAGATATCATATTTTAGATTCTAAATATTCTGCGTTGAAAACATTTATATCTCGCGTCTCATATTTTAAGTTGTGATTGTTTAACTCAGAGATTTATCTAAGAATTATTCATTTTTTGTGTGAATTGGATACGATTACTTTTTGCAACAACACAGCAAGTTTTTATCTTGCTAGACATCTTGACCCAAAATATGCACATATCGCGAATTATTTTACAGGTTTATAATTATCTTATAAGAGTCTTAATTCTTGCTATATAAGAGAGATTTAAATATCTTATATTATTTTCTAATTATATACGCCTCCAACAATAAATAATAAGTATGACGAAGATTACATAAATATTTCATAATCTTTAAATTATCTTCAAAATACTCAAAATATCAATGCGATTTATTCTTAATAATCAAATATGCGATATAAAAACGTACCTTTCTTTTATAAATTTTTTAATTTCTTCGTGACATAAAATTTACAATAATTTTCATAAAGTTTTTAATTTAATATATTCTTATATTCAAGTTTGCACTCTCTCCATCAAAATAATATGCAAATATAGTAAATTGACAAATTCAAATTAACAATTGTTCTTATATAATACGTAATTAAAATTTGAAAATTGAATTATTTTCTATGATTAAATTGTCAAATCAATTTCTTGTTATTTAATAATAATGTTAGTAAATTTCTCCTCAAGTCATTCTCTTTTACATGCTCTAGGCTTCGTATATGTAGAGGACATTCGCAGATCGACAGAACTCACTATACGTAGGTCGTACTTGCGTGCGGTGATGGGCAGAAAGGGCATGAGGAGCGATGTAAAGCCCCTGGTGCTCTTGGCACCCTCCGCGACGGCTTCTAGCGAAGGGAGTGGCGCGACGAGGGGGTGATAGCGAAGTACAAGCAAGCGAGCGAGTTCACTTCGAACTATAAAGTATTGACTCGCCCCGTTGTATGGAGAGCACTGTAAGCACCGTGTCTATAATGTTGGCAGACGGCTCTCGGGACTCGCCTCCGTCCGGAAGGAATAACGCGACTTCCGGGAGCGAGGAAGTAAATTTTACTGTGCAACCATCCGAACTGTGGAGCTTTACGCTTGTAACTTTGAATACGTAAAATACCGCTTGCAAAAGATTATAATCGCGTATCGATTTTAATCTCTTTTTTGAGTCTCAAAAAGCTCCATTATTTCTAAATTTAGCTCCATTATTTCTAAATTTAGGAAAAAAATAGTTTAGATAAAATTACTTTCTCTCTTCTCTAACTTTTGCATTTTTCTAATTTGTAATTAAAGTATCAGTTTTTTTATTATGCGGTCTTATATTAATTATTTAATCGTTAGTAATCGTTACGCACGATAGATGATTCGTTTCTTAGGGTATACAATAATTATTAAGTGATTCTTTTGTATTATATATTTCAAATCTTTAGAAAATATTTATAAAATTGTATATTCAAAAAAAAAAAAGGAAAGAATAGGATAATATTATTTAATGTTGCTAGTATTTCAAAAAGAATACTCAAGACATAAATGACCTGTCATGTATTAAGGATAAAATATTGTGATATAATATAAAATATTGCAATATGAGAATAGAAGAAGATTTCGTGAGAATCGAGGTGAGAGTAGATATTAGAAATAGATGCAGGAAAATCCAATTACAATGTATTGTTCAGATTTTTCCTTCACAATGAGCACTCAATTGTTGCACCTTTCGCAACAACGGGAACGTCGGAAAGTTAAGTAGTCGGATATTGACAGCTTCTCCGTGTGCAAGGCAATTACATGCGACGGTAGTTTTGAGAGAACACAGAGACGCAAACGACCGACAGACTAAACAAAAATAACCGATCGCGGCATGTTCGTCGCATATGCATATGTGTAAAGGACGTTTGGTGTGTGTGTGCAATACTAGGCGGTGAAGTAACGGAAGTATATGGCGTACTGTAAACAACTGAGAGACCTAACTGAGCTTATCGGGCTATCCATATTTATCGTCGAGATAGCGTGATATTAATACTATCCTCGAACATATAGTTAAAGTATCGAGAAACTGTCAATGTTGCAGGAAGTAATTTCGAGATTGTTTATTGAAGAGATATTTTTCACCTTATCGATTAACATTAAATGTTAGCGTTTAATGCCTTTGGTTGCTAAATCCCAATGAAATGATCAATTTTTTTCTCGAGCAATCGTTTTATGAACGTCATCTAATGATATTGATATTCGTGCTGAACGTCATCTGATGATATTGATATTCGTGTTCCATTTATGACGAAATTTACCTATGAATTCGATAATATTTAATAATACAAGTAATTATGTAACTGAGAAAATCAGTATATTTCTGTTTTATAATAATTGCCGTAAACTTATCTTTATTGTACTTCCTGCGAGAAGTATTTCAATATTGAATTTTTATGTTTTTGTATTACTAAATAAGTTTTATTAATCTATTTTTTATAATTATGATATACCTCAATATATTTTGCTCAAAGTTACAATTTTATTCATATGGAATCAATTACAAATGATGCTTCGCAATAATAAGGAGTGTCTGTTACATTAATTCTGCGACGTTTTCTTCAAGCAGAAGTGACATTTTCGTGGCATCCATTCGTGTCACACATTTGTAATTATATTATCGAGTAAATATTCCATAGCACATTGAAATTAACCAGGCGAAACAATTTTTAATGTAATATGACCGAATGAGGATAACATTCCTACTAATAGAATATTTTTTAGAGATCGGATTATTTTTATATTGTCATTTTATTAATATGTATACTCTGAAAAAGAGACTTTTAATTTATAAACAATAAAACTCAATAATTTTTATTCATTTTGTATCAAACACTATATTTTCAAAAATATATGTTTTGATGATAAATGCATGCAGATAAATACATATGACGAATTTATTGAGAGTCTGGCAATCATCGGAAACATCTTGTTTATGAGAATTTATTATATTAAGATTGATTATAATTTATTCATGTTGCATCATTTTGGAAGACAATCTCTCTTCTTGATTGTAAATTTATTGCCAATTTATTTATGTGTACTGATTTTACTGATTACATTATTTCAATTAATTTTTCTCACATTAATTTTATTTTATATATAACTATATACGAAATATTGAACTTATAGATCTTTCCACTTTAATCATTGTTTTATCAATTGACTGTTTCAACATTGGAAAACTATCAAGAGAAAAGATTATTGCCTGTTCACATTTCTGTTATCATTCATTAATTGTTACAAAATGAAGAGATCTAAGTCACGTCTTATAAATTAGCGGAACAAAGTGAACGGAGTCAATTCAAACTAATATTTTTATTCGTTACTTACTTGTTGCTGAAAAATTGCCAAAAAAATAAATTTGTTGATTTGCAAGTTTTCTTAAAAAATTATATTCCGCTAAAGAAAGATTAAGTTAGCGGAACAATATATATATATATAT
>NW_017259437.1:2282044-2286663 GCF_001594045.1 Atta colombica
TACCTACATAACAAGTAGTGTATAACAACGAAAACTCTCAGCGTGCGAAACAAGAGTAAAGTACCAGTAAACAATTGTTGCTCGCTTAAAATTCATTAAAACAGTACCAATTATATGTGTGGAATGAAAAATTATTAGAAATGTTTTATATTTTCATGTTTTATATTTTATTCAATGTAGACATTAATAATTGTGGATCTATTTAATAAATATCAGATTTCCTTTGTCCTTTTTCTTTTAAATCCTGTTGATATTATTAATTTTCATATTACATGTATATTATAGACTTGTCTTTATATTCGATATTTTATCAAACGCGAGACTCTTCTTAATTAAGCCTTCTTCCTCGAGCGCGAGCATGGAGGATAACAGACAACATAGTCTATCATTCTCGGGTTCGATCTCAGTAAGCACCAAAATATTTACGCTCGTGTCTCCTTTCGGAGATGGTCGACAATTTCCCGCAGGGAGGCAGAGTATTCTTGTCTATAGAAACACTTCTCGAAAAAATCCGATGTGATGTATAATAAATTGCATAAAATGAATTTTGGCTTATCAATGGCTATATGACATTTATTCCATTTAAAAATTTTAAAAAGTACAGCTCTTGGAAAAAATGTTGTTATAGCCATAGAAAGCCAAAATCCATTTTATGTAATTTATTGTATGTCACATCGGATTTAAAATTTTAAGCACTTTTTTTTATTGGGATCGAGATCCGAAGCATTCTTTTATGTTTTGCTGTATAAAACATGGGAGCTTCAGGCTCTCCTGAAGATATTAGTTGCTTCTTCAGTTCTAAAGTTTCACACTTTTAGTATTGGGTTGTCCGGAAAGTTCGTGCCGACTATCCTATATAATTTAATAAATGTACACTAAAATTTAAATTTTCTGCGTTTCAATTTTCCTTCAACATCGGCATGAACTTTCCGGACAACCCAATACATAAGATTTCTCCAATCTTCTCCCGCTTAGCCTCTCAAATTTCATTTTCCGTTTCCGAATGTTAATGTGCATTCTATTTTTATAATAGAATATTTTTATAAAATGCCTTGGAAAATTGATCCGCAATGGCACTTTCCTAAAAAACAAAAAATACGTGATATCATTAAAAAAAAATTGACACCGAAGTTCCTTGAGAAAAAATTATAATATAATATTATCATTAACTTGACAGGTTCTACATTGCTAAGATAAGAATAGTTTAAAAATGAGAATAGTTTTTCTTATTACATTCATTCTCCATATCAATAAGATACGCTCGCGTATCAGATACCTTAAATAATAATACACTTACTATCGATATGACCATAATCAGCATTCTGTATCGAATAATATTCTTTAAAATTTATACATTGAATTCGTATTTAATTCCAAATTTTTTGCGCTATTATGTCTTCCCATTCGTCGCTTTTAAATCGTACAGAGAGATTCGCTTTCCGTATCCAGTAATGATTCATACTCTCTTAGGGTTAATGTTATTGCGAATATTTTTTCGTCGCTTATTAATTGTATCGTAAAATATATCAACAGACTTAATACTTTCATTATGATTTTTATTCCACAAATTTGATTTAACCTGAACGGCTAATAATCGATGCAAATTATATATCCATGCAAATTATATATATCTGTTACAAGTAATAAATGTGTATGAAGATATTGGTTTAATTTATCCATGAATTCTTCTGCAATTTTTTACCAAATTGAAGCAGTTTTCGACTTTTTTATTGTCTACTATTATATCCTCTTTATTTTAACACTGTTATTGGAAGTACAAATAAGTTTCCGCCGTTTTTTATCAAAAATTAAGCATTTATTGTGAAAGAACATACATAATATTTTATTCAAAGTAATGGCCATCGCTAGCCATTACTTTTTCCCATCTTTCTGATAGCATATGGATACCGCGTTGGAAGAATCTTCATCTTTTGAGGCTATCCAATCATCGATACAATTTTTGGTATCTTCATATGATGTGAAGTGCTACTCAGACAAGCCATGCGTCATCGATCGAAACAAGTGGTAGTCGGAAGAAGCAATGTCTGGAGAATACGGCGGGTGGGGTAGAACTTCCCATTTGAGTGTTTCTAAGTAGGTTTTGACTGGCGCCGCAACATGTGGTTAAGCATTATCATGCAGGAGAATAATTTTGTCATGCCTGGAGTAGTAGTGGGCGCGTTTTTCCTTGAGTGCTCGGCTCAATCTCATCAATTGTGTTCCATAGAGAGCCCCAGTAATGGTCTCGTTCGGTTTGAACTCATAATACACGACACCAAGCTGATCCCACCAAATACACAACATGAGTTTTTTTTCATGAATATTCGGCTTGACTATCGATGTTGAAGCATGGCCAGGTGGTCCCCATGATTTCCTCTTCTTTGGGTTATCGTAGTGGATCCATTTTTCATCACCAGTGACTATACGATGCAAAAAACCCTTTCGTTTATGTCTGGCAAGCAGCATTTCACATGTGAAAAATTGGCAGTCAACGTTTCTCGGCTTCAGTTCATATGGAACCCAATTCCCTTGCTTTTGAATCATTTCCAATGATTTCAAACGATATGAAATTGTTTGAATCACTCCTAATGTAAGTGCAAGTTCTTTTTGCGTTTGGCACGAATCTTCATCCAATAATGCTTCCAATTCCGCGTCTTCGTATCTTCCACTACGTTCTTTGTCTTCGACGTCAAATTCACCGTTCTTAAACTTTTGAAACCACGACAACTTCTCTCACTTAAGGCAGCATCATCATATGCTTCTACAAGCAATCTGAGCCTCAGCTGCAGATTTCTTCAAATTAAAGAAGTAAATCAAAAGTTCTCGCAAATGACGCTTATTCGGCTCAAAACTCGACATTTTACAAAAAAAAAAATATATGATGCTGATTCAAAACCGCTAATATTTCAAGGTTATGGTGTTGCCAGATGTCCAATCTTATATGTCGTTTTACATCAAACAATTTTAACTATAGTTTATTAGTGGCGCCGTCTTTTGCAAACGGCGGAAACTTATTTACTCCCAATATATTTTAACTCTTTAACGATCTCACTAGAGATATTTCTTTTTTTTCCTTTCTGTATCTTAATGTGTATAATTATTATCTGTAGATAAAAAATAAAAAAGTTAAAGAAAGTTAAAGAAAAGCTGTCGGTTTACAAACACATACAGATAAGGTAAATGTCAATAATCGAATATGCTCAATGATTGAAAAATTAACAATATATTTGTCATTATTAAAGTATTTGTCAAGAATAGCGAGAAAATGGCAAAATAAAAAGTTAAATATTTTGTATCAAAATAAGTAATAAAAATATATAAATTTTGATTGCAAATTATTGCGAAAAAAATTATTTATTTCAAGTGTCGCAGACACAGCTATATTTTCACTCATCTTCTTATCATCTTTAATAAGATATTTTTGTGTTTACATTTTAGAATTTTTAAAAATATAGTACTATACATATATGTACTATATATACATGTATTTACCTAAACATGTAGTGTGCTTTTTATGATTGACATTAAACATATCTCGAAAACTATAAGAGATCACCGATTGATTATAAGGAAAAGTTGATCAGTACCCTCATCTCTATAACATATGTCAAGATCATCGAAGAGGTGTTTCCTAATGTAAAGATTTATCAGTACACAGGTTTATATTAAAGGGGTCACATTAGAGATCAATACACAAAATCACAGCTATTCAATACTGCTCACAAGCAAACTAACTTTTTTACTGTCTCGCTGAAAAAATTAAGCAGAATTCAAAAGGATCCGCTACTTCTCGACCGTTCCACATCACGCAAATGAAATAATGGGCCCGTTCAAGCGATAAAGCGGCTAGCCTGCGCTCGCCGAGCAAATGAACATAATTGGTTGTTACTTATAAATCCAACCAATCATATTCAAACGCTCGGTAAGCACGCCTAGCCGTTTTTTGCCGTCTTGAATTCGTCCAATAAAATAATCATAGCTTTTATTTTTGTTTTAAAATAAACAAAAATCTCTGATATTTCTTAAAAATATATTATAAAATAATTCAATATTAAAAAGAAAATCACACTAGCAATTAATTTTTCTACTAACCTACGTGCATGATGATAAATTTGTCATATAAAGATCGTCAAAAGATTATTTATATCAATTTTTAGTAGCGAACTTAACGACAAACTTGAAAAACTGATATTTTAAGAACAACAAATTCAGACATCTCATTTTAACCGAACAATTTTAAATGAGCAATAAATTCTTTACTAGTACTTTACTCTTGTTCCAAAACGCTGAGGTTTTTCGTTGTTATTCATATTTATTTTGCAAGCAACAAATTCGTAACTTGCATATTTCGAGAGTAGGTAAATTCAGACGACATCACAGTATTTTAGTGAGCAACAATTATTTTACTGATACTTTACTCTTGTTCCGCGTGCACGCTAAGGATTTTCATTGTTATTTATACTTATTTCGTAATAGATAATGGATTTGAAAACTAGAATAGTTTTAAGTTAGTTAGAAAATAATATTTTATTTTATTTTATATTTGAAATTAAATTAATTTCTACATTTTTTAAAATTATTTAAAATTATTGTAGTAATAATCCGGAGCGACTTAGCGC
>NW_017259437.1:2286765-2287734 GCF_001594045.1 Atta colombica
TATATATACATGGAATAACTGTTAAGTTTAGATTAATAGTAAGTTTAGATTAATAGTAAAAGTTATAAGTAGTTATAATTTTATTTTTTGGGGGTTTTTAATGTTTTATATAGCTTTTTTATTAAAATATTTATTTCGACAGCTAACTTATAAAACATATCTAAATCGAAGATCGAACCGTTTGTATATTTTTCATTTAATATTGGATATTTCAAAAAGATTGATTTGACTTCTTTGTACTTCAAGAATTGCGGAGACTTACACAGGCATTTTACATTTTATTGATTATAATTTAATCAATGTTGAAACAGGAAAGAAATTTATTTGGAAATTTTTGAAGAATAATCTTTCTTGTATCGCATACTTTCTGTATTATAGATACGTTTAATTCTTTCGAGAGGCGCATAGCCTCTCAGTTAACATGTGTCAATCAGTATTAAGAGAACAAGACATGTCTGTCAACATTGATATGGAAGAAACAATAACTCGACCAAGCGACGATGAAATGCAAGGAAAGGGAAACACGTATACGTGCTCTCGTTTGCAACTTTGACGAATATCAACATGCTGTTCACGTGCGTCTTTCCGACGCATTGGTTCCCAAACCGGAGATATATCATATCTTCTAAAAAGAAATCTAGAAATATAGAAAAATTTCTAATAAAATAAATTGAGAGAAAAGTATTCGATATTTGCGATTATAATCTCAGAGTAAAATAATTATTAATAAGTTAGAAGTTTCCTTTGTATGATTATTACTGCTGTAATAATAATCATATATGATGTATATATATATATATATATATGAAAGAATTTATTTGTAAATATGTATAATAATTACAAACTGCGTTGTAAGGAATAAAAATCAATTTGATGAAGAAATTCAGATAGTAAATCTAACTAATATATACTCATGCCTTATCAATCCTTTTATGAAAGAGTGGGTTAGCCTTATCTAAACTAAAGGGA
>NW_017259437.1:2287834-2288619 GCF_001594045.1 Atta colombica
AAAAATAATTATGAATTCGAGTAGTAAAGCATGATAATTGCAATTATTTTTTTCAGTGATGGTAAGAGAATGTTTAACAGAAAATACATAAATTAAAGAAAATAAAGTTCTTATGTTTATATATATAATTTTGATTCTTTCATAATTTACGCGCGAATTTGAGATTAATTGTAATTTTCCATCTGTGGAATGTATTATAAAGTACTTGAATAGAAAAATTATATTTCTTTAAATGGAAAATTGAAAAAAGTATAAAAATTATAAATATTTACTGATATGTTTATAAATAAATAAGTATTTATTGATATGTTACTTGAATTCTATTGAATTATTCATAAATACTTGTATTATGTATAATACATGGTGGATGAGATGAATAAATGTATCAAGCAAGGTTTTTTGCGATTTGAATTCGAGCGAAAGATTGAAAGGTGTAGGAATTCCTGCTCCGGAATGCTATGCGATATTACGCATCGATCGAACTCGTTGTCGTGACAGATGCAATAATAAACTACAATTACCTTGGAAAATCAAAGTATTAAAAGATTACATTTATCTTGCGTTTATTCGATATAAACTTTTATAAATGAGATGGATTGTCAATTTGTTTATAATTTCGACACACGCGAGTTGCGTTTCATATTTGACGTTTCATTAACCGTACCATTTGTATTGAAATATAATCCTCATATTTATGAAAATTACCTCAAAGATGACAAAAGAAAAACTAGGCATATAAAATGAATTGTACCATAATATGTAAAAAATATATATATATATATATT
>NW_017259437.1:2288719-2321939 GCF_001594045.1 Atta colombica
AAAAGAATTTTTAGATACGCGGAATATATGATCAGATTTAATTTTTTATTTACTAGCTTTATTTATTAACTTTCTACATACATTCGTCTGTTTAAATCACGCTTCGCGTATAAATCACGAGTATTTCCCGAGGATGAAATGAAATACTAGATGATAAAATGAATATAGAGTTGGCTTGAGAATTTGTTTTGTTATGTGTCAGAGAAGGATATGCAAGTGTGAAAACGAGCGCGGCGAGCGTGGCGAAATAGCTGGCCGTCCGTCCACGCACGTCTGGTCCTCGTCTGCTTGGCCAAGGTCCTTGAACGAAGGTCTGTTCTAAAAAAGCTGCACAATTGGATAACCAATCAGCCAGACAGTATCGTATATCAAAAGAGCATGTCTAAACGGAATTTACAGACCGTTTATTGTTCCGTTGTGTTGTGATGATTACGATGATTACGTTATATGTATATATAGAATAATTCTATATAAATCTATTTATTTTATCAGAAATTATTCAAAAGAGAAACAATTCTAAAAACTGTGTTATAATGAGAAAATTGACTTGATCAATTTCGAAAGTGGCCGTTTAACTTTTGTTAGAAAGAGTAAAGTAAAAAATAAAAGTCTGACGTAGCCGTAAAAAAATTATATGCGTATAGAATATTCTGTATAATTGAATAATTTTTATACAAGCTTGGGATGAAACTTATTAACGCAGAGCAATTAATATGCGAGAATCGGAGATGACTTTACGTGCCGTGCATAGCGATGTAACTCGTTAAAATCATGGTGACTGACGCAACGTGTATGCGTATAGTAGACCTTGAGCCACTATTACACCGGCTGTTTATGTCGTTATGCAATCGAGACGGCTTAGTCTGCGCATACGGAGTTTAACGGAGTAAATAATGCTTTTCACCCGTTACCCCCACGCTCGTAAATCCGCATCGGCATTTAAACGTCGCTTTGGCATTTAAACTTCTTACACTCGCGAGTTGCACTTTCACGGAATTCTTTTGCAAGATGCGATAATTAATGATGCGTGTAATGAAAAGTCACGCCTCGTCGAGTAACACCGTTATCTTGGTTTTATGTGTATGACGGTGCCAATTATATTCGTTCATGTTAAAATAATAATTCTGTTAAAAATTTAAATCGAAACAGTAACTACATTAACATTGAATAATTTACATTGAAATCACGAAATCGATTATACATATATATATTCACGGCAATATTTATTGACATATAAATATCAATATCAACGAAATATTCTTGGTGATTTCGATAAAATCCACACATAAAAATATTTATGTTTTTAAATATTTTTAAAGATTCAAATATTGAAAAACATAATCTTTCATACACAATATTAGTTACACAATATTAGTTACTATGAATGAAACGTTATCATTTCGCTTGCATATTATGTTTAAACTAAAATTTGGTCACAAATAAAAATTAAATAAGATTATTATTTTTGTGATTTCTGTGATAAAAAATAAATATAAGTTTTCGGATATTTTATGTAAGAAACATTAACCGCCTGTTACAGAAAAGCTTAACGATTTTTTCGGAAGAAATTTCGGAAGAAGTGTAATTATGTAGAAAGGGAACGCAAGAAGGTTCTGGCGGGATGGTGATCGCGCGGGGTAGAGTTTCATTCTTCGCAACATCATCTTCGAAATGCCACTGTGCATCGCGCCACACCGGCGGTCGGTAGACGTTCATGGCTGCGGTAGTCTGTAGTCGATAGTCGGTAGGTAGGGAACTGGTGGCTGTGATACTGATGAGATCTGGGACCAGTCCTAGGGAGCCCTACGAGATCGCTAATTTCGATCCAATTCACGCTCGAGTGACTACGCCCGTTTTTCCGATCTCTATCTTTGTTGATTTATCGCATTCGACCGCTCGGTATGCGATCGGCGTTTCTCTCTTCCTTCTTCCTTTTTTTTTTCTTTCTTTTTCTTCTCGTCTTCGTGCATAGCTTCTGAGAGTCGGAGACGACGACTTCAGTTTCGCTCTTCGGGACGATGACGTGAGCGTGTGCGGGAACAGGAATCGCTGGGGCGTGCCTCGTATTTACATTCCGCGGCTGCACTTTCAGTTTTTCTTCTTGCAATCGCGATGCTCCCGCGTGCTTCGTCGCGATTTGTCAGCGATGAATTGCACCGTGTTTACTTAAAGTAAAGACACGTACTCCAAAGGTTCAAGTATAAAGATGCATTCGAGGGACTAATACCTGTTTCTTATCTTTCCAATATTACTTCACGAGTCTTTAATTTTTAAGAAAAAAGTCTCTTCCGCATTATTTGCATTTTTTGCACTTAATTCTCTCTTCGCTTTCTCTCTTCAACGTCCGAATACAATATATTTATCTCGTTTTAAGTGCAAAAATTTTTGAAGATTTCAAGGAACATAAACAAACATAAAGATACATTACTTATGTTCATTTCTACCAATTTCTGTTGTAGTTTAATTTAATTTTGATGATTCAACTTACTTTTCATCTTTTTCTCTAATTCTAAGAATTAAAAAACAATGAGAAGAATAAGTTGAACCAAGATTAAAGTTACACTGGTAGGGAAATATTTCTTGTCTTACTATTGCATCTCACAAATTACTGCCAGGAGTAAGTTTATTGTAAAATATAAAAAATAAATTTACAGAAAGATCTTCAAAACTCGGAGGGAAAAAATATCTACTCAATCTACTGTATTATTTGTTTACCTCTGTGAAGTTAGCATCTCATGTTTCAAAAAATGAAATTTTCTTATTATTTAAATCTAATAGTCTGTCTTTTATAGATCTATGTTTCAGAATCTAGGATCGTGTTTCGTCTGGATATCACGATATTTGTTTCCGTCAACGGAAACCCGACTGTCTCGCGAACATCCCGTGCAAGACTACTTGATGTTTAGTGCGAATATCTATCCGCCGGCCAAGGACGCACTTGTCGACGCGATGCGTAACACCTAGCGCGATAGAGTTACGCGCCGCTAATGTGTGTCACGCGTACGTCGATTGCGTCACATTAGCCTCGTCGGGGCCGACCCATCTTCGTCGCGGCAGCAATCCGTCCAGACCGAGATAATCGGTGTCAAGTGCCAAAGGAACGGAACGGTCCCGGAAATTGCGATTAATCGTACGGTCATTGTGCGTACAGACGTCCCGACGCGTAGATCAATCTTCGTCTTTTACGACAAACGGACATGGTTACGCTTTCGCAATTAAATTGTTATTATATCGTTATATTTAATCTTCGTGCTTTTTCGGAATCTTCTGCATATACGACGTGAAAATGCTTTATAAATTTATTTTCATATTAAATAGATTGTTCAAAGCAAGAAGGCTTACTCAATTATTATCTTTTATTTATTTTATTGAATCGATATTCTTGAAGAGATATTGTTTTTAAATTTTTTATATTTTCGTACTTATGATGTATATCAAAAGAAAAACATATCTATATTTTATGTATGTAGACTTATTAAAGTACTTTTATACTTGTTTAAGTATTTTTGTGTTACTGAATTTCTTTGTTAAAAAAAATCTGATTCTTTAGGAAATATTGATTTAACTCCAAAATTGCGTTTAATTTATTTTTAAAAAAGCACAAGTTCTGTCTGAAGGATGGAATTGTTTCTAAAAAATTTGCAGTGATAGTATATAAAAGACATATTTCCGAGAAAAATGTCATCTTCCGTCTAGACCTTTTTTAGGGTCTGCGCGACATTGTGTCATCGCAAGACGTGATGTATCATTTCTCGTACAGAGAACAGTAGAAAAACAGTTGGATCTAACAATCCACTCGCATACAACCTTACATTCGTTTTAACAAATATATCATGTTGACATACATCTTGTCTCGTGCTGAAATTGCTAAAGTTGCATTTCAATAGAGACAACGTACAAGTATATTTGCTGTTGCTAATAGCGAACCAATCTATAGTGCTTTCATCTGCGAAAGATAAGTCAGGATGCACGTGCGCCGAACATAGTGCCTGAACGCGTATAGTTAAACCGGAGTCTAGTCTTCGCCTAGACACTCGACAGACTCGCGTACTCTGCACAATAGTAGGAAGCGCTAAAAATAATCCACCCCGGCTCCACCACGTTCTGGCCTTGGCCAGCTTCGGTCCTCGCAACCTGACCGGCACTCTCCACGAGCCTTCTCCTCCGTCTCTACCCTTCTCCACCTACGCACGTGGACAGCCGCTGCGTGGGCGCGGATCGTTTTTTAGCCTTCCTCGTCGCGGCGGATTGATTAAAAGTTCGCCCCTTTCTTTCACCGTCTCGCCCGCTCTTTTGCCACGGTCTCTGCTTTACTCTTTACAGAGAAACGAAAACTGAAAGAAATTCGGCTTCAGCTGCGTCCCGCGTATATATCGCTTCTATAGGATGACTAAAAATATAACGAATATGTTGCACTTTAAATTTGTGCATTAGATATAAACAAATAGATTTTCTATGTGAGAAATTTAATGTGGATGTTTCTTTATTCTCTAAATTTTTTGGTGTGGAATTCTCACTCTAACGAATGAGAATTGAGCTAGTTCTTGAAAAAGAATGCTCAATTTTTAATCTTTAAGAGTGAGATTTCATTCTTTAGAATGAGATTCGTTCTAAAAGTTTTAGACAGAACGTATTAACGAAAACCCATTAAAGTTTACAATTTAACTATGGCTATAAAATGGCTATAAAAAGTAGTATGTAAATGTTATGTGTTTTATGTAGACTGAATTAAAACAGTCGTTAATAAAAAGAAAGAATTTTCATAATTGCAGAAAATTAAATGAAATATAAATTATACAAGGCACATTGCCTAATAATTAACTCTGGAATGCTACTAATTTTTTCCTTACACTACTCTGAATAAAATTCATCCGCATAATTAAAAATTTTTTGTATACTTTTTAATATCTACTTTATAGAATGTAAGATATTAGAATAATTAAACTAATATATAATACTATTTTAATATAAATAATTAAATGAATTGTAAAACAATCTTATTAAATGTTATTTAAGTTATCAAAATTTTAATAATAAAAAATACTAAACTCGACTAAATTACTAAACTAAATTAAAAAAAAAATGCATGGCTATGAGTGAAAACTTATAGTACTCCGATTCTATGATTCTCAACGACAGTTCAATATTGTTTTGTTGCCATTGCGCAGATATTATATGATAAAAAAGCTACGAAACAATAACATACCGAACTGTCATTAAGAGCTTCAGAATCGGAGTACAGGATTAATATGTTTAAATATATTTCTTCTACATCTGTTACTGCATTACAAAAATTGCATTGCGTGAAATTAATCAGAATTTTCGAAGTTTATAAGAGTTTTACCAAAACGATATATCTGTAAAATCATACTGAACGAAGAATAAACCGAGAAAAATACCGTTAAGGATGTTGCGCAGTATTATGCCAACTTCGACGACCATAGATCGTCGTTGAAGAGCGATCATTAAAGATGTTTTAACGAGGAGTCGCGCAGACGGGACAATAGCGGCAGGAATCAGGAGGGTCGCCATCTCTTTCCCTTCTCCACATCTCTATTGGATGTATGCGAGAATTCTGTCCCGACACTCCCGGCTCTCCATCTGCGTGGGTCTCGCTCGGTACATTCGTCGCAGACTCTGGAAGGGAGACATTAAACTCTTTGCCGCGTGATTTAGTTGACAAAGTAGCATAGTTACAGTCGTACGCAGAGACGAGACCGGCTCTAGCCTGAGCCTGCAATGCCGTCTTCGTGGCATCCTGCAAACACTACCGTGACAAACACGGTTGAGAAACACGACCCCGCAGGCTATTTTAAACTAAAAAAAGTCATTGTTTAAGCGTCTTTCGGAATCCGATATCCGTATTAGTGTTTAGTCTGGCGTCACGTTTCACCGGGTAGCGGACACGCCATACCGGCTCGTACTGCACGTGCCATTTTCTCGATTTTACTCCTCACATCTCTTTTGTCCGCGACCTGTCTTCGTCGTGTACCACCACCACGTCGACAATTTTACAATCAGGCATTAATTAAACACTCTTGTGATTGGCACTCTTCGTTGGATGGAAATATTCGCTGTTACTCGCTCCTTTGAAACATCAATCTTCTTCGCTTATAACTCATAAAATATTAGCGGTTTGACGTTTTTACCCGTAATTGATTTGAAATCTATTGTAGAAGCTGTCATTAAATTAAAAACGATAGAACGCGAACCATATAAGAAACCATATAAAATATCATCAAAAAATTTATTAATGTAATATGGCAGAAATTCTTGAATCATCACTACGTGAATCTTTCACGAATAATCTTTCATGAATCAACATTTTCGAAGTAAAAAAAAAACCTGTAAGTAGGTGCTTTTCATTTAGTGATACAAACATCGTTTTATCTTCCTTGATATTGTAGAGGTAAGGACAAAGATAGAATGATATTTGTGTTGATTTGTATCATCAAATGGAAAGGCACTCAGTGTCTCGTAGTTTAGTTTAGTGCGAAGATAATAAGTAGTGAGATCGTGCCAGATCAGCGTAGTCTACTTCGCAGTCCCTAACTCCGTAGATCACGACAATGGCGTATTGTCTCTCCCTCTTGCTCGTTATCATCCATGCCTATTATCCGATTCTATTTTCCAATCTATCCTCGTACGAGGCGCACCTTGTCTCGTCCAGGCTTGCGCTAGTCTTCTTCTCCAAGTGAATGCAGAGCGATGCGCTCTTTGTCTCGCGGCACTTCAAATAGGCGGCACTCGAGACTCGGCACAAAGAGCAGCAAACCCGTACTGTGGTGATAACAGAGAGAGCAAGAAAGCTCAAGATAAGACCGAGGACCCTTATAGTCGCGCCGTTCTACGTCGGTTCATTCCCAAGGGAATATGCACACATGGTATGTTGTCGATATCTCGTGTGTGTTCACTTAAACGAATTACAAAATTATCATAGCATCATAGCGAGATTTTTTTTTTATCATTCTAATATTACATAAAGCTTTCAGAGAATTTTATCCATTCTTCGACATTATCATCGTCATTCCTGCCAAATACTAATAGATTAATTTCTAAAAATTTTCGAAAGAGAGACAAGCACAAAATATTTCCAAGAAATAATTGCAAGTATGAATGAAATAAAAAAAATATTAATATATATATTTTTATCGAGCAATTATTTGACTCTTCTTTTCAACATCCGCAGCTCGCAAAACTCGTCCTTTCTATCGCGATGCACGCGATACTCGTGGATGCGCTCGGTGAAGCCGCGGAGTGCATACGCTGCGCGCACATACACGCACACTGATGCACACAGCATCGTGCGCTCGTAGCGAGCTGCGAGCAGGAAGGACAGAGAGGGAGAGTCGTTCAAACGAGGGGCCCGCAGCGCCTGGGTTCTGGGCCTCGTCCGTGTTTTTGCCCCCCGTCTGGCCCCCACCGCGGCTCATCGTTTTTTGTCTGGTGCACCGCATGCTCTGCACAGTTCACCTCGCCTTCTCCTCACCTCGGTCGACGTACCACCTCCTCCATCGTACCCTTCTCTCTCTGTCAATCTCACGTCGTGTCCGCTCGTATTCTCGCTCACAATCAGGGCCGGTGTGAGTAGACACTCTCATGATGCTTCGTTTGCAAAGCGTCGATGCTGAATATTTTCGATATTACGATATCTTATCTTCGGTATAGCAAACGCACGAAATATTTCTTTTATAGAATATAAATTGCAAATATGTTCACGTACTCTCTAAATCATTGAAGTGAAATTTGACTCTAAAGAATGAAATCTCCTTAAAAATTGAACCTCTTTTTTTAACACTTGCTCAATTGTCATTCTTTGTCACTCTTTAGAATTAGAAATTTAAAATTTTTCGCTTCAAAAATTTTAAAGAATATATTTTCATATAATTTGTAATCCGATTTCTGTTCACAAGAAGAATCGAATTTTTATATTACAATTGAGATACAGGTGTTTAAATTTTATCTAGAAAAAAGAATATGAAAGAAATTTATAAATTATTTCTATTTTTCCAGTTTAAGTTCATATATAATTTTCTCTAAAGTCAGCAAATTTTCTCTTCCTATCGAATCTAATATAAATTTGAGGAATATCGAAACCATTTTCAAAAATGCAATCGGAGCTAGAATTAAACAAATATATATTTTTAATCACTTTTTATCTTGGAATTGCACGATTTGTAATGAAAACTTTCGGTATTGCTACCAGAATAATTTGACAATGACACCAATCATCGCGCATAAGTGAATGAAAAATATTTTGTCTAATTTTTCAAAATCTCTGATCTCAAAATTAAATGGCCGATTTGGCGAACGTTCGTGCCGCCCCTGTTCTCAATCTCATCGTCATCGGTCCTTCGCCGCGCCGCATCCGGGCGATATCTTCCCGAGACACGCGCACGGACACGCGTGTCCCTGCCGAGCGGTAAAGAAGGAGAACAAGGAAGCGATGGAGGCCGTCGAACGAAGTTGGAGACCCAAGCTGTTCCGCAGTCGCTAGCGAGAGATGATTGTCGGGGTAGAAGTACGCGAGGGGAGAGAGGGAGGGGGGGGGGGGGAAGATGCGGTCGTTCGATCTCGGTGCACCTGCCGGCGTTGACGTTCGCGTCTTCGCGATGCTCAAAAGGGATCTCAGGCTCGCGATGGAAATCCTTTTCACAAGTCTACCAATCTTGTGTAATTTTTCATTATTTCTTACACCCACCGATTTTTATTAACTTTAATAGCATGTTATGTTTAAATTTTAATAGCATGTGTAAAAATTGTACATTTTAGATAAAGTACATTATCATTATCTTTTGTAACGATCGAATTAATTGTTGAACCATATTGGCTTTCGTTTTGAGAAACTTTTAATATTGAAATGAGTTAAATATTGAAAGATTAAAAAAATTGTTTGCCACTAAAATTATTTTTATTTCAAGAATAGAAGTTTAGTAATAGGTGAATTAATTAATTTTATTAATATCGTTAAATATATGTGACTTGTTAAAATATGTGTTTATAAAGTTCTTAAAAGAAATTGTCGGATAATACCAGAGGAAAACAAAATCCTGTTACTTTTATTTAATATCTCCCCCCATTCGGAGTACAATTCAAATAAATATATCGTGTAATTAAATATTAATTATTGATCAATTAGTATCTCTAGTAATAGATAAATTTACTATCGTATGTTGTAACATATATCATGTATTTCACGGTTTACTAATTGCGTTCTAATGAAATAATATAATGAAATAATATACATGATTTTTGCACGATGTTCTTCGTATATAATTTGCGAAGTGCATTTTTACTAACACGATTACACTCTCGAGTCCTTGACACTACAAGATTGCGGAAAATGACATCTAATCATTTCCACGTGTCAATGATTTGTGTGCCGACTCGACAAACTGCACGCAGGGTATTACTTGCGTTTAAGTTCTAACAAGATAGTCTTGACACTATGCATGATTCAAGGAGACAGATGACGTCTTTATGTTTTTATATAGTTCATTTCTATAAGTTAAAAACTCATCTTTTTTATTTGCCATTTAACGTATCCGATTCTCACTTTTCTTGTGTTGCACAATGCACTATTAATTACTTTATTATTGCATTGTTAGAGATGCATGTACATAATTAAAATACGTCGCAGAGATTAAACGAAAAGGATGAACTGATATTCTAAATTAATGAAATATTAATTAAAATATATAATATACAAGATATATATATTCTTTAATACATATTATATATTTTAATTAATTTAAAACTTTATTTATTTATATAGTATATTTAACTATTTAAAAAATTTTCATGAAATATGATGCTGAAAAAATGTAAATTTTCCAGAGAGATCATATGTCTTTGAACGTCGATAATAATTCATCAATATTTTTTCACATCCTTTAAATATTCATTTTCGCATTAACGATAGCATTATCTTTTGCTTCGCTGTCACTTAAAAAAAATCGCGACAGTTGCAACACGTATAACAGATAAATGCAAAAGTTACGATGATTTACATACGACGAAGTTTCCGATCTAGAATTGTTGACCAATCGCGGTATCCGATTTCCGGTTGCAGTGGGTGCGAGCGGCTACATCGTCTCGGCGGCGCTCGTGCTGATAGTCGGAGCACTGGTGGGTGTCCTGGCGACGATATCGCGTCATCTTCATCATCGTCGGCTGTTGGTGCATGAGCCGGTTCCTCCCGGCTCTGCTTCCTCCGTTTCTGCCTCCATTCTCCATCACCATCATCGGCATCATCATCATCGTCACCGTCATCGTCGTGAGGAGCCACCGCCGCCGCCGTTACAACGTTGTCTTCTATTACAAGATCATTATCGTTATCCTGATACACCCGTGAGTACCATCTGATCATTGAGAACACATGAAACTTTTAGAAATTACGTTTTTACGAAGAATATAGAAAAACTCGATTTCAGTATCGAGTATACATCGTGACATTGGTATGGTTAA
This sequence comes from Atta colombica, assembly GCF_001594045.1. NCBI lineage: Eukaryota > Metazoa > Arthropoda > Insecta > Hymenoptera > Formicidae > Atta > Atta colombica. The sequence continues at coordinate 2,299,187 of NW_017259437.1, forward strand.
AGAGACGATGAAAATGATACAATTAAAAAACATTTATTTCTATTCGTGCGCGATGTTGAAATATCTAACATTAAGGAATTTATTAAGATAAATTTATTATGATAACCAAGAGAATTAGCAAAATATATTGCGTTACTAATGAATTTATATGCGAATTATCGCATATATCTCGAAGCTGTTGGAAATAAAATCGAAGCATACTTCCGCATATTTGTTGAAACTGTATACGTCGTACTAATTTTAGCAGACTTGACCGAGTTCGTCGAAGCTTCTTTACAAATAACGGCTCGACAACGAGTCGCGACAAACGTCGTATCGCACTCTCCCCGGAACAATTCTCTCTTTCTCATTCATTTTCTGTCGCATTTCTCTCTGAACAATCACTGGTCTCATTACACATTCCTGATATCACGCGTCACGAACCAAAAAGACGCACGCGTTATCGTCAGCGCTTTTTTTTCCCTTCTCATCAGGCAATAGACAGTTACGCGGAGGTCAGAATGGAAGGGGGAGGTAAGGAAGCGCGATTTCCTATCCAGCGGAGGTGGTTATCGACATTGTCGACCTTCAGCGAGATTATTACATGATTCGTGGAATGTCGAAGGCTATCTAAGAACAAGTTTTTAATATCTAATCTCAGTAGCCGGCCGGCCACATCACAGCGCGGCACAGCTGCATCTATTCGATGCGTGCTTTTTTTTTCTTGTTTCTAGAAAAATGGACCAGCTCATGGCCATACATAATTTCTCGTTCGTCCACTTTTTCTTCTATTTCTATGCTTTGATTCAATTATTTCAAACGCGCGATAACGTGCGACAACGAAGTGAATCTAGGACGAGCATGATTCACAAGATTCCACCTGCAGCCGTAATTGATAGTATTATAGTTTTTCGTTGCGAGTTTTCATAAAGACCTTGAAGCGTTGCTATATTGCATAGGGTAAATTCTTTACACGACAACTTAATACGATATAATTTGTTAATAACATTTAATTCACTCTCTTATTTAAAATATTAATTCTAAAGAACCGTTTTTAATCGTAAAAACTCGATGAAATAATTTATTATACCCTATAAATTGAACACTATAATAATGGTTACGAGAAAAATATTTAAAAATATGTTTCTGAAACAAATGTTTATATCTCGATTTATTCAATCCCATTTAACGTTTTGAGATATCTACTACATATCGATAAAGATTTTAACCCTTAATACATTTCCTTAGGGAATAGTCATTTGAAATGTCCTCTTTTTATATTCCAGCGGTGAAAAAAATGTGAATTGGTATATAATATTGTTTTATAGGAATGTTATTTAACATTCTTTTTTTTAATAATTATTTTTTATGAATCTTTAAATGTGCGATTCCATTGAAAATTCACAATAAAGAAAAAGCGTTACATTAATAAAAATATTTACTTTTTAGAAACTATCATAAATAATTTATTTAATGTGTTTACTTTTAATATTTCTTTGATTTCTGCTTATTTTTTTCAGAAAATTGTAATTAAACATGTTTTCAAATATTAATAAATCGAAAAACAATAATACACAATATGTTGTTAATAATAATGATTTTAATTGAGATGTACAAACATGCCAGGTGATTGTAAAAAAAGATCAAAACTATTCTCCGGTTAATGACCACTTTTTCTTTCATGAATGTATCTGAATATCCTCTAAATAATTTTCCTACGGATAAGTGTAATTTGCATAAGTAGCGTAACGCGTCAGTACATTTCACTTGACGACGTATCGTTCCGATGGCGAGAGATACTGAATCTCAGCATCGATCGGTGGCGGAGCCTCGAGGGTACGAGGACGTCGACAGTGCGTCCACCGCGCGCTTCGGTTTCCATCGGCATCGGGCGATGGGGAACTTAATTTGGAAGTTACCGGTCCCGTGATTACGTCGAGGAGAGTCGGCGGAAGTTTCATCCTCCTTCTCGTCGGCGAGACGTTGCGATGCGTTTCGTACAACCGTCACGCCTGCCTCCTTTCCGCCGCCGCCACGATGCGGACCATTGTTATTCTAGATTGCATCGCAAATTAGATTATGGTATACTACGGGTCCGCCCTTATTCCCGCGCGCGCCGACGCCGACGCCGACGCCGACGACGACGACGACGACGACGCTGCTCTACGCTCTTTGGCGGAGGCCGAGAAGATGCGGCTTCCTTTGCTCCTCTCGGTTGCGTATCTTCCTGTCCTTATCTCGCTCCCGATCCGCACCAGATTGCGGCACACACGAATTGCCGCCGTCTCCTTCGCGCGCATACAGATGCTCCGAGCGACGACGCGACTTAGGAATGCTATGACTGCAATGTCGAAAATTTACCCAAAGAGATCCTTTCTTTCTTATATCTTCTCTCTTGGCGAAACTTTGGCTGTTGAAAATTTTAAACTGGATAATTTACAGAAATTTTGCTCTCTAAATCTGAATCAGTGAATATACTTGCTGATTTTCCAGTGGCATACTTGACAGTAGATAATCGGTGAAATTCAATTGAAAAAGAAAGAATGTTTGAATTATGTAATTGAAATACCGATATTTGCACATCAGTTTCAATATCATATACATTTAATTTATATACTAAAACAAGGTTAACTAGGTTAGGGATTCCACGTTTCATTGATTTTCTAATTGAATTTCATTGTAAATTTGCTGATGGCGTAATTGGGATTGATATCAGTGAATATCCACCAACTCAGACTAGAAAATATTTTTGTATATAATATAATTCTTTAGACACACGTGGTATATGTAAAAATCAATCGATATATTAAAAGCAAATTAATATACTTCTTTAGTTAGTAATTTGCTTCTTTAGTTGTAACGTTTTTCTACTTTTTTTTTTTAATTAAAGCATCTTTTTTTTGTGATTCTTAATGATAATGTCGATGTCGTTATATCGTAGCGTAGATTGTATACGTGTATAAAAGAGATACGCAACAATAATGTAACAATACTGATACTGTTGTTAAGAATTAAAGAATAAGGGCTTTTTTTTAAATGTGGCAACAAATATTCATCTTGCTGTCAAGATCTTACTATGACAAAATAATGATCAAATTTTCTAAATTATAATAGTCAAATTTTTAATTATAGAACACTGTTACATTTTAACGCAATCTTATTTGGATTCGCTCTCGAACTTTTTGTTCCAATTTCATTACTACGTTGAATATATCACTCTCTTAAATTACTTCATCTACTTGGAATAGTAGCTAACTGGAATAGTAACTAACAATATAGTGGATCAATAGCGTTTCGGTAATAATAATGATTAAATTAGCTGATGTCAAATTTTATTAAAGAAAATTTAAAAGCAGTTTCTTAAGTGACGTCTTTTCGATACTCTTTCAAAGTGCGGACTTGTTTGACCTTCCGGCCGACCTTCCCAGTTCAAGATAGTGAAGCTGTTGACTGTAGATAGTCGATCATAGAAGAGAGGAGAGATTAGTCGAGTTAGAAATAAATATTATGTCGAGAGAGAGAGAGAGAGAGAGAGAGAGAGAGAGAGAGAGAGAGAGAGAGAGAGAGAGAGAGAGCACTTTGCTGCAGTAGTCTCCGGTTACTCCTTAGCAGACTATTGTTTTTCTCTTTTTATTTTGAACTTTTTTTTACAGAAAAAATGCGAAGAGATTGATGAAACATTTCAAATTGATTTTTTTCTTTTTAAATGCTATTCATAATAGTTTGCGAAACGTTTCCTGTTTATAACTATTCTGTTTATAATTATCTCGATTCTGTCTAATTATTATTTTGATTGATATAGCATCATCTATTTACGCTTTTATTGTTATTATAGATAAATTCTTAGAATAGCTGATCAAATAAGCTATTCAATAGTGGAACAAATGAAATCAGATCATGGTATTTTAATAAAATAATAGAAATATGTTAAATATGTATAGACAGGATTGCTGCAAAACTGAAATCAGGAAAGTCAAAAAAATTGAAAACATTCAGGAAAAACAGAGAAAAATCAAAGAATTTTATATTATAAAGTTATATTATAAAGTTTTCTATAAAATTAAAATCCTTGGCTTTAAGAAATTTCATATATATACATCACACCTACGCAATTTTAGAATATTATCAACTTAACAATTACATGCAAGTAATGTCAGCAACATTAGTATCTAATAATTTATATTGCCATGTTAAATTGATCTGTAAACAAAAATTCGACGGTTTCCAAATCAAGATGAAAATACAAAAAAAAAATTTTAATATTATTGAAATCAGGAAAAAATTAAGATAGGATGAAGAATTTGAGCCAATTCTGATGAATAAAAAAAATGAGAGACTGAAAGAGATGAGCAATCTAAGCGATAATGATTTCGTGGTTTTTAGTAAAAGTGAACTAAGAAATTAATATTAATCGAACGAATTAAAGAATTGATGAATTGAATGACACACCGGCATTTTCCATTATACGACTGCGTTTCGCTTGGTCTTGTGGAAAATGCCAGCGTTTCGCAACCATATACGACGACATCGGATAGTGATGTTTATCCACCGTCGCGTCGTCGCCGATGGCGTCGTGGGGGCATCGCGGAGAGAGGATGCACCCTAAACCACTGCGACGCCAACGAGATACGACGCGACGCGTCGCGTCGCGACCCGACCCGACCCGACGCGACGAACGTTACGCGTTCGCTATGCGAGTCGCTATGTAAACCCCGCAGATCAAGCGGCACCGGGGCTTCCCCCGGTAACGCTAAACTCGCGCTCGCGAGCGGGGAAGCAATGACCTGATTTGCAATTTATTACGTTTGGGCGTCGTCCAAGTACGGCGCATTGGCGCCGCTGTCAAATCGGCGCGGCTGCCGATCGACGTGCACAGCACTGCGAACGTTCCCATGTAAAAAAAAACAAAAACAGAACGAGCTGTGCAAAAAAAAAGAGAGCTAACACGCGTACCAACTGGCGAGAAAAACAAACGGGAGAGACAAGTAAGCAAACAGAGCTGCGTATGTTTCGCGCGAACGGTATGCCCCGAATTCCGACATGGGCCACAAAATCGCGGATCGAGATTCCTGGTCATGTTTCTACCGTAGTGTAACGTGTCGGTGAAGTAAACACGTCAAACATGACACATGTCGTGACAAATCCTTTGGTTGAAACATTTCGATCCGTAACTGTTGGAATTACTTGTTCACGCAGATTGATTTCTTGGCTATTCAGAATGAAATCATTATCAATTAGATTGCTCAAAATCTTTTTCAATCTTCGATTTTTGCTCTTCTATACACATTTTTATATAACACATTTTTATCATTTTACTAAAACGATTAGAAGAATTCTTGTTATAAGAAAGCGATAATAGTTTGCTGACAAGTTTTTGCTGGAGTGGAAAGATGGACTTCAATTCTACAAACAAGTGAGAATGAGATCAACGAGCTTGAAACGCCGACATATAAAATAACGTTGTCCAGACGTGTTAAGTGGCATTTGTAGAGTACCTACTTTCCGCAGCAATCGGTTACAAGCTATTGATATTTTGGGAACGAATGGCGGTTTGTGAGCGGCACCCATATGTCATGGGGATTTGTAGCTCGTGGATGGAACTAGAATACATGCCCGATGACGTAACGACCGCCCGCCAGTGACGCAACGTTACTCGCGATAGTGCGACGAAGGCCATGATATGCGACCAGACCGTGCCGCACGTGTTTCTATTACCTTTTCCGGGAAATAACGATGTCTAGACTTAAGTGTGATTCATCGTCCACCGATGCAAACACAGTAGCAGTAGGTAAATCGTCGAGATAAATCGTGACGATGATGAGACTACGGTCATAAAGTGCCGTGACCCGCGAATTAAAAACGCTACAGACTCTTAAGAAGGTCTCTTTGATTTGTTCTGAGAACAAAGAAAGATACATTCCTTTAATGATGAGGTCGAGATGGTCCTGCAGCTTCGTCAGTCAAAGCTTTTTTTGCTTGAATTGGAAATTGTAAGATTTACTCAAAAATATCAACACTCACTTTGACCGAATGTGACCTTCTTCGCTTATATTTTTTCATCTATAAATAAACAGAGGAACAAATATCATTATTTTATTATTTTATGCGGCTTATTAAATCTGTTGAATTATTCGGAAACGATTTTATTTTCTGAAGATCGCGATATATAATTAAGAAGTTAATTACTATTCTGAGATTTTGGGGCAAAACGAAGGGAATTTGGATCGAAGCTACGCCAATGCTTGACAGCGCACGTGCTAACCGCGATATAACTACGCGAGCATCGTCACGTGCTGACGTCACAATTCATAGCACACACCGATACCGAAAGCGGTGTCGACCGCGTCTACGCGACGTCGTGTCGCGACGAAAGCATAAGGGCTGGGCGTTTCGTGTGAAAAATCTAGGTCGAGTTGGTAATAAAACGACATCTTCATCTTGTTGCGTAACGTAAACGTCTACGTTTCTTTCACTTTTTCGCTAAGCGTCAAGAAACGTATAACTACTGTTTCTAATCTTGTTTACATATAATGAAACAAAAAAAAACGAAGAAAACGTCTCTCTAGCTTTCATAGTTTTTTTTTTAAATCTACAGAGCAAGTTATAAATTTTTTCAAACTCGCTCGACTAAAAAAGAAAAGAAATCTAAATGTATAAAAAGAATCCTGAAACTGAAAAAGATTTCGATAATACCGTAACCCGGAGCTACTTCGTGACATAACAAGTTTTTTTATTTGTTTACGCATACATCTGTTTTTGTTAGCAATTTAATATGTCAACGTGTTACACGATTAAAAAAGAGAAATGCCGTCTCGCCGAGTCATCTGCGTTACAATGTGTCTCCGTTTAACGGTAAACGTTCATCGCGACATCACACAAATATTTACACTTGTGTCGCAAGAAAGAACGCGCATTGCAACGATGAAATGAGCCAACGATATTTTACTTCCCACTCGATCAGAAATAAACCTTACGAGTGACATTAATTCCAACAGTTCGAAAATAATTCCGACAACAGAAATTCTCAAAATTTTGGAAAGTCAAGAAATGAGGAAACAATAATTTTTCCTTCTCTCTCTCTCTCTCTCTCTCTCTCTCTCCCCCCCCTCTTCTTCTCTCATATCCTTTCCTTGTCGCGATAGACGGCAGTACAACTCCCATAAAATATTCCATCTAACGAACTCTTTTCGATTATCTCTCGGCACTCATGCTCGGCATAAATGCCTTGCTACATTGGCCGATATATCGACTACCCACCGCCGCCAGTACGGGTGGCAACCCGATTTCCCTATCGACTTTCCCGTTCTCTCGTGGCGGCGACCCTGACCCAACGACGCGCCCGTCCTCCGTGGGCGAGCCAAACATCCAACCAACCACCAACCGCCCTTCGAATCGACCACCCGACGAGCCTACGACGGGCGTGCGCTCGCGGCGACGTTGATTTTCATCGGTCTCGAGGCTGCTCGCAGGTAACCCTCGGATACGACCTACTTTTCTCTCACGCTATAACTATATAGCGATGCGCCGCGAAGGGTGGCGAGCATTATGTCGTACGAGAAGTCGTCTACCAAGGATGTCGCCGTCTTGTAGTAACTTAGTAAGAGCGAATATTAATCTCACGAATTTTCTTTTTAATTTAATATTCAATTTATATTGCATCTTTAATTAATAATATTTTTCAGTAATTCAAAATAAACTGATGTGAGCCAATATTCAGGATATTCGTGTGTATAAAATAAATAAAATATATGTTAATAATAAAGCAATTAATTTTATATATTAATAAGAAAGTGCAATTAATTTGGATCCTGTTTCTGGATTTTATTATAATTATTATTTTTATCTCTTTAATATCTCGTTAGACATCTTGTATAATACATTGAATTTTATATGAGATCGTTACATTTGCAGATAAAATATGGTTATCAAATAACAAGTACGTACGCATGTATTAATTCATCTTTTTTTAAGCCCTGTTTTTACATATCAAGATTAATGATAAATTTGATATATATTTGTCAGCCAATTTAAAGATAAATCGCGAATAATTAACTTTCAGACGGAAATATCAATCGTTGAGATTCCATCGCACAATTTACATTGCGTTTGCATAAATCATAACTAAAAGTCCTCCAATTATGTAATTATAATACATAAGTACTTATTTGTTTGCAAATTATCTCTTTCTTTGTTAGCAATTAATCATTACTTCATAAGAAGTATTTCTTCTCTCAAAAATTACATATTTCTGATTAAATATTTATGATAAATATTGATTAAGACTTAAGAGAATTAAATGATTCAGAAAGAGAACGATCATGATCGCGTGTTATCGTCGTTATCGATTTTTCAGTAACCATACATTTCTACTATCGGAGAATTAATTCGAATCTTTGCACTCGAATCTTTGCAAGTCGATATGGCTTGCGAAGTGAGAGACGAGACTAGTCGTGAGAAGCGCAGGATAGGCCGCGGACCGCAAGCCACGTCTGCGGTCTTTCCGGCGGCGACCGCTCTCTGGCTACTTTTCGCTCGTTTCCTCTTTGTTTCTCTCTCTTTCTCTCTTCCTTCCTCTTATACACATTGTTCTGAGCCCGCACCCGCCGCATTTATCGATCGCTTCATGTCGGAGTTCCGGGCAACGAATTAAGCTGCCGACTATGAAAATGAGCAATCAACAGCACTCTGTAAAAGGCGATTATATAGTAGAGCTACAAAGTAAAAATTCGATCACGCGCAGTAAAACATGGACGAGGGTAAAATTCATTTCTTTAATGTGCATACATTTAGAATTTTCTATAAATTGCGACGTTCTTTTTATATAAATGCATAAAATTGCTTGTTATATATTAATAATATTTAGTATTGCAAGACAATAATTATAAAAATACTGAAGTAAAAAATACAATTAAAAATACATGTTAAGATGATAACAGAATTGTTGAGTTAAGAATGTTTTGACTGTACAATATCAGCAAAAAGTTTGGCCGTGAATACGTTTTAAAACTGCGAAAAATAAAACAATTTGGTGTGCAATGGTTTATGCACTGCAATAACTACATTTTGCTATAGTTCTAGATAAATAACTTTTAAACGAGTAAATTTCGAGAGTTCAAATAAATTTTTGAATGAATATTTGTTAGAGTTTTATTAATATATATAACGATTTAATTTCATTTATAATACTACTTTCTCATAAATTTGTAAATAAGTACTACAAAATGCGATTTTATATAAGAATCAAGATGAACAAAAAATCAAATAACTTTTTAATCAATAAGTGCGTTGTGTAAGAATTTTTTTACAAATATTTGAACATAATAACAACAATCCATGAAATTTTTATATTTTTAAAATGTAACACATACATATTTAAGTATTATAATTACTGCATTTTTACACGTTAATTTTTAAGATATGTGTAACGCTTAATAAATTAAATTATCGCTACTTAAACTTTGTATACGTAAGTAAATAAATTTAGAAATTTTCATCTCCGGCATCTCGGGGAAATACACGCTGTAGTTGTCATCATCCACCGTTCTAACGCATAATAAATTCGGGACTACGAAATAGCAACACGCTCAGAATTGGGTAGCGAACGGGAGATAAATCTCCAGAAGACCGTATTTCGAGAAAACCTCTTAATTCTGAGATGAACGACGCGACTGTTTATCAACAAGGAGGGTCGGAGGTTCAGCGACCGGTCTCGTTTCCGACGAGACATAAAAGTAAGCTGCACGGTGGTAGTTGCGTGTATGCGCATTCGCACGCGTGTACATCATCCCGCTGCGGTCAGCTCCTCTTGCACGCGTTTGGCACGCGACGAGATGGTCCTTTACTAATCTAGCATTCTCACTATTAAAAATTATGTTTGGTTTTATGGTATAATTGAATGCTAATTAATTGCAAATTGTTTGGTCTAATTCTGATTTTATTACCATTTTTTCTCTCAGAATAGGACATTAATATTAATATCGCTTAAATATTTGCGTCTTCATGTATTTACCGATATTTACAGTATCTTAGAACCATTTAACATCAATTAAATTCTAAACTGTTTTTTTTTCCATAATTCTTACACATGTTTCTCGAAAGAGATATATAGTGGCAAGCTAGAAATATATTATTTTATTAATAGCAATATTAATTTTTCGCTAATGTATACGAGTAATAAATTTGGGATTAAATAGTAAATTAGCAATTAATTAGCATCTAAATATGCTATAAATTTGAATTAATTCTTAATGATAGATCAAGTTAACGGATATACTGAACAGTAGCCTCGAATAATGGCCACGAAAAACTGCTCTCTAGAATTATATCATGGATCTTATTTATGCGGATCCAAGAAAATCTGACTCCGCGTGTATATCTTATTTTTCGAAGCACATACGAAGCAACGCAATGATGCAATCGCACTTTTTCGACTGTCGTCGGCCGTCGCGCGGCTTAACGAGGTCGATTAACATAATGGAAACATTTGCATTCATTATACGACGATATAATGCATGGTAACCCTGACGAACGTTTGCCTTAATTGGTCTTGCCTCCATAAGATCCGCGCGATGTCGTCGTTAATAACGCTGAATCTCGGTTGCGTTTCTAGAACGACAAAGTAAACTTTAAGGATTACCTTCTATGTACGTCCTCGCTGTTTGTTATTACGAGATTGATAATATAAATCCTTGATGGTGGATGCAATTGAGTTTTTTCACATTGATACCAATTGTCTACATCTGAATTGCAATTACGTACGGATAATTCTTTAATGAACGGACGCTGCTAAACGTTCTGATGCTACTGAATAGTAAACAACGAACAGCGGATAACTCGTTCTCGTCGAAAATAGCGAATCCGTTTGAAAACAGGAGGAGGAATTCGAATAGGACGGCGGGAAGGACATTGCGAGTTAAAAAGACAACGGAAACGACGGGGGACGAGAGACTGGTTAGAATTGATGCGGACGAGACGACACGACACTTCTCGCCATCCGCCGTCATTTTACGCAGCGACGCGGCGCGGCGCGGCGCGGCGCGGCGCCCACGACCGTGACTTCTTTTATGGAGCGGGCCCCAAACAGCCTCGTCCCAGTCCCCCAGCGAGGCCGCGACCCGAAAGCCACAGTAACCGGGTCTTAACCTCGGCCTCCCTGTTGTTCTCGCTGGCCTCTTCGACATCAAAGCTTTCGTCGGTGCCATCGTGGTCATCGTGGTCGTCTTGCTCGTCATCATCCTCGTCCTCGCCGTCTTCGTCCTCGTCCTCGTCGTCGTTACTCGACGAGCGAGCATAGTAAACAGGACGAGTTAGGAATTTGCATACAAGGCCCGAAACAGTCTCGTAGGACGACCTGTCGCGTTCTTGTCCTAACCACTGGACGAGTTCGGCAGGAATTCTCGTTAGCCGCAAGAATACCGGACTTTTATTTACAGACATGCCTTGAGTCATTCTCGCAAGGGAAATATTTTTAGTGGAGGAAATTGGCGCTTCGTATTAGAAAATTTTATGATTTATCGCTGTTATATTATGTAAGGTGCTTCACTTTTCTCGTATTACTTTCTTTATGATTCTCGATTCTTTTATAAGATTGAAATCGATTTTTGCTCCATAAAAACGTCGAGGTAAAAGGACTTATATTTCATTAGGTGAGAAAATAAATGAGATCATATTTTACGATTACTTTTGGATGGATTTTACTTTGGTAAAATTTAAAATTGAAGTTTGGTTATAAAATATACAGTGTTATAAATTTCAATGCTGTAATAAATAATGATTTCTCGGATATTTTTGTAGAAGAAAAATTGATTTCAGAATAATTAAATCGATCATTAAGAAAATAATGCGGCTCAAATGGCTCATATCTTACATGTAATGAAATATACATCGCTGCAAAATATGAATGAATTTATTAACATAGGTAATAATGATTATTATAGTTTGCTGATGATAAAGTTGTGAAATATAGATGACGAGACTTTTGAAATATTTCATGAGTCATCTGCATTGGCGAGTGTACGACGGGCACGGCGTACAGAGAATATCCAAAAATATAAAAAATTCCATACATTTGTGAAAAGCTGCTCGTTAGGATGTGTATGATTTCATTTTTGTGTTGTACTGAGACAGTAGCTCTCTCTCTCTCTCTCTCTCTCTCTCTCTCTCTCTCTCTCTCACGCACGCACGCACGCACGCACGCACGCACGCACGCATGTAACTGTATGAGTAAGTTAATCTACATATGGCAACTTTTAGGAGATAAGAAATTGTTTTGTGTATTATATTTAATTAAAATTTTTTCTTGAAAAAAATAATCTTAATCTTATTATCAAATTAATCTTAGTATGAAGTTTCGATATTATTACATAATTTACATTGATTAGTATATTAATCATACAGAATTGTATGATAGTATTCGCAATTGAAAAAGTTTTATTAAGTTTAAGATATTTCGCGTGTCTTAAACAGTTTATCTAAATTTTTATGTTAATTTAACATAAAACGTATAAGTTAAGAAATAATATACAAATATTATATAAACAATTAATACAAAAAATACATTGACATAATTTGGAAACAAATTGTAGAAACATTTCTTTAACAAAATTAATTTTAAATTTGTAATATGTTAAATTAGCACTCGGATGTGTTAAAAATTTAACAAAAAGAAGGGCTCATTTTAATACAAAAATAAAACGTTTTTACTATATGCCAAGAAATTCGAATTTACATATACATTGTATACATAATTCATTAGATAAGATCGAGGCAGATTATGTATAATTAACAGATCATGTATTATTGATAATTAAATAAACTTTTTCTTTAATCTTTTCAATTTCGTCCGAGACTATTTATGTTCACTTTCGCTGGACAGTCACCTCTGTACTATATTTGTACACATTTTATGTTATCGCACTTTATCGCAATGGACGTCAAGATCGTCTCGAAAAGCTGATAGCCAATATCGGTAGACATTCTTAGCAGCATGAGCAATTCATTATACCACGTTTATCCAAAATCTTGTGATCACGCGCTGAGTGATATTAGGAAGGTGACATATCTCTACGCGATTGCGCTTACGTGTGCTTTAACGTAGTAATAATATCCTGGTGTCGCGGTCGCGCGCTCGTCATCGCCATTGACTGCCGCGCACAACTCGTCCTTGGTGAGTCGATAAGAGCGATAAAACGCGCGGCGACCAGCTAGTCTAGACGATTACGCAATCCCCTGAAAAGGCATTGATTGACGTCCCTACGGAGCAGAAGCGAGGCGGAGCGGAGCAAAGTGCAGCGAGACGAGACAGGACGTCCATATACGCGACCACCCGTCGTCCCCGAGTCGTCATCGAGTTACATCGTCGTTGCTTCGTACCCGTTTGCTCGTAAACCGTCGCGTATTCTGCAATAAGAAGAAAAAGAGGGGAACGGGCGCCACTTACGCGCGCGCGCGTGTATGTGTGTGTGTGTGTGTGTGTGTGTGTGTGTGTGTGTCTATCGCCGTTACGCGTCTGGTATAACCGAGACGGCGACAATCGCAAATTCCGCAAGGTGGAAGAAGCGAAATTCGCGGTGACTGGAAAGACCAGGAACAAACGACAAAACCGCAAGCCATAAGCGTATGATTCGAAAAAGTTACTCGGGAGAGAACAGCCGATGCGTTGTTTGTGACGTATCAAACGCGTGACTAAGCTGATTTCACAATCACAGTGATATATATTAAAGCCAACAATGTTAAAAGTCAGAGCATTATCGTAGCATGTATTGTATTATAATCCATTGACGATGTCTGTTAAAAGACTAAATTGGGCTATCAGTCGATTATACGCCGTACTACGGATATTTTGAAGATCTGTAATGGACTTATTTAATAATGCAAGCGCTGGTCTCCATATTCTCATGCCGCGTTTAGTGCTAAATGCGGCTGTCTGATCCTCTTCTCTCACGCTGACATTGAATGCAATCCTCATATTAGACTTAATTAGACCGATAAATCCCAACACATCAGCTGAGTATATTTAGCGTTAAATGAATGTATGAGCACGATGTACGAGACATTGAATCTTTCATTGGATTTTAGATTCTTAATATATACAATGTATACAACTTAATATATACAATGTAAACTATTGTATCCATATTCCGATATTACTTTTTGAAAAATTAGATAGATTACAAAATAAAAGATATTTGCTACCTCTGCGGATGATCTGAAGGTTATACCTTTATGTCGCTTCCGTTGCAAGCAGAATTCTTTTTAAAAAAATCTGTTTATTGCTGCTAACTACCGACCCATGAACAGTTAAGAGATAAGAGTTAAGAGATTAAACGTTAAGCTGTTATGCATTCAAGCCGATGGGTTTAAGTCCCCGCTTTTACGCGGACTCATTCGCGCCGGAAGGGGCGGTGATCGTCTCGACGGTTGATTCATCTCGCGCAGCTCTCTCGTTATCCGGCCGTATTGTCATTATGAAAACGAGCACTGGCGCGCACTTAATCGACCGACGGGATTCGAGCCGCGACAGCAACTACTACAATTTCCGTGCTTACGCGCGGCTATAACATTCGGAATATTTAATAACCGGTATCGTAATGCAAATCAGCATACAGGGTATCCCAGAAACTAACAAGTGTCACCCTTTATCTATATAGATCTCTCAATATCCCCAATTTGGAATTGATCTCTCCTTTTAACGGAGCTATCATTTCTCTACATATATTAGACATTTCTATAAGTGATCCTTGAATTGTTATCTTATCAAAGTCTGGAGTTTATATCAGAAATGTGCTTATATAGAGAAAGAATGTGGATAAAAATTTAATTAGAATTACAGTTTCGAAAATAATTTTGCTAGACCGTCAAATTAATTAGATATGTAAGACTCTGCTGATTGTCAGAATGTCAAAATTTTTTACAGCATTGCTCATCATGTTTGAAAATTCCACATAATTATTTTGATGGTTCAACAAAATATTTATTTTCACATTTGTATGATCTAGCTAAATTTTTAAATACATCAGTACAATCGTTCTTTCTTTTCATTTAAATACACTAAATTCATAATGTCAAATCGTATTCAATTTGAGTTATTTTTAATCATTTCCACAAGTCGCCACTGTTCCTACTCGTCTACTACAGTACGTCCTTAATTTAACTAAAACGGAATTAAACAATTTAACTCAAGAAAATGAAATAAATTTGACTCAAATTTAGTTTGTTATTTACTAAATGCATACTTATATAAACATTTATTTTGAAACTAACCACAGAAATGGATTGTTTTATATTTTAACATACATGGAGTAAAAAAAAAGAAAACAAAAATGCTATTTGATTCAAAGGATTGGATTATCGTTGTTCCTTGATATCTAAGCTTGTAATATTACTATAAAATAAATGTGTTCGTGCAAGAATATACCTAAACGGTATGTAGAAATTTCCTTATTATTATTTTTTAAAATAAACTGTATTCCATAACTATATGTATATTATAGAATTGCTAACTGACTGTGCAGTAACCTATTATTACGCTGCTTAACAACCGGCATGGCTGTAACGTAGCGGCGCGTAGACGGAGCTAGTTACGCGGAGCCGCGCGCTTCCAGATAACTACGTCCTTATGTCGCGACATAATCGGATCGCGCGATAGCGTTATTACACGTTATTATTACCGTCCGCGAGACGTGACCATAATCCGCTTGCGAGCAAATCTCTGCTAGTTTTCTACCTCGTTAACGCCGCGCCGCGGACTCGCCATCCGTTGTATCGCTCATCCATTTCCCTCCCGTGAATGCGCCATTGCGTTCCACGTTACTCCCAGGGCTTGATCGGCGAGTTCGAACCCTCGGCGATATGGGGGAAATCTTTTTACAGCAGCATCATCTTACCGGTATACATAAAAGATGAGCTTAGTCTGCGCGATAGTCTGCGAAAAATTCGGGTTGTCGTAAAAAGAAAATTTAAGTACAGAATTGAATGCGTACATGTATATTGCAAAAACGGACGCTTGTATTATAAAAGAGAAAATCTTTTAAGCGTAGAAGAAAACTGTTTTAAATATTTTTATAATACTCTTTATTTTATTAAAAAAAAAAAGATACTACTACACTAATAAAATCAATTGTGATGCGTTCTTGGGCGGGGTTCTAAAGAAAAATCGATATAGCATGCTTTTCTAACATAAAGAATAAAATAGGTATATTAAAAATTTCTAATTTATCGAAGTAAATATATTGACTCATATGTCTTCTCAATAATTATCGACCCCATGCCTTCGAGTATTGTATGTATCTTTGGATCCAAAGAAATTATTTGATGATTATTTATTATATGAGCCGAATATATAAATTATTTTATATATTCTACACGTCATGAAATATCGCGTGACTTTATCATAAGGTACTACTGCACTTTTCTGAAACTGAATGTCTCAGTCGAGTTCGATCCCCCTTAGGCGCCATCGTCACGGGGCAATAACACGAAGGGGAGATTCGCGTTACATCGTGGCTACGCGATCACGTTTGCGTACGTCGGATCGGTATCCCGATTACGCGCGTTCGCGCGCGGACGCATGCACGCGTTATCAACAACGTGGCTGAAACGTTCGCAGCTCGCGCCGACTCGGCAAAAAACCGGCCGTTGACGTGGTCCCCGATCCTCTTTCCCTCTCGCTGTCTCTCTCATTGGCGGCCTGACCGCGACGTCGGCTCGGCAGGCGCGACGTCGAGGTCGGTCACCCTGCGGAAGATCGGCCGAGGAGAAAAAGGGAGAGTAGGAATGCAAGAGAGACACCGGCCAGTCGCCGTCAGCCGTGGCCGGTCGCTGCGCCTTCGATCGTCCTTGCGCTCCTTCGCGCTCCGAAAATAATCGCTTCATCGTCTCGGCTTAAATTTCGCACACACCGCTCCGAAACGATCGTCCGTAATCTGATCGATCAATCCTTCTGATCTGTCAACCGACGAATTTCGCATTTTTAATCCTTACTCGGTGAAAAATAAACGAATGGTCGCCGATTTTGCCGATCTCTTTGCTTCTCCGCTTCTCCGCTTTACTTTGCTTCTTTTAGGCGTTGAGGTGTCAATAATAGCTGAGCATTGCGATTTTTATTTCATATCGTACGAGTCGTTTCTTATAACAAATGGTAATCAGATATAATATGACAGTTTCTCCCGTAAACATATCTTATATTTCATCGACGCCAGCAGCGCGATATTAAATTATCATTATTTCAAATTAGATAATCTATAATATTAAAAATATTCACAAAAAAAAAAGATTTTTTTAAGAGGTTTTTAGGAATTTTGTTGAAAAGTGAATAAATGTTTTCTAAAAATTACTTTTTATCTTTTATTTATTATTGTTTCAAGATAGATTTGGTATTTTTTTAATAAAAAAATCTAAACAATTAACAGATCTATTTTATTTCTACGCATTGTATTCACGGTTCACATAAAATCATGATTCTAGATTGTAATAGGTTAAAATTAAAAAAGAGACGTTATTTTAATCGGAACATTAGCAGCAGCTTCGTCGAAATTACAATTATTATCTTAATATAAATTTAATTTTTTTCTATTTTTTTCGAGATTTTTGAGATTCAAAAACTAAGAATAAAAATCGAACTTTTTATAAACAAGTGTCATTTATTTATTCATTGAACGAAATAAATAATTATAATTACAATAATCGCAAATGTTCTGATTAAAATAATCTCCAATTTTAGCTCATTGAATGATTCAAAATTGTGATTACACATAGCAGATTTGTCTTGAAATAATAATAAATACAGCACAAAAAGTAAATTAAAAAACATACTTTTCCAAACAACTTACTAATTTTCTAAAGTTTAATTAAACTAATTGTTTAAACTAAAAAAAAAAAAATCGTTCCAAAGTGACAAGTAAAAAACCTTCTTAAGTCATTATACTTTTTACAAACTCTTATCTTTTTACTCTTATCTATATCGTATTCATGTAATAGTAAAAAAATTTCTTTTTGTGTTTCCCTCTTTATCATACTTTTTTATATATATGATAGCTTTGGTTCTTTATTGAAACGGGGAAAAAACTCCTCAGCCTTGCGACAGATTTTTCAATATGTAAAGTCTAAACGTTTCATATGTTATCACCCCAGTCTTGCGTCATTCCAACGCGACCACGAATCATATCCACAGCTGGCGGCGACTAATCGGTTTCGACGCGTCGGCTTTTACGGGGTTCGAAGCGGTGAATTCTTCCGATTATCATGGGGTCACCCGCCTTTAATAAATCACGAGGTGTTCGAACGGCAGGCAGGCAGGCAGGTCAGACAGACAGGCCATTTCTATTCGGTGTTTCGCAAACAGCGAGATTAGCGTAATCCGCGAGCGAAAATACGTGACGTCGTCGCCATCCTCGACTTCGCGCACTTTGGCACGCGTTTAATCACCGAACGATTACGCTTCCGCGGTTGTTTTCTGGGGAGAGATTAATCCAGACTCATGCGTTCGCCTCACGCACCATTCGTGGCACGTATCCGTCGAGGAATTATCGTTTCCATTAAGTTCTTATCGTGCTTTCTCGCTCGTCGGACTGTCGTACGATTAAATAAATCATTATGCCTCGACTCCGCGTTTCTCTCTCTCTCTCTCTCTCTCTCTCTCTCTCTCTCCCTCCCCCCCCTCTCCCTCTCCCTCTCTCGGTACGCCGTCGCGTCGGTCGCGATCACGTTTATCGGAGTAATTAATGATATTATTAGAGGCGCATCCGATAAGCACTGGGGGAATTCGCCAAAACAAGACTCGCAGGAAACATAATACACTATCAAAGTCCCGGTTTGAGAACCGTGCCCGTATACGCAGTTTATCTGTTTACGTTTTTCCTCTTGACTGCGACGACAACGACAACGATGCTTTTTATCCGCGTATAACCCGTTTGCTCGCGCGCATCTAATGCATCGCTAATTAACAACAACACGATCGCCACGAACGGATGCACGCGTGACCACTCTCGTTCACGGTCACACCAACACGGTTTGTTTACCGTAATGCTCAGAATGTTCACCGACGATCTCCTATACACATTGAACACATAACGTTCGTTCTGTTACGTGCCGCTAGCTGACAACCGTACCACGATATTAGAACTTCGGCTTCAGTTCAGTACGGAATGCGTTCCAAATTTGTTAAGCGTCGAATCATTGAAATTTAATTAACATGATAAAATCGTATATTATGCGACACATTAACGATACTAAGAATGATTATTTTTTTTAGTGTGTAGTTTTAGTTTGTAGCTTTGTAACAACGTGTAAAAGAATATTCAAACGTAAAGTCCATTCATTATTGTCACAAACGGTAAAAAAAAAACCTGCAAAATTTAATTACTCATAACAATAGTTGTTTTAAATGATTATGTCCAATTATGATGATTACATATAACGTAATTATGTTAATGTTTCCTTATTGTTTATCTCTGATGATAACTACCTTAAATTATCCTAATATCATGTTGTTAAATTACCGCTTTATTTGTCATTTTATCACATTTTAAAACGAAAATAACATGATGCATGCGCGTATGTCATGAAATTATCGCTGTGTTTGCGAATTGACGTGTTAAAACCCCCACGTTTGCATCCTGCGGCTTATTTCTCAATCGAAAAATTACTTGCATTAAAAGCAGCAGAGATATACAGATTTACACATATTTTCCCATTGAACGTTCGAATAATTAATTAACCTTCTAACGACTGATATTTTTATACGAGACAGCTACTCATCAAAATGTAAATTACAGACTGTATTAATTTTATGGATAAATAGGCAGTTTTGTGTTAAAAACTAGTTTATAATTGTACGTAAGATAGTTATATTTTTTCTAAATAAATAATTATAAGACTTATGATAATAAAAAGTTTGAATTTTTGTTAAGGAATGTCAAGGATAAAGAATATATGAAAGCGAGGAAGTTAATTGTAAATGATCACAGTGGTCATATTTCGAACGCCAAAATAACAGAGTTTACAAATTTACATCGGTTCGAACATCATTTCATAAAATTCACATTTATCCGCGTTTTTCATGCGTTACGAGTTGGAAATTATAGGATTATTTTATAAAATCGTGCTTTGCATTACGCACAAGCAGATATTGGTCCTACCGTGCATCGCGGTAAATCATCTTCAATTATTCGTGACAACGCGACACGTCGCGTCGCGGATAGTCAACAGCAGTAGCAACGGTTCTGCGATTGCCAATGCGAAAGTGTACGCCAACATTAACGGTACATTGCCAAAAATGATTATAATACGCGGTTGTGCGGTGCGCATTTTCGCCAAGAAATTTCACATATTTCGCAAAACGTCAAACAGAATCTGTTTCGCAAAACGCTTCGGTAGAAAATAACCTGAGCGGATCTAACTCGAAAGATCATTATTAGATCATCTGAATATTTCGCTTAAAAGTGTATTATTTCGAAACATGTGCACATAAATATTCTTATTTTGATTATATCTCACAGTCTCACAGTTGAAAACTGGAGTATTTCTTATAATCACAGACTTTTTTTTTATGTAGTGAATCTAAATCCGTTTGAAAGATGTAAAATGTAAAATGCATCAAGAAAGAAAAGAGGAAAGAGGAGGGTATGAATTCTTTATCGCATCCCCCTGCGTTCGAATCAACGAACGTTGGACGAGTTGACGCGCCTCTCGAGTGCATCGCTCCTGATTGAAGCTGCAATGAACGCTTGCTCCCCCTTCGTCGATAACGCGTCGAAGTCTTCACGAAGGGCAGATAAGAGCAAAAAGAGCGTAATCGGAAGAGGACTAAAAAGAAAAGCGGTGGAGAGGCGAATAGAAGAAGAGTTATCGCGCTCGTCTGGTCGTCGTCGCGCCGCGGAGGATAAGGAGGAAGAAGAGCAGCGAGGAACGACAGAATGCATGAGAGAGAGAGAGAGAGAGAGAGAGAGAGAGAGAGAGAGAGAGAGAACAAGGAGAAAGAGTAGACGAGAACGGGAAGGAGAAGAACGAGGAGAGAGGCTGGAGGGAGAAAAGACCGAGAGGGTGGAGGAAGAAGTCACGGAGCAGTAGTGGAAACGAAGGTGGAGGTAGTGGCGATGCGATGGAGGTAGATGGCCACGATCAGTCCGCGTGGCGAGGATCACCGTCTGATATTATTTTATATTTTAATAACCTTATACGTAATATAAATTTTCTCTATTTTTTTCTGTTTTATTTCGGAGTCCAATTAAATTTTGTTTTGTAAATTTTATTTTCTTTTTTAATTATGCCTAAGAATTAGCTATTATTATAGTAAAAAAATAAGCAAAGTAAAAAAAATAATTGTCCTTTACATTAATTTAATTATTATTTTAACATTTAGCTCAATTGTTACACGGAAAGAAAGGTTTTAAAATTAAAAGATTTAAAATTTTGCTGAATATAAATTTGAAGATAATTTTTTTGGAAACTCAAATTAATTATATAGAGAATATCAAGTTTTTTTGCATCATTACTTATTATTTTTAAGTTTCTAAAATTATTTTGATAGTCCAACAAAATTATTTTCAGATTTGTGTCTAGCAAAATTTTAGATTTTTCAATAAACTTGTTCCATGTATGCTTTGTCTACCTGCGAATTGTATTTTATATATTTAGGAATACTATTGTATTATTGCAAGAGAGAAGAAGGAACTCAGGGATGACTTTTGGTAATTATTTAAGCGTACAAATTTACATATTATATATTAACTTTATCTTCGCGGGCACCATACGCGGGATAAGGGAAACGCAAATGTGCGGATTCTCGCCGTGGGCGCGAATGGCCGTGGTTACGGATCTGAAGGTGGCGATACCGACGGTGGTGGCAGGATGGTGGAGGCAGAGGTTACGCCGCGCTGCAGGGACGAGAAAACGACATGCGAGGGAGCGACGAGGAAAGTGGCCACATGGAAGAAGGGGAAAGATCGTCGGAGAGGGAATGGAGGACCTGCACCGACGACCCTGAGATATGATAGTCCAGAGGTGGCCAACCGATTCCGAACCGAGCCCTTCAGAAGGTAATCACCGACAGCTGTTGAAGCGGACAAGTCTTGTACAAACTTTTACGAAAACCTATTCGCATTGAGAGCAACTAGCGAAGCCAGATCGAACGTTCTCTCCCTATGTTTAACTATTACCTAATTAAATTTGTGAAAAGAAAACTGAAACTTTATCGAATAAATCGAGTTGCAGATTTTAGAAGATGCATCATTATCGAGCTGTCGACAGCAGATTGTCACGGTCTAATAGTCTTTGCTCCGAACAAAAGCGCTCATAGATATAGAGAAACTTAACGAGAAAGTCATTTTTTTTTATCATGCAAGAAATATCGTAGAATTTTTAAGAAATTGCGGAAATAAGTAACAAGCGAAGTGTCGACACTCGATGTATCCAAGGCAACTTGACTGCGACCGCGATTTGCGGAGTCGTTGGATGATCACCCCGGTGATAGCCGGTTATCATGCCTCCCCACTATCTCCCGTCTCGCTGCCCTCCCTGGCCTTTTTCCACCTCCGCCGACGAGCCGTTCCTCGATCCCTTCGCCGCGCCGTTGTCTTTCCTCCCACCCCCGCCTTCGGTCCCAACAACCTTCCGTCTAGACGGCGCGCGCACGCACACACGACTGGTGCGGCCGTCTCTCTACGAGTACGGAGAGATACGTTGGGCGGTGTGTATTAAGCGGCGTTCACACACGCGCAATGTCACGTCGCCCGCAGGCACGCGCCGGCGATAAAGCCTGAATAGGAGACCGCCGCCG
>NW_017259437.1:2322039-2333564 GCF_001594045.1 Atta colombica
GAATCGGAGGAAAAGCGCAATATTGTGCACGCGTCGTCTGCGCTTGACGGCACGCTCCGTCTCGCGCGACTCATCCTTGTCGTACAAGGTACGGCTATAAAATCTCGCATTTCGCAAGTAGCACCAAGTATCTTATATACAATAAAAGTTTCCTCTTATATCAGCGGAGAACATAAGCTTTGTATCTACAACACTCCTTCGTAGTCGCTTCAAGACGCGTTTATTGCTATACATTACAATTTATTGCTATACATTGCGTTACAAATTTTTTTTTCGAAGAGAAGTTTTACCAAAATATATCATCATCGGCATCGAAAAAAGTTTTTGGTTGTTTCAACTAGAATTATAACAGACTTACAATCTTATTTGTAATTTTTATTACCCGTTTCTACCAATGCAGTTTAATCTTGATTTCATTAATGCTTCATCTTTTTCTAATTTTAAGAATTAAAAGAGAATGAAGAGTAAGTTGGATGATTAAACTGATAAGGTGCGAGATTAAAGTTACATCGATAAAAACGGGTATTAACGATTGTAATGATACGTTATATTGGAAGCTTTCCAGCAGAGACAAATCGACACAAGAACCATTCTGTTTTTGTTTCTCATTGATTATTGAACAAAGATAGAATGACTCTTGTTTCAATTTTCTCTTGCTGGTAAGTTTTCTATGTATATAATAGAAAAGCTGCGCGAAAACAATATAATGTCGCTACCATCATTAAGAGTTACAGAATAAGGTCTTTAATCAGAAATTTTAATTCGTCCATTTTCAGCCAGAATTCCAATTAATGTAGACTCTTTTTCTATACAATGCATGATTACGAAAATTTCGCAGCGTGAGAATTTTCGTCGTGAGAGACTTCCACGTGCATGACGGAGGACAGTTTTCTTGTCCGATCTGATCTCGTCCGCTTGGCGCGAAATACACGAGACGAAAAGAGCGACGTGAAGATAATTATACGCGTTATATCGCCGGACGTATATGAAGCGGTTAATTCGGGCTGGTAAACAACGTTGGAATTCCGCGAGTGTGTCGCGAGCGCACAAACACCGGCTGCAACGACGACGACGGAGGCAGCAGCCGGGTCTGTGCCGCTCTGCTCATCTCATAACAGTTGGGCGTCTGCATGTCGCTCGGTAAATAAGACCGAGAAACGCCTGAGGAAAGGAAAGATGTCTCATCCCACCCCCTCCTCTCTCTCTCTCTCTCTCTCTCTTTCTTTTTCTCTCTCTTTCCTCACGCGATGATGACTACTACGCATAGTGCGCGCGTATAACAGACATTGGGATCCGCCGATGAACGAAACAAACGTCGGAGACAGACAGTTCGCCGACGACGGGCGACCTTGGCCGCGGCGAGGAGGTGAGCGAGGTCGGCGAGGGCTCACGTTCGCTCGTTCGCTACTTCGCCGCTGGGTGTCCCTTAAGGTGCGACTTCACCAATGACGATCGGATAACGTCGCGAAGAGTTGCCCTCTTGTGCACCCGCGTACGCGCGCGCGCGAGCTCACCTTTCTTTCGTTTTCATCTCTTTTGCTTCTTTTTCCCCCTATGTCTCTCGCGCTTTATCCGGTCGTGTTTCTCTTACTCCTCTCTTTTTTGGTCCCTTTCTCTCCCTCGCTGTTTTTCGTCCCTCATCGTATCCCGACCGGCGTCACCGCCATTACCGGCCGCCCCGGCTTTCTCTCCCTCTTACTTTCTTTTTCTCATACTCACGCCGGTTGCTCGGACAGCCGTGCGTTCACCAGCACGGTCTCACGGGTGCGGGTGTGAGAAATCGTCGGCGCGACCGACCAACCGACCAACAGACTGTTTCTGTTTTTTTTTTTTTTTTTTTTTTTTTTTTTTTTTTTATAGGAAACGACGATGACCGATCGGCGTCTAGTAGTATCGTAAGCGTGCGTGTACGCACTCATGTGTGTCACGTGCGTATCTACACACGCGCTCCCTCCACTCGTGATCGGAGGCAATGTCGAATCTTTATCGAGAGTACCGACCATTCGCTAGTCGCAGTTACGTTCTTTTTATTAGATCGAGGTCATTCTATTGCGTCACAATAGGCGATTAATAGAACTAATAGAACGCACGCAGAAATCTACGTCTACAAATATGGATTGAGTCTATGATTTCGTCACCCCGTTCGTTCCCCCTGGTTCACTTGTGACGATCGAATCATTTCGATATATTTTTTATATTATGATGATTTTGAATAATGTATTTTTTTGTAAACCTATCTATTATTTTATTGAAAAATAAGTCGAGGTATAATTAAAAAGAGAAGAGTAAATAATTAATTTGTTTGATACTAAAAATCAAGTTTGTGAATTAAATTTCATGGATGAATACTTTACTTCTATGTAATATTGTATTTTGAAACTTAGCTTTTAAGATATTTAATTTGCAAAAATAATTTTATATTCTATTTCAGGATAGAAAAAACCAAACCAAATTTTCATTGGATAGCTATATATTGTCCATAAAATAATCTTGAGTTTTCCCTCCTAAAATCACTATTAATTATTAATTTTTGAGAGAACAAATTAATGAAACGAATGGAAACGTCAATATGATATGTGACATAATGAATATATGACATAATGATACCTGACATAATGAATGATATTTCTTTTATAAGAATTCTCTTAGAAGATGAGAAGATAAATATTAAATAGCCTGTATTTAACATTATATAGAATATAATAGAAGTACCAAACGAGGGATCATTATTAACTATTGTTATTTTTTAAATTAATATTATATTCTTTTATAAAAGATTCTGAATTTTTTACTTTCCAATTATTATGTCCTTCATATAAATAACAATTTTCACACATTATTTGCTTAATTTTTTATAGTAATTTTTTCGCTTTTTAATGAATAAAAAACGAAAGTTGATACTTCTTTCTAGTGTTAAAAATTTATAACCAATGAGTTAAAATCGTTATATTTGATTTAATACTTGAAACATTATGACTTTTTTCATCTTTATGCGGAAAGGACCGTTTTGCAGAATTATCTAAACAAAACTAGATACAAATCTGAAAATAATTTTGTTGAATCGTCAAAATAATTATATAAGACGCTCAAACTAATTGCTATAGAATGCCAAAACTTTTTACAGCATTATTCATTATCCTTAAAATTTCTGTAATTCACTTCAGCAAAACTCAATTCTTTCCGTTTATTATATATTCTATTCTTCTCGTCTGAAGTTAAAATTAAACAATACTCATTTTCCAAAATTCCAAAAAATGAACTATTTCGCTAATTGTTGGAACATGATATTCAGTAACGCAACGATTGCATTTCACTGCATAATACGTGAATACAATATTTAAGAACGGAGCGATCGTACGTTCCGCATGCGAATTAATCGAGTAACTCGATCTACGACGCATTAATCTTGAACTGAAGCAGTATCGATCGATCGACGCGCCGGTGGGGACCGAAATAACGAGCCGATATAATTTCAAGCGTAATTTCATCCTCCACTGAATGCGATGCGGTGCGTTGCGATGCGATGCGCGCGCGAATTAACAGGATCGATTGTAATGCCCCGTTGTTATGACTAACTCGCGCAAATTACGCGCACTTAAACGCTCACATTGAGTCGATTTTCCGTTTGACCCTTCGGGACTTTGTCCGTCCACAAACTTTTTCGCTGCGCTATTTACACGGTAAAGTATAACCGATTCCATTGCGAAACAATGTTAGCGTGCAATCACTTCATTGTTTCCGCATGCCTGCCTTTTGATGCGTTTTAATAACTGCGATGGGAATTTATACGCACTTTTCGTGAATCCGATTATTAAATCTCGCAATTAGACGAGAATTAGTTCAAAATAAAATTGCATATTTCGATGATACGCCTAGAGTTTCATATTTATATTAAATTGCAAACATTTTGCTAATCCGCATTAGCCTTGATTAGTTTCGAAATATCATTGTTAACAAGCAACTTTGCAATTATTAATTCTTTAATGTGCTCTCCATTTTTCATTTGAATGTAAAATAAACTAATCACATTAAGAAACAGCTTACAAAGCTGCTATTTCTACTGAACGAGTTATTAAAAATATTTTTTATCACAATAGTTTAAATGCAACAGATATATGATTAATTTTAAAATCAATCTAGTACGGTTTCATTGTTATTCATTAAATCGATTCAATCTGTAAATTATCCTGTGTTAGTAAATAGAAGAATCAATCATTCAATTGTAGTCATTTTTTATTTTTGCAATCTGTAAAAACAACGTATTGCTGCCACGGAGATGTTTAATTTTTTTAAATCAATTTTTTAAAATCATTTTTAATTTCTTTCAATCAACTATTATCGGAAATCGAGACATCCTCGATATATCATGCATCCAAGATCATTCAGTAGAAAGAAAGAGAGAGAGAAAGAGAATGAACATTCGCTGAACGAGCGAACGCGCGGAACGCGGATGATTTTTGCGATTCGTGCGACGACACGCCGGGTTAATCAGCCGGTGGATCAGCACCCGCGATACACATACACACACGCGCGCGCGCGCACACGCACGCACACACACACGCGCACACACACACGCACACACACACACACACCCCACACACGCACGTATATATACACACGGCACGGTGTCTGGTGGCGTGGCGGACGTGTCGCGTGGGAGCGAGACGAGGGGCGAAACAAAGTGTAAGAGAGAAAGAGAATGTACAGGGTGGTGAGACTCGACTGGCTCTCCTCGTCCTACAGGGAGACGAGACGAGACGCGACGCGGCACGACGCTTCGTGAAAAGAGGAGCGAGAGGAGGAGGAGGTAAATGCGGCCACTGCGCCGCCGGCGGCGGCGGCGGCGGCGACGGCGGTGGCGGACACAGCGATGGTGCGGTGGGAGCCGTAGGGGAAACGGCTCTGTGGCTTCAGAGTAAATGGAGGGGTGTTGGAGGGATAGGAGGAAGGGCGACGAAGTCGACGGTGCTGCGGCCTGACAGACACCGAACGCGTTCAGTCTGCCGCTGAACCTGGAATGCGTTGGGTGTTGTGTCGACGAGCGTCGCCGTCGCCACCGCCGCCGTCGCGACACATAGGACCGTCCTCTCATCGCTCCGATTCCTAGCGCGCGTCGCGATCGCGTGCGGAGGCGACGCTGAACACGACAAAGGACTCTTCTTACTCTTCCGTTCCGTTTGAATTCGCGGCGTGTCGTCGCGTTGGACCAAAGAGAGTCAGCACGAATCGCCAGGCACGAATGAGAATAATATCATCGTCTGCGCGAAACAGAGTTTTATGTGACACACAAAACTCCCCGGCGACGCCGTACGACTTTCGCAACGGCCGTGCGACGCGCATTGACGTTTCTCATCTGCCGAGCTCTCGGCTGTTCTCGGCTATAGCGGCGGGAACTCGGCCAACAGCCTGTTCCTCTCGCCGCTTATCCCTCGCCGGATCTCTCTCTCCCTCCCTCTCTCTCTCTCTCTCTCTCTCTCCGTCCTCGCTACTCTGACTTGCTCTCCCCGGTTCCCTCACCGTATACGTGAGATTCCCCTCTGCTTTTCCGACCGTGAGACGAATTCATATGAGGGCGGAGATCTTTGATACGCGAAACAGTGGATCTCGGGGTGATAAATCGGCAGTCGTCTGATGGGAAGATCGAGAGATCACCGCGGTGGATCACCGAGGTGGACGCGCAACGGCGACGCGAGCGCGGGAGATGATTTCGGGAGTCAAGGTCGAAGCCGTCTAGACTGCTGCTGCCGGCTATATATCTCGACGTCATTCAACGTCTGCGAGACGGCGCGCGCGCACGCCAGCCGACTTTCCGATAATACTGACTGAACGAGAGTGCACATCAAGCGCGACTCGCGCGTCTCTCTCTTCCTCTCTCTCCCGGAAATCTCTGGGAATCTCTACGAGGGAATTTCGCGCTGCAGCGAGGCGACAGGGGACGGACGGTCGGCCGGAGGGAGAGAGAGAGAGAGAGAGAGAGAGAGAGAGGAGAGAGAGAGAGAGAGAAAGAGAAAGAGAGAAACTTCCTCCTCTTCCTCCCCTCCCCTTGCAGCGATATACGACGGCAGAGAAGGGGATAACACGACAACGGAGTCGCGCTGCTGCTCCCATTAGACGCAGGCCGTTAAACGACCGTAACGCTTATGGTCAAGTGGGATCGCTGACGGAGCGCGGAGCACCGGATACAATCGAATTAAGTGGGAACGGGGTCGCTTCCTCCTAACGGGCCCCGCCGATCGATCGTCGTCGGTGGACCAAGCTACGGGAATCGAGTGCCCCACGGCAGTGTTACTTCTCGCGAAAGAGCGTCGCGATATATCAGGACGTCGCGCGTCGCGTCACGTCGTGATCCATCGAATACTTCATCCGGCCGACGGCTCTTCGAGCGGTGAAACGTTGCCGCTTCCCTGTGAAAAATAGTAATTACAAGTGACCGAGTCGGTGTGATTTGTCGCGACGACGGCGACGACGACGACGACGACGATAAGAGCGAGAAGAACTTTAGCACGAGTTCGTGGAAATCACGGTGGGCAAAAGTGTTGTCAGTTGTGGTGCGTTTATGTCAACTCGACGAGGCCGGTCGACGGTCAGTGGTTGTTTCCGGCACGCCGACGACAACCTGGCGGTTCCTCCGTTCAAATGAAGCTGAGGCGTCGCTACATGCAGACGCTCGGCGTCTCCGTGAAACAGCTGCGCAGGAAATTACTCGAGCTGGGCGCGCGAATCCTCCACGTCCAGGGGTCGAAACCGCGCGACATGGCACTAGTGGTACGTGTGTCAAGAATATACTCTCGTCGATGCATCCTCGTTCGTCGCGTCGATTTAACTTCGCACGTGCGACGATGCAACGATCGAATCATTTAAAGATGTCACGTCGCCGTGGAAGATATTTTAAAGAAGATCACGTAGTCTTTGCGTTATTCATAGAATTGTAAATTTCACTTTCATATAGTCAAACGTTAACGATACTTTTTTTGATGTAGAGATCAAAATCGGTGTAATGGGTGCACTTTCCAGCAAGAGACGCAGATGACAGTGTAATACAAATGTTAAAAATGAAATGGTTCACTGTGTTATATTGTGTCACTTGCTAAAAAGCACCCAATATCTGTGAATTAAAAATTTGACAGTCCGTTATAAAGAAAATAGTGCATATGTTTATCTATGATATGTAGAATATATAAGATGTTTTTCTGTGAACGTCTATTTGTAACTTTTATATGTCCGAAAATTGAATTCGGTCTTTCCTCAGCTTTCCTCAGAATTTATTCGCCATTTTGCAATCTCCATTATTAAACATCCTGTTAATCAAGTCTCAAATGAAATTTCCGTTAAAGTAAAACTAATTTAAAGTTAACCAGAGACAAGTTTCCTGCTCATCCATTTAATAGATGCTTGAAACTTAATTTTGTGAAAACTGTTCAATTTCCAATGTAAATATCTTCATAAAATCAAACTGATAAGATCGATTAAATAAGCTGTCATTAAAATTTCAAACGGTTATGTTGGAGTGCTCTGTATATCATACAATTGCATTTTCACGTCCATTAATTTAAGAGTTATTAATGAGAAAATATATAATGCTCGAAATGTCGAGCAATTTTAAATGTCTTTAATCCATTTATTATTCACGAACGGAATAGCGAGCGCGGCTACTCTATTTTCTAAAGACGAACCGTTGTATATTTACGATCGCCCGCGAATATTTAATCCCGTGGTTTTAGGCGAAAATATTGTACGAGATTTTATTTCACCTGACAGAGAGCCCCAACACACACAGTAGCGAAAATGAATTACGACGGACATACGATGCGCCATGTCGGTGAAAGTGTTTTATGTGACTAGTGCGTGAAAAAAAAAAATCAATTCCACCGAGGTAACCCTCGGTGTGCTGCACCTTGCACAAGTGATTTACATATGTAACATGAAGGGGTAATCGGTAGAACCTGGTGCATCCGACATAGTTTTGAATTTCAAAGCTCAAGCCAGAAATTTAATGAAATTCCTGCATAGATTTTTGTTTAGATTTCAGATTTTAGAATAAGATTTTCCTTTAGAATAAAATTCTACCTTTTTATTATATTTAATCTTAATAATTCACAAATCTTCATACGCTTCTTCTTGAATCTTCTTTTAATCTTGTTAATATTTCATAATCTTGTTAATATTTAATATTAATATCTAATATTAAAGTTTATTATAGAATTAGAGAATCTCTTTTTTTTATCAGTACATTTTTTTATTACATTCCTCTTCATATAACAAAGATATATATAGCTTTTAAATACAAAAGTCTAAAAAAAGGTGACCTTATTTTTTTTATGTAAGAATAGAATAGTTTTTGAAGATTAACGCAAATAAAATTTGGAGGAAAAAAAAAAGAGGAAAGCACAATACAACGGTTTTATTATTCACATTGTTCACAATTTTTCTATTTAAAAAATGGAAAATTTGTTTGAGTATTTTGTACATAACGGAAAAAGTAAATATTGTAGAATAATATATACAATTTTACCGTATATAAATGTAGATATAAAAATTCTTAATATCCTGAAGATGATAATAAGAATTTGAAGCGTGGACATTTAATATTTCTTGATACGGAACTAGTACACGTCCGGACGGTATCTGGAACAAGACCTATTCCGTCGTTTTCCCTCTTTCTCCCTCCTTGGGAGGACAAGTCGAGCGAGTGTCGCGATGATGAGGACCAGAGAGGCGAACGGGGGTGGAAAGACGCGCTCGGGAATGCTCGCGTCAAACTCGGAGCGAGAGGTGGTATAATAAAAGAAGCGGGGAACGCGAAGGAGGCCGTTACACTGTCTGCCTTGTATGTTTCTTCCGTCTGGCCCAGAATGCGAGGCAGGCTTTCACTGCAGTTTTCTCGTCTGGGTCGGCAGCTCCGTTCTCTCGTATTGTTTTCTCTTTTGCACGCTGATGGAAGTAGCCTCTCTCTTCTCTCGTCTACCACGAAAGAAACACCAAGCGAACGTATACGTCGGTCGATACCTTCACGTGGCATTTTTAAATGTCATCAGCCTGCAATTTCCGAGGTCGGTCTCGCGAGCACGAGTCTTGGAGATGGCAGTCGTTCATTAGTAGGTTCTGCGACACGCTGACCTTTAACTTTAGAGAAATCCTTTCAGAAAAAAAGAGAGAAGGTACTGTGAGATCTCAAAAATCTTTCAAGTTTCATGAATTTTTTTTTTTTGACGAGGTCATATGAACTGCTTCATCAAATTAAATACTATAAATTTTATAACAAGCTATCAAAAGCTTGTTATAAAATTTATAGTATTTAAAATTAACTGGAAAATAAGGCCGTCCATTTACGCTTGACGCTTACATCGTCGAAATGCTTAATATTTTATGTTAGATCTTCATCATTCGATGAGAAACGCTCGAATTGTATTTAATTCATGATTAAATTTTTTTGTAAAGAATAATTTAATTCAATTAGCTTTATTAAATCTTAAAGTAAATCCAAGATGATTTTTCATTATTAATTGTGTAAAAAAAAAATCTGCATAAATTTGTCAAAAAATGTATCACTACTAAACATTCTTAAATTTTTTTTTAAGTAGATTAATTAAAGACAGTGAAAAATATTACAAATTATTATATGAGATGATATATTTTATTATAATATTATTTTTAAAGACGATATGAAAATATAAAAATATGTTCATGAGTATTTTCTCATATTTTCTTTGTACTTGTAATTTTTTCCTCTGTGTATATAAACAAGACAATTTATTCTGGATCTGTATTCTGTATATATACTGCTAGATCTAATACTGCTCCAACACACAAATTGAAAAATGTCCCGTTCTGCCGAAGATCATAAAATGGTCTTAAAGACGTTCCGTTTTATGAACCTTCTTTTCAACTAGAACTCCGTTTATCCATGACTCTACGAAAGCGATAAAAATGTCGACTCCGTTGTAATGTTCTCGACGTCGCTTTGCGCGATAAGCAAGTCGTAAATATATTACACGAGATTTCGATTCATTATCGTGTACACAAAAAAAGTTCAACAAATGTGTAAACTGTTCAATTTTAAAAATACGGAAATTGATAAATAGATTTCTCTTACAATTGTAGAACTTTTTGATAAAATTTCTCTCTCTCTCTCTCTCTCTCTCTCTCTCTCTTTCTCTCTCTTAAAGCAAATATTTTAATACACTAATTACACTAATAAATGTCATGTATTAAAAATAATACAAATTCTCTTTCTTTCTTTCTCTTTATTTTACTAAATATAATTTTAATAAAACGCGCGTGATTTTAAACTGTAAAAATAATTGTATTAAGAAAAAATGTATTTAAAAATGCGTATGAAATTGGTTGTATATGTATAATTTTTGATGTCGAGATTTGATGTACTGCGATTTGCAAATGTATAAGAAGATTGCATTTATAATGTGAAAAAATATCGTACACTAAAACTATCGGGGCTTTCTTTCAGAAAAAGCCTGTCGGTGGAAATTCGTTTAGCGGTTCAGTTGAATCTAACGGTTGCTCTAATCACACTCGTTAGTATAGCGAGCACGACACGCTCGTTAACATGCGTTGGCTCGTAGAGCACAGTACGCTATGCGCATAATTCGTGGCTATATGTGCAAGTACTAGCGCATATTTAACCTTAACATATAAGACTGTACAATGCGGGAATATCTTTTATACTTATGAATAAATTTAATTTGCAAATAACTGAAATTGTAAGTAATGTGTGAGTAAAACTGGATTTATTATTTATATCTTAGTAATACTTTCTAATTTTTTATAAGTAATGAGTCATCGATTAAATGTATAAACAATCGATATGTTCATAAAAAATAATACATTTAAAAGATTGAATTACTATCGTTAATTTTAAAACTGTATTACTTTAGTATAACTCCGACAAAAATTACTATGTAACAGAATTTAGTGTTTAACATTTATATTTTATGGAATCGGTACACAAAAAATATTGATCGCGACGTATTATCTATTAGAGAATATAAACCTAAAAAAATCTTTTTAAAAAAAGAAAAAATAAACGCCAAATGCATAAAAAAAAGTGTTGAATACATTCTTCTTAATCAAAAACGGATATAAAATAAATGTAATTAATCAAGTATTTTACGCAAGACAAATAAAATAAACTAAAAGTAACTAAAACTGTCAACTGAATTATAATGAAGAAAAAACTTGGCGTCGCATTAATTGCACTTCTATGAATATATTATCTCAACACATTACTTGCATTATAAATTAAAATATAAAAATAATAGACATATAAATGTAATATATATAGTGTATGTATATAGTGATATACTTTGTGAGACATAAAAATATACTCACAAATAATTGACGTGATATAAATTGGAGAAATAATATATAATAATATTGATAATATTTAGATATAACACATAGATAAATTTACAAGATTTATTATAATTTACAAGATTAATAAGCAATTAACATCTCTTCTTTATTGAATTATTGTTTTCATGTATTGTGTATATCTGCGAAATATATAT
>NW_017259437.1:2333664-2361703 GCF_001594045.1 Atta colombica
AGAATATAAATAAACAGATAAAACGTTTCTTAATGTTCTGTGATGAGCTCTCTAAAACTCTAAGAGCAAAAAAAAACAAAATAAAAAAATAGCGAAAAATATAAAGAAAATGAAAAAATAACATATGAAGAAAATAAAAATAACAAATAAAAATAGCAATAGTTATAAAAAAACGTGAAAAAATATATATAAATAAAATAAATAATAAAAAAAAATAGTTTGTCTCAGATCAGCAACAGTGGGTTTCTTAAGCAGAGTAAACAAGTAAGAATGCAGGGAATGTAATATCTCCCGTTTTATTTTTACACTTTTAGATAGATTTCTCCGAAGAGAAACCCCATGTGTCAGGTCATCATCCTGAAAAAAACGCTACGCTCGCACGTAGCCGCCCACGTATAATGGACAAATATTAGCTCGAGTCGAAAATTAGGTCGATGGTTGACAATATTCTTTTTTTATCTTTTTTGTTTTCTTTCTTTTTTTTTTTTTTTTCATTTGATTGTCTGAGTAAGAGACGCGTGAGAAACAGGCAGCGGGAACGTTTACACAAGTGTGTCTCGTACGAGGGTGACTCGCTCGATCACATCTCATACATTGTATATTGAAGATATGATATTGAAGCATCTAAATCCCGCCGAGCCTGGTAAAATAAATATCTGAACAGCAGGCGCGAGTCTTTCGTCTCTTTTCTGTCTGTAACACACGATATGTTATTTTATCCGAATGTGGAGAGATACTAATATAACAATAAATATAAATGCATGGCGAATAATTTTAATTGTTACGTAATATCACAACTTTGCATATATTATTTACAGTTTATATAGCCATTGGAAGAATGTTGTTTATTTAAATGTATATGTACCGAGAAAAAAATTAAATCTTGATACATATTTTTTTTCAATATTGCCTTAACATTTACTTTACTTACAACAAGTAAATATTTACTGAATAAAAAATTAAAAATTAAATCAAATTAATGATTCTTGTATCAAATAAATATATATTTACGTTTAGTACACATTCAGCTAATATACTTTTAAATATTTATTAAAATTTAGTACATTTTTTAGTGTAAAAAGATATATGGGAAGGATCTATATGGACATTGCTGCATATTTTGCGAACCTTGTCGAGTTATTTTTATGCGATCAAGCGCGCTGTGCGGCGTTTATGGAATTGCAAAAAGTGCGTGTTTACTCGAAAAAAAATTTCATTTTTCGGACGATTACGTTCCATAGTATTTAATTAACTCATAAGTACCAAAAAAAATCTGGCAATACGTGGAATCTATTATATACGCTCGAGGCAGTTATCTCACTTCGAAATTCTCAAAGCTCTACGCTCATTGAAAATATTACATATAACATTTTCGACAGTAGCGGGTTTTTAAACCTAGGAGATTAGATTAATGCTTTGCTATTAGTTGACGTTACATACTCTACGAATAGTAGAGCTTGCAGCGTCATTAATCCAACCCGTACAAAATATTTAAGATAATAAATTAAATAACTATAATAAATTAAGACTTTAAATAAAAGAAGCAGTATATTTTAAGAAATATAAAAGAAGCAAAAATGTAAAAGAATCTATTACAAAATAGATTTGATATAATAGAACAGAAGATTCTCATACATTTTCGAGACTGTGAGGCTAGTATTGCACAGAGCTAGCGTCTAATCCATGTTACCGTTCACTCTGCCAAGAGTGAAGGTACTTGTTTAACGAATGTCGCAAATAATCATGACGTTTTACGACAGTCACGCTGCCGACGATGGAAGGTTTGTGCATGCACATATCTCTCAAGGATCTCAAGGATCTCTCGTGAAAGAGAAAAAAAATCGTCATGACGCATGAGAAACTCGTCGTAGGGAACAAACACTTTGGCATTACGAGCTATTTGATTTTTTAAAATCAATCACTGTATAATACTCTTACTCACGTCACCAGAATGGCGAATTTCAACGAGGATCTTGAAGATATCCTCATTGTGCAAATACTAGATTCTTATAATCAACTATATGTATAAATGGAATTTAAAAGAAAATTATCTGTATGATATATTTCTCAAAATAAATTGAAAAATTAAATCTTGATTTTTACGAATTAGATATTTTTTTTTTTAAATTTTATTACAGAATCCTGAATTGTACTGAATTAATATTACTACACGGAAAGAACGGTTTTGCTGAAACAGATCTATAAATAATTTTGTTAGATTATCAAAATAATTATATAGATTTCAAGTACAATCATCAGCAATGCTGCAAAAAGTTTTGACCTAGCAATCAGCTTAAGCACATAACTATTTTGATAAAAAAATTATTTTTAGATCTGTAGCTTAAAATTTTAAATAGACACTTTAGCAAAAAAAGTTCTTTCCATATACACTATATTTTATAATTAATTTTAATTGCATTTTGTCAGGCAGTATTCTCGAAATAAAATCACTAATATAATCATATATTTATGTTATTAATAATTTTCAAGATTTCTTCGATATATGCTATGATCAATCGCGTCAGAGGACTTTTACGTAAAAAATTACTTAAAAATTCCCGTTTATACAAAATTCCATATGCAGAATAAAAAATCGCGCTAGCTGATGCAGTTGTTGCGTAAAAACGTTAATGTGTGGAATATCTCGCGCGTATCCGCAAATCGGGGCCTTGCTCCTCACGCATCAACCACTCAGAACAGGATAGGCGGCGCGTTGCCATGAAAAAAATATTCTCAGCGTAGAGTGGATGTATTCGCGCCTCCGTGTGCGAAACCCGTCTATAAAGCTACGTAGAAAGTACACGCGCTTCCGTGCGAGCGCGATGGCGCGACGGCGACGGCCGCATAAAGCGTAACGGTGGGATAATTTTCCCGGCCGTAAAGCGACGCTTCGCCGGGTGATGGTGCAACTTACGGCGAAAAGTGGAAGCGAGAAAGTACAGGAAGGTTACATGTCCGCGTTAAATTATTCCACGGTAAACGGCCGCGCGAGAAAGAAAACCTCGCGGAGCGACTCATGCGTCGCAAACCCGCGATATTCACCCGTTCATTTTCTAACTTAGCGAACTGCATTAGAATGAAATTGCGAGGAGGTTCTTGAAAGAAACGAAGGGAAGACTTCTTTCTTACATCCGGTAATTCATTTTAATCGCGCGATATAAAAGAACTAAAAGTCTAAAAGATTTCCCCCTTTCTCTTGAAAATTTTACGTATGAAAGTGTAGGAAGTTTAAGTTGGAATTAGGAAAAAGGCACTCACATCAGTATGCTATTATAACTAAAAGTAGTTCACTTATAAAAATGAGAAAAAGATTTTTTACTTTTAAATAAAACAATCTTTTTTTCTCCTTTATCTTTTTTAATTGATTACACGATCGATTTACTGATCGCCAAATATTGAAGTTAATAAAATTAATTAAGAATAATACTAACAGCTCGCAGAAAACAACCATGATTTCCGCGTCGAAACGCGTCAGAGGCCACTTATCGCGGTCTAAAAAGCACAGCATGAGGCTGTAAAACATTTTAAAGGACATGTCGCAACGGCCGCGTCTAGACGGGTCGCCGACGCTATTATCCGGGTCTCGTTAATGCTTATCTCTGCCAAACGGGAAGCGTCTACGCAACGGCGGCAAGCGAATTGTGCAAATGTGTTCGCGCACATACGTTATACGTGCGTGTTGCACGCGCACTTTTATCCTACCTACGCGAGCGCATGGATTGCGACACGTTCTTGCTCTTTTCTGCCTCTCTCGTATCAGCCTATTGACCTCCGGACACGCGTAATTAATCCCCTATAGGCGTGTACACGCGACATTCACCAGGACGACGCGACAGGACGATATTAGCGAAGCGGCGCGACGCTAATATGTCCGGAGCTTTCAGATCGCGCGCGACACGCTACTGCCATTCAATCATTTCTAATGCGAATTCTCGAAATTCTGAAACAACCATCCTGTTACCTCTCATTATTCTTCATAACTTTCCGGTCGCGTGCATGTTCACACTGCTATCGGAACCAACAACATGAATGTCATTCGTAGAACTGCATAGCTTGTTATTTTATTTCTTATCTCACGTAACTTACGACTGATCTTTTACATTCCTCAATTATAGAAAATATATATTTTATATATAATGTTATAATTTTATTTTATTTTTCTCATATTGTAAATTATTAAGTTATTCTTTTTAATGACAATGATATATTATATTAAAATCATTTTTTTTATATACGACCTAATATGTATCCTCGAAAGGACTTTTGAGAATGCAATAACCGTATCTGTAATTTATTCTTTCTACGAAACGGTATTATGAATACGAGACCGATTCAACATTAATTAGATCTTTCTATCCATTTATTTTCTTTTACCATTGACGTTCTGTGTTTGAAGTTATTGACGAGAATGAAATTTGCGCGAATAACAGATGACAGAGTGATCGCGTAACGAATATGCGACATAACTTGTGTGTGCAGCTTTCCGTAATACAAACATAACGGGAGTTAGTCACTTCATAAATATAGCAATGTCAGAACGGACTAGCGTCATGCAAATTGGGAAATTCACAGAAGGTCTGATGCATAGAATTGTTTCTCTTTGCGTTCGCGTATCATTTGGCGTGCTGGCAACGTACCGCAAACGAAACCGTTAGATCGTCAAGTGTACAAGAAATACCTGCATATTCATATCCTCCAAGTGAAATACTTAAGAATACACACACACATACACACACACACACGCGATTTTTTTATAATAATACATAACAAAGTCGATATAAAAAATTAAACCATTGTTAATTTCACAGACAGAAATACGAAAAAATTTATGAGAAATATTTTCGCACGTCGTTCAGCTAGGAATTGCATTAAACAAATTTCACAAGTATTCTGCAGAAGAATCGTAATCAGGAAAATCGATCATGGGGTATTATAAGAAATGGATTGTCATGCCGATCAATGGACGGGAGAATGATGAAACACGTCTATAAAAGCGCACACTCTGAATAGTTCATTGTTTAAAACATTGAAAATCGTTGCGCGACTGTAGATAATTTTCCCACGATCGAACACTCTTTGCGGGGTCAACCCGAGCTCTCGGCGCAATGTATCGGGCTTTATTATGCTCGTTCGCAATGCAGAACGTCAAGCGGTTTGATTTACAATCACTCTGTATCGAAGGCAAGATATTGTATAAAATACGATTCGCCTCAGCGATCGATGGCGAAATGTTTGCGCTAAAAAAGAAATGAAAATATTCCAGGGATAAACTACTGAAAAATTCATAATTACGTAATGCATAAAGATATTAAGTAGCAGCAATAATTTTATAGCGATTGTTATTGTTATTTCATAATGATTTTAAATGATTTTTGGTGACGCGCATATTGTATATTATATAAGCTGGATTTTAAATCGAAAGATTTACAAATTTTAATAAACCATTTTATTTCATCTGAATTAATTATTAAAGAGAGAACGTGTTATGAAATTTATTTTAGTCGACATATTTTTTATATATCGCATTTAGAGTAGATGAACGGGATTGTTAGCTTAACGGGATTGTTACCTCATGAGACTAAAAAAAAAAAGTTTGCCTTCTGTATATAATGTCAGTGCTGCATTTTCAAAATTTTGATACAACAATAAGATTCTATTCGTTAAAGAATTCTAAAATCTCCCTGATGCAACAAGAATTTTAGTAATTAGATGCAAAAATACAGATTCGACTGCACATTTTCCTTACACGAAAACTTATTATGATTCTTATGTTTATCAGGAACTATTTATAAATTCTAATACTTTTCGATATAAGATATTAAATTTCTCGTTTTATTATTTTTTATTTTTGATGTAGAAGAGAACTTTTTTCTTTAAAAATCGCAATATACTCTTTTTGTAAAATCAAAAAAATATTTTAATTCCTTTTTGCATTTTTTTCCTTCAATTTTGAATTACTAGATTTATGATTTTTTGCACGGATACGTTTTTCCATTGTTGTAATCGTATTCGAAGTTCTTATAGCTCATTGGACTTCAATGTGTTTACTCGCGACATTGGTTTGCCGTCACTTCGTATCATTGGTATGTCTTTTTTGTCTTGGAGATTTTTCTCGATTCGAGGAGTGCACTTATTCCGAGGTAATCGAAACAATCCGGCCTCTTATCGCTGACATTCTCCTCATCTCCGCGCTTCATTCTCAATCCCCTTTCCTCGTGTTCACATTCATGCGAGTAGCCGTTTTTATTTGCAGATCACAAACGGCGATTCTTCTTTGTCTTGTTGCTCTTATTTTCTCCCTACGTCTTCCTTGCTCAGAGCGCCACGAATCGAAGATATGTTGTTTCTTTAATACGCTTCGTTTGTGCATTAAAGAATTCATCCGTTCTGTTATTGAAATCGAATCATTCGAAAAACACATCTTGGAAACACTTATTGCTAAGACTTAGATAACGTCATAACTCACAAAAAAATACAAAAGGAATATAAATCATCTTTATTTTCTATGCCATCCTGCACAATATTATCGCTTCTTGATTCAAAATACAAAAACAGATGCATCACGATGTTTTGCAGAGAGGAAAATGAGTTCTCTATGTTAAAATTGAAAATTGCAAAATTAAAAACTTTATATTAATATGTAAACCTTCTTGAAAATTGGAAAAAAATTATTACATATATTTTTTTTATTAGGATCTTAGTTTACTTAAGAATATTTTTTTTCAAATTTTCAAGAAGAAACATCAAATTGATATTATTACGTCAAATTAATATTATTTTCTAAATGTCTAAAAAATTAAACTCGTCTATTAAATAATATATTTTTTTAATTATACTGTGAAATTATATATTTTTGCACTTGTAAAAAAAAATTGTGACGTAACTGTCCGAATGTCTTAAAAGAATAGAGATTTACGTATTTAACAAACGAGTCATTGATCATCGACCTTTAGACTGTTACAAAAAATCGATAGCATTTAACTCTTTCTATATAAAAAGTTTCCAGACGAGATGACCCCAAAAGTCGTCCAATCAGGCTCCATATAATAAATTCCAAGAATACACTTAATAAAATATATACACCTATCTTTCCTCCCTATTTCTCTCTCTCTCTCTCTCTCTCTCTCTCTCTCTCTCTCTCTTGTAATAGTTAAATTTAAGAAACGTATATGGGCTATGAGCTGTTAGCGAAAGTTATTTACGATTCGTTGAGCCATTCTTACCTTTACATACTGATAATATCACGAATTTGTGCTTGCGATTCAACGGAAAATAAGTATATAAAACATGACGCGAATGCATATACAATTTTAATAAAAGCTGTGATATTTCTTTATTCTTTAATTAATCATGATGTACAATATGTCATAATCATAACCTATGAAGCATGACTCGAGTCTTAATCAAGCAAAAGTTGTTTTATTTTTAACCTCTGTAT
Source organism: Atta colombica (assembly GCF_001594045.1). NCBI lineage: Eukaryota > Metazoa > Arthropoda > Insecta > Hymenoptera > Formicidae > Atta > Atta colombica. The sequence continues at coordinate 2,341,103 of NW_017259437.1, forward strand.
ATAATTGTTAGAACTAAGTATTTATCATTGCATATTATATATAACTACATGCGATCTGTTCGTAATTGATCTTATCTTCTTGATAGAAATGATTAATTCACGCGCAAGTGATTTTCTTGAGAATCGAGCAATTTGTAGAAAATTTGTTCATGGACACAAAATGACATCGCCACGATGCAGATCGATGCGACGCAATGCGCGCCGGCAGATTTGTCTCGTGACCTTGAGCGATAACAATAATTGGCAGCGCGATTACATTCACATCGCAGACAAAGTCATCGCGCAATAGATTAGAGCCGCGCCTCTAATGGTACTCTAGTTCGTATCGCGGAAATCTAATCTAATCCTTCAGTCGTGAATGCCACTCGTATATGATATGTGCCGAGATCTTAACGATTATCTAATCTAATAATATAGATCTGTTTCTTATACGTTAGTAATTTCAAAAAAAGAGAAGACTCTCTTGTCGTAAGAAAGATTAATATTTTAAATCTCTCTCTTATAATAAAATATTAAAGACTAATCACTTAATGAATTGTAAAATATTTAATCTCTAGAACAAAATTGAAATATAGAATTTATCTTTATAAAATTGAGAGCATTATGAGAGAATAAAATAACCGTGAAATAAAACTGATCGTTATTAGTAATTTTCGTTAGAAAAAAATATTTAAAATAATTAAAAAGTATAAATATATTTGTATATTTAAAAAATTCCTATTTTATGCAGATGAATATTATTTAATGTTAGATATTATGAATGTCAAGTACAACATTCGGTAAAATTAATTCTTCCTTTTTGTTTGACGCCAAGTTTTTATTTTCTTGTAACGAGACGTTCGGAAACCGACGTTTCACGGACTGGAAGGATTTCTTTTTTTAGAACGACTTTTATGCGCGAAGGTGTTAGCAAGTGCTGCGAAAGTATAGTCGCAGCGCTTTACAGCGAGTGCATGATGTATCCCCGGTGCATTGCCCTCATGCAGGGTGGCACGTTCTCATCGATCGATACGTTTTACCAAACGACGACGACGATGATGACGACGACGACGGCGACGACGAAGAAAAAGATGAAAACGACAACGAAAAGCATTTGCGAGTCAGCGATTCTTAAGTCATTGTAGTTTTTCAAGCATCGATTAAATCACGTAAGATTTGACAGTCGGAAATTTTATTTGCTGCATTATTAAAGTGTGTAAATAATGCGCAATAAAATGTTATCAATATTTTAAACGATATTAATATTTAAAAAATAACTAAAAAATTATTTTAATTATACTTCTAATTCGTACACGGAAAAAAAGATTTATTAAACACTGATTCAGCAAATCTACAGCTATATGTGGACAGCCAGTTTTCTATGTCAAAGTTGTACAGCTGAGTAAAAATTATAGATAAATATATTAATCATATTTGATGTAACAGCAGAAAATTGATGTAACACAGAAAAGTTGTTAATGCAGCAAAAATAACCTTCTACGAAAATCAATGCAATATATAAATTAAATTTTTAAGAAAATATGCCAGTTAAGATGACGTATATTTTTGCTTCTGTAATGAAGAAAACTTGTCACATTAGCGATTTTCATTATATAATAAAAAATTAGCTGAATTAGCATACTGATAATTCAGTCTAGAGACATAACTTTTTGTTCAAGTTATCAAATCTTTTTAATTATAGATGTTGAACTGCAACGAACTATTGCTTTGCTGAATCACATCTAATCCATTTTTTATAAATATTTCCAATTTAAGATCTGGTTATTTAAAATATTGCAGATTTTCTTGCTAAAAAAATACTTTATGATTTATTATTATTATTATAAATGCGGTTAAATAATACAAAGGTAAATAAACATTCGATCATTTAAAATACGTGGGTGTCACAAACGATGCGAGGTAAACAAGAACAAATGTAATCACGCCGAATCCGATTTGTACGATGCAATCGTGACAGGGGCAGGTAGTAAGAAGACTTACGAGCGGCGTTCTAGCTTGTTATCGTCGGATCAGTATCACCGGCAAGAATCGTAAAAGAGATGTCTGCGCGATGCGCGAATTGATTGCGATATAACACCAGCGGAAGCTCTTTCGAAAGGAAAACAGTTTTCGTGACACACGAACATGACGTCTTAATTTTAGCTCTCGAAAAAAAAGATTGATGTGATAAATGATGACATATCACACGAAGATATTTCGGTTAATCTCTTTTTTAATGATAGAGCATATTGGAAATTCAAAGATATATCTCTTGAACGTTACATATTTGTATATATGTATTATCATACTTATTTCTTATTCTTATCTTATATTTTAAGTGTATATAATAAGTCTTTTATATATCGCGTTTTCGCTCACTAAAGCATCACAATGATGCATATGCATTATTTCGCCTTAACATCAATATTTGCAAGAGACACAAGATTAAGACGACGACGAAGAGATTGCATAATCTAAAAGACACAGACAGCAGCAACGTCAAAAATTATACGTGCTTTATCGGCGAGGCGCGATTGGTTTGACGTATATTTTAATCGTTGTTTGTCAGCACGAGCTCCGAAGCGCGACATTGATCGAACTGTGTAGGTAGCATCGCAAATATTATGCTTTTTTCGCAAATACCTTCTGGAAAAAATTATTTTCGGTAGATTGTCTTCGGTAGAAAACATTCATGATAAAAACCAGCGAAAAAAGAGAGGATAAACAACTTTGTCCATATTTTCGTGTTTATATTTCGCAAACATTATTTTTCCTGAAAGTCTTCAGAAAAATTTAACTTCTCTTTTTTTTGGATACGGATATATTTCTTTCCTTAAATTGGCCACGATATGATCCGTTAGTCAGTGAAATAAATTATTTATAATTATCGGCCAATCAACAACAGATGATCTCAAGAAATATCTTCGATTTCGATATATCCGTGATTATTGCTCCGTTATCTCGGCGGCGAAAATAAACCACGATGTTGCGGTTTGTCGATCGCATAACTGGCGTCGTGGAATTCGAGCAAAGTTCATCTACGAAGCTCCTCCAAATACCAGCTTTGTCGCCGGGTGACTTTGACGTCCCGAGAGAAGGTAACGCGGGAGAGGAGAAGTTTCTCGAGGCGTATAATACCCGCGAACGAACGATCGACGCGGCGAAGTTTATCCTTTTCTGAAACTGCAATTTCAATCGAGCGGGCAACAAGGGAGACGAGGACAACGATGATGACGGTAGTGTCACGTTTCGAGCGAACGGTACGTATCGAGCGAACTGCGACAGCGACTGGCTGTTTTATGGTCCACCGAGGTGCCAGCGTGGTTCGGGGAGCCATAAAGTCCGTTACAGCATCACCGTCCGCGAGCTTTTGCGAGCCGCTATGGCATTTCAAGCATCAGCATCAACCCCAGCGAACTTCGTCCCTTCGCCACGTTCGCCGGTAATTCTATCTCCGATCGATCGACCGAACAACTCGTCACTTTTTCATCCTCTCTCGTTCGTCCTCCTGCATCCGGGTTGCTCACTACTCGCCTAGGCCACCTCGTTGTCTCGCAAAAAATTTAATCGTCACACAATATAGTATGGAAACATGAAACATAATAGTATGTATTTGTAATAAAGAATAAATGTACAAGAAATGAAGACAATTTTTATTTAATGTTTTAAGCCACTTATAAGACTATTTACTGGGAGAGATCCAATTTTTTTGAAAGCTGTTTCTGTATGAGTGCAAAATTTCTGAAGATGCGGAAAATGTTTTATTTTTTAAATTATTTTCGTCATAAATTGTGAAATTCAATTGTAGAATTATGTATCGAATTAACGTTTCAAATAGTAATGAACTATTTTTTATCTGGATATGACTCGTGTTATGTTGTGACGACTGCGATATAATATAATACGTGATGTAACTCTAATCAAATGATCCATCAACTCTGTCAGTTTTGAGAACTAAAATCACGAATGGCTCGAAAAGAGATGAAAGGAGAGTCATCATATATGCACCAAATATAGCTTATTTCTAAATTCAGCACATATAAATTCCTTTTGCTTTACGAAGAATGACATTGGTTCTCGTTTTAAAATATGCTCGGACGAATTTCTCTTTGAATTCCCGTTTTACTTCATAAAAATGTTACTCCAAAAATTTTTATCCTTTTAATTTCGTCAAGAAAAGTTTCTCTTTTGTAGAAATAATAAAGAAATTCATCTCTCTTATGAGTCATTTAGAAACTGCGGATTAAAAACTATCTGATTATTTGTTTTGGATTATCCTCTCTAAATAGTGTATATTAACATAATATTTAGTATTCTAAAAACAAATAACAATCAAGCGAAATAAAACGAACGAAACATGTAAATTCAAAACTTTATTAACATATAACAAAAATATATTAAAATAACAAAAACAAAATTAATCTGGGCTTATGAGAGTCAGCGGGAGAAGGTACGCTATAAAATTTTAATAAATTTGTTATTCCAAATAAATTTTTTACTCCATTTGATATGTTGATGTCTTCTTTATTTAAAATTTTGAGAAATCATTGAACATTTCGATTCTTTTTGAAATCTTCTTCAACAATATTCTTAATCTATGATTAGATTTCGCGAACTTTCAAAACTATATAGTATAATCCATATGAAATAATGTATTAATACTAAATGCATAGATCAGATATATTCTATTTAATTTATTTTCATTCGAATACCTACATGAATGTTACGTAGAAACGAGAACGTGAATACGCAAGTAGTGAGACGACAGCATGGCTGCTCTTTTAATGCTTATACCAGATAACTTAAATATAAAAACAAATAAGGTAAGAAAACAATGAAAATCAAAAAATCAAAAAAATTATCTAAAATTATATCTAAAATTATATTAAAAAAGCAGTAAGAATATAAATGTGTTAAGCAATTATTATAATTATTTTAGAATAAAGGCAAGAAGAATATCTATATAGTTTGGACAAAACGTTTTATTGCGTGATAGCATTATAAGAACACGAGAGCACTTGATATGTTGAAGCAATTTTGAAAATATTCGCATACCTCTGTGATCGAAAGGGCTTTCTCATACATCTGCATTATTATACATTGGTAACGAGTAAATGTGATGTTATATTGCAAGTCGATCGATACGAATAGTATGCGAGCGAGCGAGCATTCATCCCTCTGTGTGTCAGTCGCTCCTGTCGTTGCTGTCTCCGCCGCACACCCTCGCTCTGTTGTCGCAGCAACAGCCGCCGCCGCTGGCATCCCTCTTCCGCTTTCCCTTTCGACGGCCTCGGACGAGCGCGAGAACGCGAACAGAGGGGTGCTGAAAACCCCTTTAAAGCTTTAACGCGACCGACCGACCCATCAGTCGTTAACGCGTGCACGTGCCAGCAAATGTTCGCGAGAGACTTCTGCGTCAGCTCTCGCTCGTTAAACCGCTATCAAATTGTCATAAAAATTCATATTGACAGGAATGCTCTTAACTTTGCTCCGGAACTGCGGCCGAGGATCTTTGCGTTTGAAAACAAAATCGATGAAATAAAGAATTTAAAATTCCCTGTCTTTTTATTATAATAAAAAATATATAAAATTATGTTCTTATTCATACTCTAAAACTTTTAAATTGAATCTCACTCTGAGGAATGAAATAACAATCTCAAAGATTGAAAATTCAACCATTCTTTCTTTTTCAAGACTAATTCAATTTTCATTCTTTGGAGTGAGATTCCACGCCAAAGGATTTAGAGAGTGTATTATATATATTATATGTAATTGTGAATACATTATTCTAATTAATTTAGATCTTACATGTGATGATTTTCCGGTCGTACTGCACACAATTTCCGTGTTTCGATGTACACTGCCAGTGTATTGAAAATCTATAATTCACTAAGTAATACTATAGATTTTTAATCCTAGTAAATGTATATCGGAACACAATCAACATATCGTTCGTATCTCTTAATTTTCATTATTTTTACATCAAATACAATACAAATACAAAAATTATTAAGGGATTCTGTGTATACATTTTAACATTTTTGGAAAGATTTGCAAAGTTATGTATTTAAAAAAAAGGAAAGGATAGTATCATTATTTAATCAAGTGCTCCTAGTATTTCAAAGAAAAGAAATATGTAAGACACGAATGGCCCTCAGAATGACTTAATCGTATGTATTAAGGATTATTAATTAAGATTTTTGGAAATTAAAATGAATATCCGCCAATATTTCATCTATTAATTAAATTTAATAATGAAGAAACAAGAACTTGTAGTATGTTTGCGACAAAATTAATTTTTTAAACATTTTTGAATTGCGTAGCATGTTTAGAAATATATTTTTTATTTCGTAAAAAAGAGAAACACTTAATACTGCAAAATAAACATAAGTCAGCATGTTAATGTATTGAAAATGTGAAATATCTATAAATTTGATTATAAACATCATGGTATTGTGGTATTTCTGGACACGCGACAGTGGCTTTCACGGTCGTCACAGCACATCGATCGATCTATTTCGATCCACGGCCAATTGGACGGATGTGTGAACTAAAGACGCAACGAAAAGGAAAGCGCGCGAGTCGCGAATGCGTTTGCACGCGACCTCGTTCTTTTGCCGTTCTTGTCGGCACTTGAAAAGCTCGTATGACCTTCTCTGTTTTACATCTCGAGGTGTGCACGAACCACACCATCCTGTGGGTACCGCCAACTGTCACGACGTGACGTTTCTCGACCCGCCTCTTACGAACGTCTCGTACGCGTGCGTGCGTGCGTGCGTGCGTGCGTGCGTGCGTGCGTGCGTGCGTGCGTGCGTGAGCAGATGTTTTAAACCGGATTCACGAAGGGAACGAGCGAAGAAATTTTTACTGAAAAGAGAAAACGACTGAGTTCGGCTAATCGAGGTTTATCTGAGACACAATTATCTGAATTATACAGAATCTGAGATTATATTGCAGAATTTAGAATCACGCAGGTGGTAAGAAAATGATAATTAGTTTAAATTGTAGTTAACTCTAAATAACTTTCGTGTCCATTTCTATCAATGTAAATCAATTTTCATCTCGGTTTAACTTACTTTTTACTTTCTTCTAGTTTTCTTCTAAGAATTAAAATTAATCTACATTGGTAGAAATGGGTCTTAGAAGAACCTAATAAAAGATTGTCAAAGTTACTTGCATATTTCATGAATTCGTGACTGTTGACATTATGAACTTCATAGCGCTCGGTTCAAGATTAATTTATTCTTACAAATCAATATACCTATATATACTCGTATATTATTTGAAATTAATTTTGCGAAAAATATCTTTGTTTTTCTTTCCAATAAAATCCATATTTATCAATGCATATTTTTATTTTGTATATGTAATGGTAATTTTTGTTTAAAGCAATACGTGCGCATTTCGTAACGGCAACGAATCACGAATCAAAGTATTTCGAGTATCCGTTCGATTGTATGAATAATCAACATCACAGAGGAATTAATCCTGCGGATATAATGATATGATTTATATGCAATTATTTACGTGAACCGAGTGCAACGCAGTACAGCACTAATCTATCTATATCCACGTATGAGTTCTCTCTCCTGATCGAATGGTCAAGCAATTTCATTTTCTGTACTAATTTATTCATGACCATATAGTGGAGGGCTCTCGATCGCAACCCTTTTTCTCGGCGCCAGATAAGAGCAGTCACATGTTACGTCACAATCAAACAAAATGTGAAGTCTTTTTTTTCTTTTATCTCGAAACATTTGTGATAAAATAATCGCGAGAATGCATTATAAATGTGATGTTTCATATTAATATTTCCAAATATTAATATTTTTTAGGAAAAAGATCTAGTCTATCGATAATTGCCTCCTCTTGCAAGCACGTATTGATACTTTTGTACAATTATTATCGATGCAATTGTATCTTAGAGAAGTAATTACACCGAATTTAAAGTCTGAAACATAATTAAAAGCACAGGCAATAAAAACAGGAAATAATCAACAGGTAATCTGTTATTTTCTGTTTTTATATTTGTGTTTTTCAATTATGTCTTTAATGGAGAAATTTTTCATTTTTTACGTTTTCATCTTAGAGGAAAAAAGTTTACATCATTAGTACTCTAGTTTTGATGAATACACCATCAAGTTGTCCATTGATATAACTAAAAATATTGGACATCCCTAAATGCATTAAAAGAGCTGCTTTTTCTCTTCTAATGAAAATCCGCGAAAAGGAATTTTCGCTGGAAATAAGAGAAAACGATTCGACTCTAATTGAAGTTTACCTGAGACATTTACACACAATTATTAGAATTATGATATATACAGAATTTGAGATGATTATATTACTGAATTTAAGAAATATCTCACGATTTGTTTAAATCGCACATCATTATTAAACGATTTCTGAGGACACAATAACGTTCAACTATTATAATGCTTTTAAAAATGTAGTCATTCTTTTTTATCTGTATAGAAAGTAGAACGATAATAATATCGTTGCATTTTGCGTAGATCAACAATATTGGCAATTTTATAAACGATGTTTTTGCATAATGATAATTATCTTGCGCTTTTTTCATGGGTGTAAATACGAACATACATTTTGCAGATGCTGTCGGTGAGCCAAGGAATGGAGGTCGGCAGCAGCGGACGCGGTGCATCGGCGGAAGATGACCCGACCGCTGGTGCGGTCAGCGGTGGAGTCGGTGGCGGCGGCGGTGGCGATGGCGACGATACCAGAAGGCGCCGAGATATACAGGCGGTGATGATCGCCGCGGCGAGGGATCGCGCGATTCGCACGGAGAGCGTCCGGCATGATCTTGCTCTCAATCTGCCGCCGAGACTTGAGCTCCCGGACGGCGAGGAGCATCCATATGGGGCGCATCCGGATCTTCACCTTCGCAACCCGGAACAGGTAAGAGAAAAACGCGGAGAGTTGAAGCGCCTCGCGACATTCAAATAAAATCATCGAATGACTTGATGGACTCGATGGAATGTCCGAGGATTGCGTTCAAATAGGGGGTTTATTCTTGAATCTATATTGTAGATGAAAATCTATAATATACGTAACGTATAATATACTATAGGATTTTCGTATGCGATATTTTCTAGAAATAATTCTCTAGATTTCTTCATTTTTATTTTTCCTGTATTATTTTTTCTTACTTTCTTTGTATTTGATGCTTTTTATTTTGTTTTTTTTTTTAATTCTTAGAGGGCTTGTCTTAGAATGTTAATAAACATTATTTATTCTTACGTTATATTTATCTTCTCTCTTCTTTTCAGTGTTTCTGTTTACGACTGGTTTCTTCAGAATTTATATTTTTATTAGCGTTGTAGAAATCTCTCCAAAAGTACAAAAAAATTGTCAATATTATTGTTTTTAACAATGGTGCATATATTCTCTAAATCATGATTAATGACTTGATTGTCACATTCTCATTTTTATTACAAATATAACGCTGTAAGATTATATGTATGTGTCGACATATGTATATATATATATATATATATTTATTTTCATGTTCATTGCCTCCAGGGAGAATGACCGAAAAAACACATTTATTTATTCACTTCCTGTCCCTCTGCGAATTCTCAGGTTCAAGTACTCATTATGCCTCGTCATCATTACGCAAGCAAGAATATTAAACTTCAAATCGCTTGAAGCATTTAAGGCTATCGCAATCACTGCTCTTGCAATACAGATTTACATTCTAGAAATTATGGTTTTAAAATATACGAAACAGGAGAGTAAAAAAATAATTTAATTCCTTAAAATTGGTCACTCAATTTTAAATTATAAATCTGACATTCAAAAAATTTATGTCTTATATCTTGATGTTATGAATGAAAAAATAAAGAAATTCTTGATTCTCTTAAAAAAATTAATTTTTTATGAATGAATATATCAGTATATCATAACTTTTTTAAGTAAATCTTGTATTCATGCATTCGATAATCAATGTAGATGTTGTCGAATTACGATATCGAAGCTTAAACTCAATTATCTTGAACTTCAAAGATTTCGCTTGGATATTTTGTCGTTTTTTATTCTTCGTACGCTTGATTATAATGAATTTTCTTGTTTTTAGGAGAGCGAAATTTATCAGAAATGCGTACGAGCGCCGCCAAATCGCACTGTGTTCGATAGCGAGAGTCCGCCGCCTTATCGGACGCCAAGTAGCAGTCAGCATCTCCACCCGGGACTGCTCGATATGCCTGGCGACCGGGTGACGCGGAGTCAGAGTCCCAGCAGCAGCAATTTGTTGCTGAATACCGCACGCTCGATGTTCAAGATGTTCCCGAGCCATACGACGCCATCATCGACGTCGATGCCGGTCAACAAACCGCCCTTTTCCAGTTATTCCGAGTCCAGTAGTAACGTGAGCAGTAATCTGAGCAGTAGCAATCTGTCCAACATCACCGTGGTGCCCTGCGAAACCGACGAAAGTCGGCAAGAGCAGCAGCAGCAGCAGCAGCAGCAGCAGCAGCAGCAGCAGCAGCAGCAGCAGCAGCAGCAACAGCAACAACAACAACAGCAACCCCAGCAGCAGCAATTCCATCAGAAGGTCTGATCCGCGGCGTCCTCCTTCCTTGACGCCGTTGTCGTCATTGTCGCAGCTGCATCATCCGATTTCGAGAACGAGCGATGGTACTCAAGATCGTTTTGCGCGACTGCAACGACAACGACGCCCTTCAAGACTGACTCACGGAAGAAACTTCAACATAGGATAAATTCCATTGGTCATGTTCCATCATGTTCAGCAACGTGTATTACATATACGCGAGAGAATATAATATCCTCCCGGCCAGTGGTATCCTCGTTGAATCGTTCTTCCGGCGTTCTTCTATAATGTGAGAGAGAGAGAGAGAGAGAGAGAGAGAGAGAGAGAGAGAGAGAGAGAAAGAGAGAAAGAGAGAGAGAGAGAGAGAGAGAGGGTCGTCCGTTCGTGGCCTAAAGGAAGGCCGGCGGAAGTAAAAAAAGCCGGCTCCTGGTAATGACTGTAAAGTCAAATCAGTTATCAAGACTCAATCGCCGTGCGTTGGTTCGCGCCTGTCCTCTTTTTTCGACCAGGAAAATCGATGCGCCGTCGCCGCCGCCGTTGTTGACGCGTCTCATTGTGCAATTCCACGCGGCCAGTGTCTAGCCTAGATCTCAGATTATTTCAAAGCGGTAGCATGAGGATTACGATGTTGCGTCGGATGTGAAGAGGATGGAAGGAGAATTAGAATGGACGGAGCGATCGAAGCTTGGCGTGGAAAACAGCGTTACCAACGCGCGACGTGAAGCGATGGCCTACCATGGAACGAGGGACTTTCTGTCCGGGAATTAGACGGTGAGAAGCTTCACTTCGAGGAGAAACGGATGCGAGGTTCGCGTCTCGCGCGATACCGATTCGACAACGAAGCAAGAACCGCCGGTCACCCTCTTCCAGCTCTCGATCGGATGCTCGATCGTCGGACATCGCGGAAGTTTGTTCATCGCGACGAAGACTTAGTAAATTATTTATTAACGATATAACATTTTATTCGCGACGGGCGGCTGCTGCGCGACGGCCGGGGCAAGTGTGGTTTCACGCGATGGTGGTTGTGGAGAAAAGGAAAAAAGAAAAAAAACGAACGAACGGGACACGAGTTGTATGAGCGAATTTGTTCGGTTGCGTGAGTGCGAGACCAAGCGTGCGTATGAGTAAATGCAAGCGCGCGTGTGCGGAACGAGTAGAACGAAAGACGTGCAAGAGGCACAGCTAATTGCAGGGTCGAGAGGGGAAAAAGAAAGAAAAAAAAAAGACAGAGAAAGAACGGAACCCGCGCGCGCGCTCGCGCGTGTTTGTGTATGCATGTGAGGAGTTGTGTAGGGGAATTAATGTAGTGCCAAGAGTGAAAACGGGAACTCTGTACATATTAGGCTAGGTAGTTCAATATCAATATACTTATTACGACTAAAAAAAAAAACGATATGCTACATACCGATTTAAAAATAAAACATCAAACATACATTACAAACACGCATACCATTAAAAACACGAGATGGCCGGCCGTACGAAACTATAATGGGACGCGCACACACCTCCGACAAATGTATATTGTTCTGGCAAAAGTCAAAGTTGAATATGTTATATATAATGTTCTACCTCGAATGCTATATGTACTTGAAGCAATCAATAATATTGAATCTTTTCCGACATAGAGATTAAAAATAATTATAAGGAAAATTAATCGATCTCTTTATTTTAAAGGTTATGTGTTCGTAATTATATGTTCAATTGTAATCATAAGTAGCAAATCAATGTACTGATACTTTTAATTTAAAAAATTTAAAAAGAGTTAGAACAAATGGTCATTTGTTATCGTTACATTGTGTAGTTTTTATAAATATATAATATAAAGTAAAATTTCCGAAATTTCTTACAATTCAAATAGTTAGAATGAAAAGAATTAATGGTTTCTTCAATTGCATTGTGTATGTTCTTTCTCTTTGGATTAAAATTATATACAAAGGAAACACAAATGCGACTATTTGGCGCGGTTGTATATCGATATTTATAATTGATTAACTTTTTCTTTAAGCAATTGCCTATCTCTTATTAAAACCGGAGGCATACGATGCGATTTTTCATGCTAGATTGCATGCAATCTAGTAAATTCTTAGAAATTCTGCGTTCTAGATAGCGATCGTGTAACTTTGGTCTAGGGTGAGAAACGTGAAAAACTCTTCACTGTATCTTTAGTGGAAAATGTTCGAAATTAACAGAAAAATTTTTCACTTTTCACGTTTTCACTCTTAGTGAAAAAATTACATGATTGATACCCTATGATACAATTCTAGTAATTGCAATCTAGTAAATTACTAGAAGAATCACATCGTATATCTCTGGCTTAAGTTATTCGTGTAAATATAACAGAAAAAGAAGGGAAATTTAGTTCATCAACAATATTGAGTTAAATCCAATCGACGTTAATGCAACCGTTAATTAACAATCAACCGTAGTGCATTCGTGCATCGAGGAAGAATCGAATAATCGTTATTTGTTCGATAAACATTTGTTTTGCAGACAGAGTACGTTTGTAATGGCGGCGTGCATACAAGAGTACATTTGCAATGCAAATCTATGAGAATGCGCATCCCTTTCGCGTTCCGAATGGCTCGCCCTGTGTCCGACATAACGCTATCTTTATTATTATTCAGATAGATAAGGCCTCAGTTTTGACAAAATAGGACGAGTTCTGCTTGAACAAGGATTCAAGTTTGATGACGCGTTTTTTAGTGTAACAACACATTTCAGTATAATTTATTAAAAATCAGTATAATAAATTTCTTAAAAATCAATATAATACATTTTAAATGTCCCCAATAATACCTAAAATATCATCAATGGCTTGATTACGTGTAGGATAGTTTAAAAAATGATTATACTATCACACAATTTTTAGAAGGATTATTTTTAAAATATTTATAATATTACTTCTCTCGTAAAATATAGGTATTTAATGAAATGTTCAATAATTTCGGTTTTTATAAAAATTCAATTATGAGTATATTTATATATGAAAACGCTTTGTCATCTTTGAATCTCAGTTTCGAGGCAGAGCGAATCACTCGATTATTTCATGAGAAGTCACCAATTATTATTGTATTTCTTAAGGGTCCGCGACGCAGGGAGAAATTGCAATGAAATTACTGATACGTTTTCCCTTTGTGATTACGGATCGTGCGTGGCGTACGAGGAATGCGCGAGACAGGAAGGCTGGTGGCACGCGTAGAGCGGAATAATCTCTCGTGCACTTCGTTAATTTCGCGTTAATTTCGCGAGCTTCCGCTTCGTTTCCGAGGAAATAGCCGGATTGGCGCTCTTAGATATTCATTTGGAATTCCGTTAAAGTGCACGAAATTCTCATACCACTGTCCGTGCGTATCCGCGATGTGATTTCGTCAAATCAACACAAGATTCAGCATTCGACGTGCGTGAAAGTGTAATGTCTTGACGGCGAGGTCCTAATCATCGTTAACATTCTTCCTAACAAAGAAGAAAATTGTAAATTTTAATCTTCGTGAAAGTGTCCGGGCAATTACGCCTGCACGGCGACGTTGTTTCGTTTCATGTTCATTAAGTCGCTGTGTGGCGAGTCGAGGAAGAAAATATCGTCTTTCTGTTTCACCTTTGAGATGTGTTCACGCGCATGCAATATTAGGCGACGAGGTTTAATTGTATTCTATGTAAAGAAATTAGCGCGTGTGCGGAGCGAAGCGATCAAGGAGGTATATTGGCAAAGATGTTTCTTTTTGTTTTTTTTTCGAATTCTTACTTCTAGATTGCTCTTTCGTTCGCTTCATCTTCCGCTAGTTACAATCTCATTGTCTCGTACGCGCATTACTTTTCTCTGTATGTAATAAAAAGAATGAATTGTATGCGTATTCGAGGGGCAGATAGATTATGACAGATGCAGAAAACTACGAGAATGCGGACGAGAGCGCAGAATAGAAGTAAATTCGAGAAAAAAAGATGTATAATTCGATGGGTCCTGTGCAAGTTTTTGGTTAAATTTGCGATGTCGTCGACTTAGATTGAATTGTAAAACACGACGACGCGAGCGCGAGATATTTTAGACGATAAGTTCTAGATGAAGTGAAATTTTTAGCAAGCTATTGTCGATTACTATTATCGCTATCAGACATCGTGATATATCTAGCAATTTGTTAATTGGGATTTAATGAGAGGTGCGAGATGTATGAGTATAATCGTGGCCTTTCGACACGAGAGAGAGATAGAAAGAAAGAGAGAGAGAGAGAGAGAGAGAGAGAGAGAGAGAGAGAGAGAGAGAGAGAGAGAGAGAGAGAAAAGAGAGTATAACGAAAGCGATCCCAGATAAAATATCCTTTTGTCCGTTCGAATTTACGGTTCAACTTTCGAGATTGCTGTTTTAAACGATTTGAAAGCCAAAATTAGATTTTTTTTTGTACCAACTGATTGTTCAGCAAACTGCTCACAAAATTATTAATCAAACGCTAAACATTCGAAAGAGAAGAAGTAGAGATATTTAATTAGTACAGCTTAAATCATTGTGTTATCGAATTAAAAGCAAATTTCGCAAATGACTTTTTTCAAATTCTGACTTTAAATAAATAAGATTCCATTCTTAGCAATCTCATCGTAACGCGAGGCGCTGATTTGATCGTTTCACCGTTTGCGATTGTCGCAATCTGCAACGTCAGCAGACGTGGCGAATCGAAACCGTTTCAAAGTCCATTACAAAATATGAGCAAGGAAGCAATAAGATAATGGAAATGTGTTAGAAGCGGAGACTAATGGTCAATTAAAGTCGTAAGACCAGTTGTAAGAGAATAAATTCGAAGACATATTTTTTATTTTTTCACAATGGAGAAATGACGCTAATAACAGTTAATGTGATTAAATTTTTTTTTTCTTAATTTCGAGAATTGAACATTTTATGAATATATTTTTAATTGCCAAAAGTTTTCGCTTCATGTTTTCAATATACCATCTTGATTTCTTATCATTACGACGGATTTTTGAAACAAAACAATCACTCGAACACGGTATGTGCTCTCATACATCCCAAAGGCGCGAGATCAAGCTAGCGACTGCCGATTAATCTAGTCACGTTGAGCCGTGTGTCCGGCCGGGGAATGATCGCCGATCCACTGATTCGGGAAATAACCAATATCGTCGTCCTTTGACGAATTTAGCGGCGGAAAGGATAAGACTCTCTCTCTTAGGCGTAATGTGATTTCCCAAGGTGTTCCAAAATAACTCGCGTACTCCCTCCGGCGAAATTGCGACGCGGAGCAGAGCGGTTGCAAGCGGGGGTCAAAAGCGGGGTCCTCCTTTTAAAAGTTTTCGTTTCTAAGCTGTAATTATAATTGTACTGTTGATAAGATCGGTATGTCTAGTCCCTCGCGATGGAAGGGAGGTCGTGAATTTCGCCAATGTCCCTCTCGCGAAATTCACCCTGTAAGTCTTTCGACCAATTGATCCTAATTTTTTTTCCCTTATCTCTTCCTCTCCTTAAGTCACCCTTGGTGTGAATCTGTCTGATCGATTTGACATCTGTTCAATCGACATCTCGCGATTTTGCATCTGTTAATTTGTCTTTGAATTTCTCTAGCTTTTTGATTTTACTTTAATAAGTTTTAATCAAATGAAAAATTTATGTTACATAATAAATCAATCAAAGAAATGATAATGAAGTGAATTAAAGAATTCTGAAAACATGGACCGATTGATGCAAAATTGTGAATCGAATTAAATGAATGAAATCACACTGGGGATGATGTCTCGCCGTTGTTCGTAGGTACGTTGCGTCCTGCAGTCAGCCCTCCTACTGTTGCTAATAAGGAAAATTCGTAACATGAAACTTCTTTTTTACAATCATTTTATGCTCGCAAAAAACGAAAAGACTTGGTGAGTTATATGTTACGAGCTTGTCTTATCAGTGCGAGTGAGTTATCTGAGAAAGAGTGAGAGAGAGAGAGAGAGAGAGAGAGAGAGAAGTGTGTTGCAGAGGAGCATGACAAAAGCAGAAATCACTGAACTTTGTACATATTGAAAAATGCACTTCCATATAATTCTGACATAAAAAGTCAGTCGAAAAAAAAACGTTTATGAAGTTTTGTCTTTCAATTCGTTAAAAGATTTGTCTCGATAGAGTTTAGTGTTCATTATAGTTAAGTATATTTTTTTTATAAAATATATAAAATAGACCTTTATAAAACATGTATCTATATATTTTAACAAATATATAAATATATACTATATATTTACATATGCATATAAAGGTCTACTTTAAAAAGTTTATGTACATATATTAGTTTACACTGAGAAAAAACAGTGTTACTTTAGAATGATTTTTTCTCGACTAATATTTTGAATATCAGTGTGCGTTTCGGCATGTACAGAATTCTGTGGCAGAAATAAAAGACAGAACTTGTTGTGTCATTTGACAAGTTCAAACAGCGAAAATTGTTCATACGTGGCAATGCGCGAGAGCGGGCGGGAGAAAGAGAGAGAGAGAGAGAGAGAGAGAGAGAGAGAGAGAGAGATAACGATAAAAGTAGAGAGAAAGAGATAGCGGAAATCAGGACTCCTTTTTTTCAACGTAATCAATCGATGTCGTAGGAACAGTGTTAAAGTAGTAGATCGCTTCTACCGAGAGTAACACGAAGGAAAATAAAGATGCAAAGTTAAAAAAAAAATCTCATCTCGAAGGAAATAAAAACAGTTTGCGCGGCTCGTCGCGAGAGACAAGGGGAAGAAGACGGCAAGAGAGAAGGAAAAAGAAAGAAAAAGAAAGAGATTGCGCGAGTTCGTGCCGCACTCGGAGAGAGGCGCGTCGCGCTTGCGAAATTACATATTTCGAATGCGAGTCACGTACGTTCGAGCGCGCCATGACGGGGCGAGAGAGAAAGAGAGAGAAAGGGAAAGCGTGAGAGAAAGAGAGCGAGAGAGAGAATGAGAGATATGAAAGGGAGTTCTTTTTATACACTATAGAGAGTCGTACCACAACTATCACATAGGGAAAGAAGAAAAAGACATGTTCGTTGTTCACTGCTCTGGCTTGCTAGAAAAAAAAAAAGAAAAAGCAAACAATGTAACACACGACGGGGCCGGCGGGGAAGGCTGCTCGGATCACGACTTTGAGGCACTTAATGAAGATCGAAAGCCAGCGAGCAGTCCTCCTCGTGCTGCCTCCAGTATAAATCGGCAACACTTCGACATTGCAAGATTATTGGTGTACTTATCACGCAGTTTTCTACAAAATAAAGAAAACGGTTTTGACAAAAAAAAAAGAACAGAGAGGATGAAGCGTTTCTGCGCAACAATTATTTCACGAAGACACCTGTTTCCTTTGATCCGCCCATTCCTTAGATACAAATGTGTGCGTGCGTGTGTTTGTGTGTGTGTACGTGTGTATGTGTGTATGTGTATGTGTGTGTTAATTTTAGGTTTTATAATTATATTATAATTTATTTGTTGATTTGGAGAGAATTAAAGCTGCAACAACGATATATAAAATAATAGTAAATTGAAGTTCTAAAAACTCATATTTATACCCCCCACATTCTTTTTTACATTAATCTGATTTCGAATTGCCAATATAAAATTTTGTTCTTATCATAAGCTAATTAAAGCCGCATTTTATACGGCTTTATATAGAAATATGAAATGCAGATATAAAAGTATCAGTTTCTTATGACCTCATTAATTTTATGTGTAATTATATCTTTTAGTATTATAATTCAAAGAAACTACTTTTTAATAACACTAAATTCTAATGATACTTTTTGTAGTGAGTAATAATATTTCTAATATTTAATATTACTAAAAAACATTTTTGATAGATATAAATGAAATATGATGTCGCTCATAATACGCTGAATTATTTAAACAGATATTTATGCATTACAAAAGAGACGTGTATGAAAGATGAGTGAAATAATTTGCTACTACATGAAGTAATTCTCCAAACTAGACTATGACCGAGTGAAAGCTGAAACGTTTAACAAACTCTGTGGTTTTATCGCAGAGAGAGAACCGCACGAGTTGAACGTACAATTACGGTTGTTTAAATGCGTCCGCATTCGCGGCGGGCGAGGTCGCTTAATGAACGTGAGAGACCGAGAGACCTGGTCCGTCAAAATGGCGCACGGACGTGGGGGTGGCAGGAAGAGGTGAACGTGGTGGAAGCTATATACGTCGTAAAGACGAGTGGCGTCGCGTATATTTGGTAAGCCGCGCATCCGGAAATAGAATGTCCCTTCTTGCCTCTTACTCCATATGAATATGCACCTCCACTTTCTTGCCGTTCACTCTCGGCGTATGCTCTTTCCGATTTCCTCGCCCGTAATCGATCTCTTATATCTTTTGTTCCTTCATAAATCTTTCGATAGTCAAATATAAGAAAATGAAAACAGTGAAGGAGGATAAGGTGAAATAAATCTCACCTTATCTACTCTATAAATTCAGAGTGCAGTAAAAACGTATAAAAACTTTTTATATTTGAATTAGCCCCCCCCCCCTTCCCCCCCAAGATCATATCTTCTTCTTGCGTAAATAAAGTGTTGAACTTTTATCTGTACATCATTTAGAAAGAGCCTTCACTTTATTCGCGTAATATAGAACAGATTAATTAGAATATTGAAAAAAAAAATTAAACAATATCAGCTTATATTTTATTTATAAATAAAAAGAACCATTGCTACATGAATTAATATAAACGCGTTTTTTTTCACATATATTTAAAATATAATAATATAAAAACAGTCACAATTTTATTCTTCCACTATTGATATCGTTTTACATAAAAATTTTAGTTGCAATTGTAAAAAAAAGAATGTTTTCTTTTAATTGTAAGACAATTTTTGTTCAAGTTTTCTTTGATCAAAAAATAATGTGTAAAATAGTCGTTAATTAAAAGTAGCAAAAAGTTCAAAATCGAAAATACTTGGTCAACTTTTCTTTTTTTTACTTCACAAATTTTTCGTATTTTCTCGAAACGAATTTCGCATTGCTCGCTTTTTCTCGCGATGATCGAGGTTGAAAATAGCTTATATATATTCTTGGGCTAAGGGAAACGATGCATGCTAGCAGGCGGCCGTTTAACGGATTGCCAGACTTTTTCATTTCTAGAGTAATAAACTTTCTTTCTAAATTGTTTGAAAAAAGTGTAAAAAATAAAATGTTAATTTTAACTTAAAGATGTATCGTGGACTTTCCGAGATATACAAAATTCACATTTTTGTGTAAATCTTAACATTTCTTGCATATTTTAGAAAGTCCATTATATGTTTTTAAGTTAAAATTAACATTTTATTTTTAACAGTATACTTAATCAATAGTAAAAAATATGATTCTCAAAATATTAATTATTTTCTTGATATTATTCCGTGACAAATTTCTTATATTTCTCATTAGTCAAATTTCCTATTAACAAGTTCCTATAGTTAACAAGTAGCTAATATGAATATATTATTTTGGATACCATATCAGTACAATTTTTACTATTTGCTTTCGATATTTGAATTTTTTTTTAAGTTGATTTCAGATGGATGTAATACTGATTTTTGAAATCATTTTTGGCACACACATATATGTACACAAAACATCAGCTTCTCTTTCAGAGAGGTATGAAAAATAAAAAAATTTAATTTATTCGCCTTTGGGCATATTTTCGGATATCCGCGGATTATTGTGAAATTTTCGGACGAATCGTAAAACGCGAAGGAATCGAAGCGACGAGTTTGTTTTTCCATACACCACGAATCCAGATGGCTGCGAGTTTTATTTCAGTGACACGCAGCCGCTTATCCGTGTCATTTCGCAACTATTTGTATCTAACGGAAGTTTAGACAGAATCTGAGAATATATTAAATGTACCGAAAAATTGTACCGAATTATTTATCGAAAATTTGCAACCAATGAAAACAAAAAAACTCGCATATCAATTTATGATTAACATGCACAAAAGAAGATATTTTGCTTACTTCATTTTTTATTATTATATTTTTGTATAAATATAACAGCAAAATTTCAATAGCAAAATTAATATTGATATACTGAATGCCAATTAGTTTCTTATAATTTATATAAATATATTTATATTA
>NW_017259437.1:2361803-2390283 GCF_001594045.1 Atta colombica
TTGAAAAGGAGTTGTCTGATTTTGGCGCAGGCCAGACCTGCTATTACACAATATAGAAATATATGATTTTTATTTCGAGGCCTGCAACTTGCGCATAATCATCGTGTGCAGGCCTGTAATTTTTCTCCAGGTGTGTTGCTTCAGAAGGCTTGAAGTTACCATATCGAGGCTTGAGGTCACGTCACTCAATCGGACGCAATTCGCGCTTTGAAGATATGACGGGTGTCGGCTTGAAGACTCTCAACTGCGGATCGTCGATCATCGACGTCGACCATTGATCTCGCACTAACGATCACGCCTCTCAAGAGTTTCTCCGGCTTATAAAAACAGACACGATTGCACGATACTCAATGACCCTCTTGCAAGCGGCTGGTCTATTCACAGCATTCGAGATTCAAAGATCGAACCGAAGAAGCAAGTTCTTATCTTACATTCCATGATAAACATCGAATTAATTTTCCTTACTGAAGCTGTTTGTCACTCCGTAATTATCAGACTGTCGTAATCGATTAATTTTAACTGCATGTCTATTCTATTTAATTGAAAGAAAATTTATATTTTTAATTGAAAGAAAACAATGATTTTTTTATATATAAAATATATATATATTTTACGTCACATGCCAAAAAATACATTATTTCGAAATTTCTTAAAGACTTTCTTAAAGAAATCGTGAAAATCTCTCAAAATCTTTTAAGATAGTACTAACTATCCATATAACCATCCCTGTAATATTTAAAATTTTTAATTATTCTTATATAACACAAAAGGATAATTATTTTAACATGTAGAATAAAACTGAATTATTTATCACGCAACCAAATTAAATTTGACAATTTTACAAGATAAACATACGTTAAATAAATACATAATAAAATTATTTCTATAATTCCATAAAAGAGGATTATCTGTCAATTTACAAAGTGCTAAGACATGTATTTCGCATCGTTCAAGAATTATATTAGAGAATTTTTTCACTAAGATCCACTCCGAATAGTCGCGGCGAAAAGGGTGTGCCAGCCCGTTCGTCTATTAATACCGGAATATATTTCAATCGATCGAAATAAAAATCGGCGCGCGATACGCGCGTGCGTGGACGCGTGCGATTTGCGTGGGTGCGTGGGTGCAACACGGGCCCAAATAGACGACGGAAGGAAGAAAGGCGGCGCCGCGCCGCGCCCGCTGGCGCGTGCGCGCCTCGACGTTGGCGTCGCGACGCCTTCTTGAATGAAACACCAACAGTCAGTCGCATCGAGACTTCCACCCTCGCATCGTTGTTATTCCCTGGGGGTTACCAATCAAAGGGGACTTGTTCGAAGCGGGATCGCGTCTTTTCCGAGATAACTGAGACTTACAAGATTTTTGACGATACGAGATCAAAAATTGAAGGGTGCAATAGTGGTCTAATCTATCTTTTTCATTTTTCAAAAGTTGAAGAGATTGAATTGCAAATCAAATTTGACTTAGATCTAGATTAATTTATACTCGAAGCTCAAATTTGAATTAAAATTTCTTAAGTTTTTTTCATAAAAAGAAAAGGGGAAATCAAATTGCTGTTGCGTTTTAATCAAAATTTTCTTATCTCGAGTTTTAATTCGAAATTTTATCGAGCGATACTGATTTTTGCGAAGTTCTTATATGTATTTTTGTTCTTGTTCTCATCTAGTCAAATCTATCTCGCGTTTCTTTGCATCCTTGTCTTTTATTTTATATTTCTTATTTCTTATCTTTTGTCATCAGATTTATCTCAATTATCTGAATCTCTTACTCCTCTTCCTCGTAATTTTATCGTATTGTAATGCTTCTCACCGGAAGTCACTGCATAGAATCTTCGATTTTGTGCATCGTTAAATCATCTGGCAGAAGAATAAACATTTATATGTTGTGTGTACTAATATTATAATTTGAAAAAAAGAAAAAAATCTGAGAGAAGAAAGGAAAATTTGAAGAGGATGAGAAATTATTACAAAAAAAACGTTATCATTATGAATAAAAGAGAAAAAAAGAGAACATCAAGAAGAAAGCTATAATCGCATCATCTTCTATAATTCACGCTGTAATAGAAAAGAGGAACGTTTTTCTAGAAATCTTAAGCCATAAAAGTTTATCTAATGAAGATGACTGGCATCTTTCAGTTTGAGCTTAACATGTAAAACTTATTCAAACATAAGTGGATAATCATTCGATTAATGACGAGATTGATCATTCATTTTCAAGAAAGCTAACAAAAAGAAATAAAAATAGGTCTATGCTCAACGCAAGACTTTCAGAAAAAGATGGACGTTTTTTTAATTTAATATCTTAATTGCATATCCCTCATATTATGTGATCTTCGAAAACATGAAATTTAATTCTAAAAAGAATGTTGAACAAATATAAAACGGCATACATATTATCATTACATCGAAAGTGCATCACAAACAAGTGTTGGAAAATTTCATATTAGAAATCCCGTTACGAAATCTTCAATATCTCTTTCATGACATTGGACTATGTAAGTAATTTCTGTATCATGATTGTGATACGGTAGATATTTATAAAATCAGTAGAAGTATTTCTTAAAAACTACATTCAACTGCAATTAAAATGAGTTTTAATTGCGATGATTATTAATATTAGTTATTACAAATATTAATATTTAGATATCAATAATTTTATAATATTTCCTTTTGCGATTTGTTATTCTTATATCAATTACATTGCTTTTATATATTCTTAAAAATTCTATATTTATGTAGTCTTAAAAAAAAGAGAATAAAAACTCGCGTTTTTTATACTAATATAAATAAAAATGCTTCATTTCATAGACTAATGTTAGTTATCTTTAGCCTATTTATGGAATTCAAATCATTAAATAATAAAAGCTACACTGAAAGAAAAGATCGGTTGCTGTAACAATTTAGATAGTAAAATAAGGAATAGCATTTTTAATCGGCTGCAGCAACCAGTTTTTGGTTGTAACAGCAAATTTTTAGTTGCGTTAGCCTATCGAAATCATATATTGAAATCATATATTGCGGATATAGGCTAATGCTAAAAATTTGCTGCTACAACCAAAAACCAGTTGCTGCAGCCGATTAAAAATGTCTTATTTTATTATCTAAATTGTTGCAGCAATCAATCTTTTCTTTCAGTATATTATTTGATCAATAATCTGAAATTTAAAAACTATGAGAAAGAGAGAGAGAGAGAGAGAGAGAGAGAGAGAGAGAGAGAGAGAAAGTGAATTTGAAAAGTCTATTGTCATGTGTAAATTATTTTTATGTACATAATTATTAAATTATAACACAACATGCATTGTGCGATATATTATATATTATTTATAATTATTAAATAATATAACACGATAATTATTCTTCAGCTATGTGAAATTCTGCATCTTTGATCAGCCTTTTTTTAACTTAATTTTAAAACTTAATTACAAACTTTATATTGTACTGTATAAAAATCTGAAAAATTATTGCATACTTATAAAAGCTTTAATGAAATTTTACTATTATTATAGAAGTCGAATTATATTTTACTTATTTTTTATATATTGTATTAATATTTTGTATTTAAATTTATTTACCAGAATTATTATATTCAAAATATCGACTTTAACTTTAAATCCAATTCCAATTTCAATTTGACCAGCGAAGGATTATTAAGTTATAATTATTTACAACATGATAGGTGTTATCTATGATCAATTCACTGAATTTCTCTCATCGCGAGATAATTGTCTTGTTGAAATATGTGTAGCATCATATATATTAGCACATGTCAAGTAATTTTCGAAATGAGATAATAAGAGTGTAAAACTCGTTATAGGATTGAAACGTGGATTTGGGGAAATGCCAGGAAAATATCCCACACGATATCCCCACTAAACTTTATTCACGTTATATTTACAAGACAGCTAAGTTGCGTACTTTCGTGGAGAGAGAGATGATATTTTAATAACATTTGGCAATTTAATAACCACAAATTTCCTCGCTAACCAATGATATTTGAGCATTAAGGGATGTATTATACATTTTTTTCACAAAATAAGAAAATTATGAAAAAATTATAAATTTCCTATATCGTATTTGAAAATAATATATAAAAAATTTGGCGACAATTTAGAACTTTAATTATTAAAAAAATTGTTTATTTTAAATTGTTAATTATTTCAATAAGAAATAATGTTTTAAAAAATACTTAAGATTAAATGAGAAAATTTTCATTTAAACTATAAAATTGAATTGTTAAATAGAAATATTGATTTTATTGAATTGTTTTATATATATAAAATATTTATTTATTTTTATACTGAAAATATAAGTTTCCAGTTCCAATCACTTTTTGAAACTAATATACGTAATAATCTTTAAAGCGCGATGACAACCTTATGTTTATTTTAAGATAAATGAAGATAAAATAAAAAGAATCTTGAGAAATTTCGATTTCATTACATTAATACTTCTCGTATTTTAATCGGATTTTTATTAAATTAATTATCATTAGTACAAGATTCTTGAGGAATGAAATAGTCCTAATATTGCTCAACCTTTCATAACAGATAGTTAAATATAAATAAATACATAGAAATATAATGGAAGATAAAATTAAATAATATCATCCTCATTAACTTGTACTTATATGTATTACTTAATGATAAAATTCTTACTGCTTAACTTTTTATAATTCACACATTCAGTTTCACATTTAGTTTCGTCAACGTGCACTTACGAAATAAATAATTGCAATGAAATTGCGTTCGCGAATTAATTCGCACTCGAATTCGCAAGCGCATGTACACTCGACGAAAGCACCACGACGGCATATTAAATGTTCAAATGTATTCGTATGGATATGAGTATCTGTTACATAAGGGAGATCTTAATATAGCGAAACACTCGCTGGATCTTAGCCACACAAATTTCGCACGCGGATATTCGAATAACACGCCGTGCGGGTGGAGAACGCGCCCACTGGGCTTTATCGTTACTCGATTTCAGATCGCATTGGATCACACACACGCCGAGATGAGAATACATATATACGAGCGAGAATAGACATTAAGCTCTCGGAGCTTTATTCCAGCTGTTGGGTAATTCTATCCGGCGAGAAAGAGGAAGACAGAGCGCAGAGTTCTTTTCGCTCTCTCTATATTAAATTAATTGCGGATCTATTTTTGAAATAATCACACAGTTGGGGTAGAATTTTGTTTTAGAGATTTAATAAAGAGTGAAAATTAATTAGCCCTCTCGAGAGATTTATAAAATAAAAATTACTTTGAAATTTGTGAAATATAAAGGCGATGTATGTATTTTCTAGCACGACGAGTATAAAGTATAAACACGCTTTCTCCTTAATATTTTTCTAGAATTAATTCTCCTTATTTTTCAACAGGGAGCGACAAGGCGATTCCAAGTTTAAATTAAAATTTGGCAGAAGAATCGCGAAGCGAGTTCGATTTAATGCATCAATTAAATTCAATATTACTAATTGACAGGAGTAAAAGATAATCTTTGTAATGCCGTTATGATCATCGGTGGAATGCGAGGCGTTAAAATGGCAACAATTAGCGTTGATACGCGGCGACGAAAAGGTATGTACAAAATATCTTTCACGATCCTGCGACATCATCCGACACGCGATCCGTCACACGATCATTTCGCGTCATTTACTGAACAAACAGACTGACAGACGCCTCTTCCTACTCGCATATTTTCGACCCACTCGTATGTGCCAAGATCTTGTGTCGACTTGATTAAGTCACCGAAATCACGCCAGGCATCATGTCGATTAATACACTTTCAAGACAGTCAAGATACATCATTACAGATATATCATTGTTCCACACATCGAAAGGCGTTATGTCATTCAGACAAATCCGATATGTAGCTTATATATATTGATCATAATTACACTTAAATTAGTTGACGAGCAATTTCGAAAACTTGCAATGTCAAAAGTAAATTTTCCAATCATTGAAATAAAAGATTCTGTATTGCTTCATTTTTTCTCATAACAAAATCTTTTCTATATTGTTATTTTTCTTATAGACATAAGAAATCTAATCTCTCTATGTATATTAGATAACTTAGTATTAGAACAATTACTTGTGAAGATTCGGATTTTGATTTTTACAGTTACCATCTCACATATATGCATTCAGAAAAAATATAGTCAATTTTAATAAATATTTAGTTGAATAGTGTCAACTAAATATTTTAAATATAAAGACATATTATTTGATACATTAATAAGAAACATTAATTTGATTTAACAATCATTCATTTTATTGAACGAATATTTATTTATAATAAGTAAATGTTTAGTTGGCAGTATTGAAATATTTATTAAAATTGACTATATTTTTTTCTCAATGTGAAAATAATTATCTGGATAATGCACCATTAGATCGATTTCTTTAAACTGTTGTCCAGGTGTTGAAAATTGTGTTAAAAATTCTATGCCCGGCACTGCTAGGTTCACAATTAGTTGTCCAAATATCAATATAAATTAGTACGTAATGCATAAAATATATTATAATTTTTAATAGTTAATCAAGGAGTATCGATAATACAAATAATTAAATTAATTACAATTAGCACGAAAAAAGATATATAAATGATAATAATAAAGCTTTAATGACAATTAATCACAACATAATTTCTAAAATCATACGTATATTTTAGCTTTAATACGAGCCATTCTTATTAATAAAAATTATAAAGTTGGAATATTCGTAATATTGCGAATGCTTATATTATTAAACTTTTATTATTCAATCTTCTTAATTGTAATTAATTTATTGTTTCAATATTTAACATCCGAATAATAATTTAAAATAATCATTGATATAGTAACAGACTGTCCAAACAATTACTTTCATGTCTGTATGATTAACAATAAGAATTTGAAAAATATTCTATTGTGATAGAAATCCAGGTAGCACTTATTGATTTAAATATATAGTTTATATACATTTTATGTACGGTTTCTAAAACGTATCTATAAACGTATCTATGTTCTACAAATGTTTAGGAAATGTATATAAAACGAACATGTGCTACTGATGGGAAATAAAATATCTGAAACACAAGCTGTCTCAAAATAATCGATGACAAATACTCACAATATTGCATTCCTTGAAGAACAGAAACTTTCGAGCAATAATAGCCGCAATAAATAAAACTTTAAAACAAGCCTGATCTTCCAGAATAAAAATCGCGCAAGTTGAATTTGCAACTCCTTGTCCTAAAAATTGTGCAACAAAATCAAAGAAGATGCCAAGGTTCATATAGAACTACAATACTTTTATATTGAAAATTTTGAATTCCAATCAAGAGCTGCGATGCAATGTAAAAAGAATCTCCTCTTTCATAGACTTTGAGAGACTTCTCAGATTTATTGATAGAAAGAGATTTCGCGAATCAATAGTTATTTCAAGAGATCAAATAATGAACACAGGTTAGAGAAAGTGGATAATTCCGAATACGCAGATAATTTTGGAAATTTTGCTATGACATAAGCAATGTCTGGAGTGTTGGTTGAGGGTTTGTCTTTTTCCGCTTTGCTGCCGCTGAAATGGAGTTCGCCAGCAAAGGGGAACAGGCCGATCCTTCCGCACGAGCAAATAATCTTCAGCAACTGCAGACAAGTAGCAGTCGTACGACACGAAAGAATCTCGCCTACCATGAATCGTCGTGGTAAGTTAATCCCGTTTAACGGGACGCAATAAAACATCCATGGAAATAGCTATAACGTTTTTATTTTTATAGCACTTATTGATGATGAAACACAAAATGAAATTAACTTGGCTCATGAAAATGATTTCTTTTGCATATAATTTTTTATTAAAAATGTGGAGTCATAATCAAATGTTTCTAAATTAAGAAGCTATATATAAAGGAATTCAATTTTGAAATAGAAATAAGGATTTTAATTAGTTAGTGTTGCATTTCAATTTTTGCTTATAAAAAATAACTTATTTTCTATCTTTCTTGAAAGAATTGATAGTAATTTAAAATAAAGATTGGAACATTCTTGTATTTTGTAACGATTCTATTGTAATGATTTTCGTATCTTGTAACGATTTTACTCATATGTTTATATATTTTTAGTCGTCCACTCACGTTTGTTCTCTCTTCTTTTATTACATCATAAAAACTCTAGGCTCTGGAATGTACAATTATTACGACGATCGGGTTTTGTTGACTAGCAGCCGACAAACTAGGAACTAGTACTGACGCCCGTCATAAACGTTGTACCAGTTAATTAATGAGCATACCAGCACGCGAACGCTGGACCGCACTGTCGAACGTAGAACCGATTTTCGACGCATCTGTTATATTTGTCATCGAGGATGTCGGCTTTGGAATGATACACCGACAAGTTATTCGATTCAAAGTCAATGACTGAGTACGATGTACCGAAAATAAAGGTAAATGAGGGGGACAAATACCTCAATTCGCTATATAAATTTATGTCAGTCAATTTATCCTGCTTGCATCATTTAAATCTAAAAATTAATCAGAAAAATTGTATTCACCGAGGATTATAGCTCGTAAGATTGCGAAACGGATGTGAAATAATTAAGTTGTTTCTTTATGTAATATAATTATACATACATCTGAATAAATTACATATGTTAGAATTTATTATTAAGACGAGCAAGAAGACATCCATATTTTTAAAGCAACATAATAATTAGCTTTAGTTAATTGTACGTGTATGCAATGGGAAACTGCGTATTTAAAACAGCTTAATAATTTAAGCCTTAAAATAGATAATTTAATTTAAAAGAAAATTAATTATTTAAAAAAATTTTTTTAATGAGAATCATATTTCTGTTCATTCACTTGATTTTAAATTTTCAATAAAATTCTTATGTCTTGCGATTACATGAATCTTTTAGACTTGTATTTTGATAAAAGACTGAATAAATTTTCTTTACGCAATAGAGACTGTAATGTGTAAAAATGATCAGTAAACTATTAATGCTCGTTTCTGCTAATGTAGATTAAACTTTAATCTCAGTTTAATTTATTCTTCATTTAAAAAAATTCTTTTAACTATTGGTGTACAACTTTGCTTCCGCCGTTTTTCTATAGATGGCTTTAGCGGTAAGTGGTGGTCGAAATAAATAGATCATAGACGTCATACAATAAACTTGGGCATCTGTCAACATAACCCCATAGAAACATTAGTCGATTTGTGTCTGCATCATAAAGTTATTCTCGATTGAAAATGTCAGTTTACGAGCCAAATTCTCGTCATTTGCGGGAGATTTTAATTTTTTGCTTCAATATGAAGAAATCTGCGGCTGAGGCTCATCGAATGTTCTCAAATACTTATGGTGAGGCCGCTATTAATGAAAGAAACGTGTCGTGAGTGATTTCAACGCTTCAAGAATGGTGATTTTGACGTCCAAGGTCATGTTCTGTATTTAGTGGGACCAGCTCGGCGTAGTGTATTATGAACTGTTAAAACCGACTGAAACAATCACAAGGCGATCGGTATCGAACGCAATTGATGCGTTTGAGCCGAGCATTGAAAGACAAACGGCCGCAATACAACGAGAGACACGATAAAGTGATTTTGCAGCATGACAATGTTCGACCCCATGTTGCGAAAGTGGTCAAGACATACTTGGAAACGTTGAAATGGAAAGTCCTACCCCACCCGCCGTATTCTCCAGACGTTGCTCCCTCCCACTATCACTTGTTTCGATCAATGGCACACGGCCTGGCTGACCAGCACTTCCGGTCTTATGAAGAAGTAAAAAATTGGATCGATTCGTGGATAGCCTCAAAAGATGACCAGTTTTTTCGACGCGGGATTCGTACACTACCTGAAAGATGGGAGAAAGTAGTGGCCAGCGATGGACAATACTTTGAATCATAAATGTATAACTAGTTTTTTATAATAAAGCCTCGAATTTCGGAAAAAAAACGGCGGAAGCAAAATTGTACACCTAATAGAAAAAAAAAAAGAATACATTTAAACTGAGATTAAAATTAAACTACAGAATCAAGCATTAGAGATTATTTAATTCAAATAATCAATGCAATCCATTTTAAATCATTAAATCATTAAATAATTCACGAAAAATGTAGATTGTATTATAAAAGTTGGAGATTTTTAAAAATTAAAGTTTAAAAATTAAAGATGATGCCGACATCTTTAATTTTGTGAGCTCTATTTAGTAGAGTTTAATATAATTTCATCGCTTATTTTACAAGTACTACATAGTGTTTTTAAAATAAGGCCTATATAGTACTGGTCGTGAATATTCGCAGCGGTCATTAAAGAGATACGAAATGATTTACAGATGCGTTTAAGGATGGTTAAATACGGGACGTCAGATTTTAAATGTTATATCCGGCGCACATAGGCCGTCCATTATAATTCGTAGCAGCTACGCATTTTGACATAGACATTTTTAATCGATGCGTCGCAAATCATCTCTGTACGCTCTTTGTGGTCGTTATGCTGTCGCACAACTTGATTTATGAACGTTAAACATTTTGTTCGGTCTATCTTGCGAAACGCATTATCGCTCATAAAAAACATTAATTTGGTAATAATACTTCGAAATTGCTACGGTCATAAAGTGCATCAGTTGAAGTCATTTGATAACTAAATCATCCTTTCACATATCATGTTATAAGAGCTTTTAAAAATTATAAAACTTATTTTAGCATTATTTTAGCATTAATAAGACATTAGATATTTTCTTTTGGTTTATCTTATATTTTCTTTTGGTATTATATGAATATCATGATTTAATTGCCATATAATAAATTATACGGACATAAAATATTATTAATTAATATATTAAAAATTATTATTGTTAGATACAATTATATATTATTTCGTTCACAAAAAATGGACTATATTGATCATATTATTTATATTTGCAATATTCAACATATTTTTATATTTTTTATATTTATGTATATACAATTCTTCTAAGGATCGGAAAAAAAGATTGAAGATTTCGCATTTTTTACAGCCCCCTATTTCCAACAGATACTACAATCCTGCGTCTATTTTTGACTAACTAGATGCAACGTCGAGATAGACATTGTTAGCGCTCGCTCCTGAATAAAGCCACGCTTAATTAAGAAATCATACAAAGCAACGAATGCGGAATATTATAGACACGACTCTCGGCGTTTCTTAGCTAAAATCTTCGCGACGTATTATATTGAAGTGACAAAATGCTTTATGCGACGCTTATAGTCTTCAAAATCTTTACATAAGAATCACAATATTATAATTGAATGTATGACATGAGAAAGACATGTAAGTCTATCTAAATTCCGAAAGTTATATATAAGATTTCGTCGTCATTATCTATCATACTTGAGGATACGAATTATAAAATTAAATGACTGATTTTGACGAGAATTTCGCTTTTTGTAATATCCATTATAAGTAAATTATAGCGCATAATTCGACACTTATCTGAATAATCTCGGAAGATTTATGTAATATCGGAATAATATTTAATTTAAGAATTTCAGAGTAACTTATGTCAAACTTGAAAAATTATACTAGAAGAATTAAGTTCTTCGCATCGTGCATGGTAAGATTTTTCCTTATTTAACGTGGGAAGATAATAATAGAAAGATTTATGTCAGTCTATATGGATGTTGCTTAGATTATATATTATTTCTAACGCGATAAAGAAAAATACAATTTGCAAATAATTGGGATCAAATGAAATTAAATACTTATCAAATGAAATTAAAGTAAACGTAAATGTTTTGACTTCGGATTTAAATCCTTCTCAATACAAAAATTAAGTACAAGCAATATTAGATAGAACTTTAAAAAAGTACTCAAATCCATAATCGAAATTTTTGCGTTTTATTTCGTTTGGTGAATATATCTCAATTGTTTGCGAATTGTATCTGTTGCTTTATAAGATTTATATAATTTACGCATCAACATTCGCGAAGGCTCACTAAAAAAAAATTTACTTAATCTTAATATATATTTCTTTGAATAGTTTTAAGTAAATATTGACTTACAATAAATAAATATTTACTCAATAAAAATGATATATATATAATTAAATCAAATTAATGATTTTCATATCCAATAAATATATGTTTATATTTAGTAAATATTTATTTAGAACTATTCAAACAAATATTTATTAAAATTTAGTATTTCTTTCAGTGTAATTTACTTATATTAAATTTATTATTGGAACTTCTATAAATATTACTTTATTTTAATAATAAACAACATTTGCAAATTGAAAAATAATTATTACATATGTTATTGCTTTCTATATCATAATCCATAATAAACATTCTTCTTTACAGGAGATTTCTTTCATTTCTTTCATTTCTTCCATTTCTTCCAAGCATGATACATCATGTTACTTCGATTGATTATTCAAACTGAATACCAAATAATATTTGTCGTACGAAGTAAGAATAGAACTTCTCTAACTATATATTTCCATTATTTCCAGACTATGATAATATTTTCAACGATACGTCGCGCTTGAAGGTGCAAAGCAGCATTCATCCTCGAGACATCTTCAATATGCGGAGCGCTTTGGATGCCCCATTAGATCTGCGTGTTTCTCGACGTGACGATTCCAGCAACGAGTTCCGAGGAAAATAGTGAGTAAGCACGTAAGGAAACACGGTGGAGCAGCGGATTTCACTTGCTGCTGGGTCAAATGGCTGCTACAGTGTTGCTTAAGATTATTTCTGTCATCGTTTCTCTCGCGTCTGCCGCCCCCGCTTTCTGCCAGCTTTCTTATACGCGTGCCAGCGTGTTCCTCGTAAATATCATCAGTGGATCGTGAACCTTTTGGTTATGGCAACGTCGGCATGACAAACGCGAAAAGATGGGTAGGACGAGTGTGGTACCGAGTTTCCACAAGTTTAGTTTTCGTCAGACGCGGAAACAGGCTTCCATTCATTGCGATTTTAACGCGGTGATTGTTGTAAGGTGCATTTTTCTGTATTCCTTGTTGCATTGAGAAAAACGCTTAACGATTTTTAACGATTTTATTAAGATATTTTATTAAGATATTCATATAGCTTTTTTATCAGATATTTTTATCAAATGTTTATTTTATTAAGGTTTCTTTGCTCACTACTACTATTTTCAGGGTTGGGTAAGTTAATGTTTTTTTTTAACTGAATAAAGTTAAAGTTAATGGCTTTACAAAATTAATAAAGTTAAGTTAAAAGCTGAAGGAATAAAAAATTAACTTAACGTAAGTTAAGGCAATATTAACTTAAGTTAAAAAAATTAATTTTGAAAAAAATTTTTTAGGTCAAAATGTCCTAATTTTTCTTAAAATGAGATTAAATAACTACAATATAGATTATTAAGTAAATTAAATTTTTTATTTTTTTATTCACATGATATAATTTAATAAACTATGGCTGCATTGGATGCTGATGTGCTTAAAGCGCATGAGCGTTAATGACTTCGGCACATCAGCGCGATTTGCGATAGCCAAATAGATTCATAGATTTTTACTTTTTAATAAGTTTTAAGCCATAAGAAATTGACCAATTACAATCGAATGCAAGAAGAATATTTGATTGTAATTGATCAATTATGACTTAAGGTTTAAAACACCTTATTGTAAATCCGGATTAAGGCTTATGGCATAAGGCATAACCGCATAAATCAATCAGAGGACTGTATTAGCATCTTAAGAAATTACTTAAGATAGTCTTAAAATATGAACAGATTACGAATATACAGCCTTAGTCTTACTATATCTTATTTTTCTAAGATATTATAATATTTAAAAAAGATAAAAAATTTGTTAACTTAAAAAAAAGTTAACGTTTAAAAGTAATTTAGTTAACTTAAAATTTAATGCATTTAAAATTAACTAAGTTAAGTTAAAAGTTATTAACTTTTTAACTTTTTTTTTTAACTTTTAACTAATTACCCAACCCAGACTATTTCAAATTATGACGTCAGAAGTGAGGAGATACATAATAAAAATTCTAACAAAATGTTTTAACACAGAAATATGTATGTAATATTTCAATAAAACGATGTTTATCATCAATAAAATCGATTTGTAAAATATATATCAAAAATTTTTTTTGTTTCATTAATTAATAAATAATCATATATCTAGAAATAAATTATGCAGTCAAAAAAGAGATGAATTAAGCTGAAAATGAATTCACAGCTATGATAAACTTTCATTATTAATATACAGGGTGTCTCTAAATTCCCACATACGTGGTACAAGACGTGATATTTTATGCTAAAACATCTTTTCTTCTTAACAAAATTCGTCCGATAAATAATTTTTGCGCTTATTTGTTAACTTCAATCTGCTCTTTGTAAAACTATTTGTCAGACACAAATTTGTTAAAGGAAAAAGTTATTTTTTATGCTAAAATGAATTACTTTTTCTTGTAGTAAAATTACATTCAATAAATAATTTTTACGTTTACTCGTATAATTTCAACCTACTCTCCTCTAAAAATTATTTGTCGGACGCAATTTTATTAAAGGAAAAAGTTTGTTTTATCATAAAGTATCACGTCTTGTACTCCGTATGCGGGAATTTAGAGACATTTTATATACATAGAAATAAATATGATTCAATTTCTCTCAAAAACAAGAAGATAATTTTTGATATATATATTTTATGAGTTTATTACTAATTGCAAATGTTGTTTTATTGAAAAATATTTTCCTATTCAAAAATAATTCGCAAAAATTTTTATTATGTGTCTTCTTGCATTTGATGTCATATTCTGAGAGGAGTGATATTCTGAGTCATATTCCGAGAGGAGTAAACAAGAATCAAGTAAATAAAGATCACTGTGAGGGGCAACATATGTACGTATATATGTAATATTTTATAAAATTAGAAAATATATTATAAGTTCAGTGTGCGATAATTATATTTTAATAATAAATCAAATATTAAATAAAATAATTACTGCATTTCAGAAATTTGCACAAGTTCAAAAAAGAAGTTTATTTTGAAAGATGTAATTAATACTTATATGTCGTTGTTGAAATTAAGTATGACATAATATGAATATCAATTCTCAAATTAAAAAGTTCTTTTAACTTTTCTCATCGAAATAATCCGGTTTACCTTAATCCGCGTGCAAGATTTCCAGTTTTCTTAAAACTCATAAAAATTGAATATTTAAACTTTTCGACAGAAATGGTTACCTCTTTATTTCACTTTATCTCGACAAATATTTATATTAGCTAAACATTTCTAATATTTATATTAGCAAAACAAACTAACGTTATCTATCATTATTTTGACGTCAAAATGACGACAAATAACGTCAACTTGTTTACTAGAATATATATATAGACAGTTAAATATAGTAGATATCTAAGAGATCAATCATTTCATTTAAGAGTTGGTTATTTATTCGATTTGAAAAAATTTAACCAGATGACAAAACGCAATAAAGTTATGTCTTTCGCACGATTCGATATTCGCTGATCCGATATGTAAAGAAAAGGGAATGATTCATGAGGGAATAAGTTGTCGTGGGAACGTCGGAAATTGATGTCCATAAATTGTGACCGCAGCTGCAATTACACCAGGCAAATGCGCGTTGTGATTCCGAGCGTCGCGGAAGGCGAACACTATGAGACGGAATCGCGTGTACGCGTTCGGGTAATTATAGTTCGTTGGATGGGAAAATTATGATTATTATGAAAGAGCGAGAGAGCGCGGGGTCATTCACGTCCACAGTCGCGACGCTTATCCGGATAATCCTAACTCGATGTTACATCCTGCTGTATCCGGTTGTAAGCGTACTCCCGATTCTCTAATTAGCTCACTATATTTGTAGCGGCGGATATGTGTCAAAATGTAGACGTATCGCCATCTCGTGTGCCGTCACGTCCGTTTTGCATCGGCAACTTCCGGATAATAATTCTGCCTGATTTAATAGTCTCTTTAATTTATACATATATAAAAGTATAATATTATTTTTAATTGTAGTACTAAATCTTCTTCATAAATATTTTAAGTAAAATTAATATTATATCTCATAATAATCAATAAAATTTTAATTTCTTTCTCTCGATATATTTTTCTTAATAAACAAAATATCTTTTTATAAATGAATTTATTTTTAATTTTATATATATCATAAGTCGTAATACATATTTTGAAAACGAATGATATATCCAGATATTTCCTAGATATTTTGCAGAGAATAAACAAAATAAATTTTTAATCATTTTTTTGTTACTACTGATAAAAAAGTTCCCAATTAGTTAATCATCTTGAAACAAATATATGTTCGAATGATATAAAAAAAATTAAGACTCAATCAATTAAAAATTTTGAATTACAAAATTTAAGTTTAAAACTTGAAATTAAATTTGAATTTAAATTTAAAAGAATTTACTTGAAATATTTTTAAGTTTTGGATGTATACTATATATAAATTATTTATACGAACGTCCCGTCTAATTTTAAAGCCATAAATTATTTATGCGCATGAAATATCATGATATAT
Organism: Atta colombica; assembly: GCF_001594045.1. Taxonomy (NCBI): domain Eukaryota; kingdom Metazoa; phylum Arthropoda; class Insecta; order Hymenoptera; family Formicidae; genus Atta; species Atta colombica. The sequence continues at coordinate 2,378,297 of NW_017259437.1, forward strand.
TTGATAAGATAATTCAATTTATATTTATTTAACAAACAACTTTCAAACATTAATCACATCACATTGAGTGTATCAGTGGAGTATATCGGCGGAATACGAAATAATCGCGATCCGAAGAAGTAAATGCAGCGCGTATGTGAGCCATAAAGAGTATCCGAACATAACTGTGGAAATATAAATTTACCGTAAGAATAACGTACGCGTGGCGTTCCGGTGACCGGCGATCTGGTGACTGCTTCCTGGCCAGTGCAACGGATACGCGTAGGTGCAACGTACATCTATCTCATGTCACAGTCAAACTTCAAAAATTTTGTCGCATGTTAACGTAGACGAGATTTTGGCTCGGCGCCAAGACACATTTCTAACTGATTAAACAGCTAAATTTCCGAACACCGCCCTGATAATTTTTTTAATTCGTTATTCTTTAAGGAGGAGTTTTGTGAGATATCTATTTTTTATTCCTACATTAGAGTGTATTATGACTTTCTTTTTCACTTTCACCAAATATCATTAAAGTTATACTTTTAGAATTTATTATTAAAATGAATATCTATTTCATTTTAATAATAAATTCTAGAAGTGTATACTAGTTTAGCTATAGAAAAAAGACTATGTATAATGCGATATATGATAATAGTAATCAATCAGATGCATCGAAACGCGCGGATTTTTGCGAATTTAGATTATAAGTTTGAAAGATATTTTCTTAAATGTTCAGAAAAAGCTTATGATCACATACTCCTAAACTGTGAAAAGCACAAGTTTTATGAAACCTGAACAAGTAAACAAGAGGAGACCAGTACTCTTTGTTCATATAAGTTTTAAACATAGAAGTATTTGGGCTACTTAAGACTTCCTTTTCTTTCAAAATATTTTTTTGTAAGATTTAAACCTTCTTTCTCAGCATTTTCTAAAAAAGTTAAATGAAAATCTCGGATGTTACTTTTATTTTTAACGAACAGAGAAACATTTATTTTCCGTCCGCTTTGAAATTTTTTATATAATGTGGAATTGTAAATTTTCTTCACATCTTAAATATTAAATTATACACAATTTGAATACAGAATAAAAGTCTTAGTATTTTTTCATTTCAATATCTGAGAGGGTATCCAAATATCATTGCGAATATCTAATGCCCGTATTCATAGTCAAGCCTTATATTTAAGGTTTCCTTAAATTTATCTTCAGATACTATACGAATTATTTCATTGGCTGAGTATCTAAAGATAAATTTAAGGAAGCCTTAAGTATAAGATCTGACTATACGGGCATAAGTGTTCCAATTCACGCTAATGATATCGCGTGTCTACGAACGATAGGTACTGGAAACAATTTCGCGATGGAACACTCGCTTTTAGCGATAAATAAAGGTGGCCAGCCGTTTTCTCTCGCTCAATGCTCTCCAGCAGCGGGAATTCGTAAATATTTCAGCCGTATGCTAAAATAAAGCTAGGCTGAGAATGCGTCAGCATGTAGCGAGGCTCGCCCACGAGAATCATGGAATTTTATACATAGATTGATTTATTACGCGGACTTTCCCGATTAGAATCGCTCTTCTCAAGTGTTATTCTAAAACTGCCAGGTTACTTAAGTGTCTCTCTCTTTTCGAGATCTCTTCTTTAGATCGTTTCTTATAGATTATTTCTATGGGAATCTATCTTCTCAAAAGAAAAGAGTAAAAAAATTAAAACTACTATTGTTTTTTTCTATTAGCAATATTAGAATAAAAAAAAAATTTAATTTTATAATAAAATTTGTGTGTTAAACAGATAGTCGAATTAATTAATTCGAATTAATTAATTCTCTTTTCCGTGATTCTGATTACGGTTCTCTCGTTTTCTCCACTTTGTATTGCGAAAGTAACTGTCAGCGCAAGGTGTTGACTCACAAAGATTACAATAACATGATTGATTTATATATTTGTATACTTACATATTTATACACTATAATATTTGTATACAATAATTAAATATATAATATTAAAAATTAACGCGTTAATTTTTTTATCATGCAAAATATCAGGTATCACAAAAGTTGACGCAATTTTTCATGCTAAAAATAAAATATAAAAAAGGGGATTATATAAAATTGCATAGAATCAAATTTTCATTCATCAAATCAGATCATCTGAAGTTAATAATATGTGTATAATGACGCAGATGAAAATTTACTGCCAATTGTTGTAACAATTTATAGAAAAAAAAAAAAAACAAATTCATAGAATTCATGTAAATCGAGAATGATACGAATATTCTTATTATTTGATATTTAAAATAAAAGTCTCGCATGACAATTATACTTAATCACCGTTGTGAAGTTTTCTATGCTCTTTCGCTAAATTTCAAACACAAACGCATGATTATATCTCACGTCATAAATCTTACTCATATCAACTTACTTGTAATCGATGATTCGATCGAAACCTATACTCTATCTACCTTTATCATTATCTTTTATTCCAACGGAAAAGATAGAAAATGACTTTTGAGAATTTTCCAAAGCTCAAAGATTCTCGCAGGTGTTTCTCAAACAAAACATATTGACAAAAGAAGGATTCTGATTGATCCACATTATCGATCTCACTTTACTCAAAACAATCTTGGATCTTTTCCACACAACCAACCAGTCAGAAGCTGCCGTGTCGAATTGACCAATTAGCGACGTGGACAATCGGATGGCGCGCTCGTGGCGACAATCGCGACAGTTTCGCGTGAATCTCGAACATGGCGCCCTCTGGAGAGCTTTCTTTCGCGGATAGTTGCCGCTGATTCTTAGTCCCGCGCAGTAGCGGTGTTTATTTACCTTAGCTATCGCGACGTCAAACCAATTGATCCGCAGATCTGTCTATGCATGGTCAAGTGCCACACGGGAATCCCGGCGTTTGTTTTATCACAACGACGCCGTTTACGAGGTGGTTTGCATCTCTAATTGAAAGACGAAAGAAGATTAAGGAGGTACAGGAGGCCGAGGCGAGGAAGTAACGGAGACGGAATCACGCATCAGCCGCTGAGCGATCTGTCATCCACATACACGCGCTATCGCCGTCGCGCGATTGCACTTTGTGTCGTCATCGTCGTCGACTGCACAGCTCTAACCTAGCCAAGCCTTGCTGCGCTCGTTTCCTGGATTCTCACGCGCACGACGCACCCGTCTATCGGCCTGATGCTGCGCCATCGCTGACAGCAATCCTCGACGAGTATGGGCGACGAAGACGACGTGCTGCCGGCTTGTCTGCAGAGGCTCGAGATTGACCGTCGATCAACGAGTTGTCCCCAGTAAGCGTCGCTCTGTTGTTTTCGATCGTTCTCGACTGCGTAGAAATGCGTAAACACCGTATACGTCAGCACAACGCCTAGAAGGGACGCGCTCTTCCAAAGTCGAGAACGTTTCTTGTGCTTTCGTGTCCTGTGAAGCGATACATTGGCAGGTGTTTAACTTTTAAACGTCCCTGTCGAGCTTTAAGACAATGACGTAGATTGCAGATTGATTTAAAGCGTCCCTTTTCGACGTCGTGAATTGATGATTTTCAGATACCTACGATACTGATAAGCGTCTGTGATTTTTGATTGACAGCAATCTTGTAGTTACTGCAGCCTCACCATGACTTGTGACAAATTGCATCATACCCGAAAATTTGTTAATTAAATTCCTTTGCATGTTAGAGTGACAGCAACATTATTATTATGTATTTTAGATATTTACTTGGATTAATTATTCAGAAAATTGACTATAAATGTATCTGATTTTTAATTGAATTGTACACTTTTGTACTTAATTCTAAAATACTGTCAATATATAAATTTTATGTACAAATGAGCAAAGTCATGGAGCACTAATTGTAAGCTATGCCTTGAGTGATCTTTAGATTTGTTTGTGTTGTTTGAAATCTTCAAAATTTTTGCTTTTAAAATTAAAATGATATAAACAGTGTTTATGGACATTGAAAAGAAAACGAGCAAAAGGTGTTGAGTACAAGAAGTATGATCAACACAAATACACTTTTTAGAAGTTGCATTCTTCCATATCAAAAGCTAAGACAAGCAGAGATGAGCTTTCCAAATTCTGTTCATTATAAATCAGTTTGGATTTCAATTTTGCAACATGAAGCGTGATTTCATTTTTAAATAGTTTTGTGCTATTGTTTTATGTTATATATTTTATTAAGTGAGAAAAAACAACCATAAAATTGAACTACACATTCCATCATTTCAAGATTGAATTTGATAGTTTGATATTTTTTGAAGTTTTTCTCTCCTTTTAAGTTAATTAAATTATTTGTATTTATATAAAAGTCTAGATTATAAATATTTTGTCTTTAAAATTGTGAAATGTATGAAAAGTTTATTTACATTAGTTAAGAATGGCCTATTTTTTATATGTAAAATTTATATATTGATAGCAATATTCAATCAATAGTAATAGCATTCTAGAGTTAATGTAAAATAACATTGAAATTTGGCAAAAGCAAGAAAAGTTCTAGTGTAGTCTAGTGTAATAATATGTTTGTTTTTTATTCTTACACTCTTTAGACTAGTATACAGGTGAAAAAATGTATATTTGTTTCATTTCAACTTATTACATCGTGTGTACCAGTTCAGAGAATGCAAGAATAAAAAACAAACATTAAGTAACATATATTTTAGATAAGATAGGAGTAAGCTAACTATTGTTCGCGAATACTCATGCAAAAATCAATGAGCTTAATTTTATGGGTTTATGGGTTTAAAAATATTAATAAAAAATTAATGTTGCGATTTAAGAAATTATTCGAGTTTTATTCAACGCTGCATTTACAGTATTAAATAGCATTATAGCGCTATGTAAATTGAAACTTATCAATGAATATGGTACTTACTGAGATTCAATCAACGTTGTTTACTTCTGAAGTACTAAATGTTTTGATTGCAAAGCTATAAGTTGCGACAGTGACGAGTTAATATCGGTGACAATAAAGATGTGATTTATCAATCGTCACTATCCCTAGCAGTCGAGTTTCTTTGTCAATCGCCGTATCTCCTATTAGCCAATCGAGTTATCGAAATGCTTCGAGGCTGTATTTGTCGTAATCGCGGTCAAGGTCGGCTAGTAACACGACGGTATGTATTTACAATGCATGCATTTCGTCGTCCATCAGAAATCGTCGATTGCGCGATCGGATTCTCGATTCGTCGACGGATGAAGTCGAGTGAAGTCGGCTCGATTCTATCGGGAGAAACATTTAGACGCTCTATTTTTAAACCTGTGATGCTGGAAATAACAACTTAGTATAGCATCGAATAGTCGATTTAAGAGAGACAAATCGCCGGGAGGATACAGTCAAATGAATTCTTTGCAAAGCTTGTGAATGTAATAATGTTATATCAACTATGTGGTTAGCACGATTGGATAGAACTTGTATGTTTTCACCAAGTTTTGCTTGTAATACTGTAAGCTTTCATTTTTTAATTTTTATTATAATGTAGTTTAAAATATTCTGCGCATTATAATCTGTGCATTATATACGCAAATATATTCAAAAGAAAGAAGCAAAGCTTTTGTTTAAAGAGCAAAAATCACGGAGGTGACATTTTAGCGCATTTTATATTTTCACACATGACACAATTATTTTTTAATATAACGGTTTGTTCTTTCAGCATTGCAATGGCGGACAAATCGAAGCCGATGAATCTATTCAGGGTATACGGCAAAAATTCTAGCAGCAACTGTTTATTTCGAAGAAGATCAATGCCTAACAGGCCTACTACGTTCCCAGTCAACCCAAGGGGAATCAAGAGTACAACGAATTTTAAGCCGTCTAAGAACGAGAGAACAATCGAGAAAACCAAGAGGAGCACCATCCTAAGGGAGGCCATTCTAAAGTTAAGCGCTCCCGGAAATAGCGGTTCTAGTGATAATCCAGTGGATACGCTGTTTAAGAACACGTGTAAGCTCAGTATTCCCAATAAAAATTCCAAGATGATCGACCACAATTCGGTCATGAAGGACTTCAAGGCGCTGAATATCAGTAAAGACAATAGGCTGGTCAAGGACGACACTAGTATTCAGGATGACGACTGCGAGAGTGCAAGCGGTTTCCACCGAGCTCGCAGTAACACGATGCCGAACTTAAAAAGAGGTCCTGGTCCGGGTGGCGGAGACCAGAGAACGACAACGAGCAATGGACAATCGGATGCTACTGGTAACTCATCTGGCCAACAACAATTATCGAGTTCACCGAACACTTGTTCAGTCCAGGCGCGAATATCGCCGCCCTTATCGAGCGACGTCACAATCGGCGAACTTGCTGGTTATTTCGAAGAGTTCGTTCATATTCCAAAGAAGATGTCGCATATGGCGGAGATGATGTACACTTAATAATTGTAAAGTATCTTGAATTATGCTTACATCGGATGCAGACTTTTTTTTGTACACACAGTTATGTGCTGTGTAAATTTTATTCTCTATATACTGCATCTCTTTGTTTACGTGACTAATTTAATTTCCTAAATTATTTTTTTAACATACTAATAACACATCGGCAGAAATTCTCGCTCTAATTGTGTATAGTTCCGAAATTGTTGAGCTATTTTGTATAAATATTCGGAAAAGTGCAGCGAGATATATCATACTTTCTTTTGCATTCTTTCCTTTTTTTACATCATCTTTGCACATGATATTTGGTTTCTTTAATGTATAAAAGGGAAAAAGGAATATATTATATTATCTGTATTTAAAAGAAACTTTTGTATTACGAGAGAAGAATAATTGGTTTTAGAATAAATTGTATGAATTGAATTCGTAGTATAAATGCATCTATCCAATCTATTTTTATACATACATTTACGCATTTTCGCGTGCGCTTTATTATTTAAAGAACAAATTAAAATATCCTAATCAAACAAAGAAAATTCCTATATAGGGCGCTAATGAAAGTGCAACATTAATATGATACATAATATATTTATCTGCATAGGCTTACGACAATTAATATAATAATAACACAAAGTAATCGTTAAGTTACTTAATGATAATAAGCTTTGGTATATAAACAATGACAACAGTGTATTGATCGTTTTCGCTTTAGGTACAATACGAATGAGAACGCACGTTGACGCGCAGTGATATATGATGTGAAGAAAATTCGAACGTAAGAATGCCGGACAAGAAAATATTTTTGGTGTGCGCATCACGTGAGACGACTCTGTTCTGTAAACAAGTATATCAATAATCATGAATAATTATCCTCCTTTGGTGGACACAGTACTCTCGTGGTCGCCATGAGACGACACAGTCGATCTTTTGTATCAAAACACATGAAAGAGAGAGAGATAGAGAAAGAGGGAATCTGTCCCTATATCACAGATTTACCGAAAATTTGACTGGGGGACCACGAACGAGCACACTGTCTCCAAAAAGATATCGCGAAATCCACGATTAATTAAAAGCATAATTTTCATTTAAGTACAATATGCATGTACCGCTGATCTCGCTCTTTCTTAGGTCTCCGTATAATTTAAACATCGCAAACATTTGCAAATAAAGAACGCGGGAACGATACGTCCGAGGTATTTCTTGAGTAAATTCCCGACACGCACAATCACGTTATCAATCGTGCAGAAATTAATTACTGATGATCACACTAAAGATTTAAAAGAAATGTTTATTTGCAAATTAATGGAAATTTACGACATCTGATATTTAGAGAGTACGTCTTCCTCATCTGTATAAACAATTTTAATTCTCGTGCTACTTTGCTCGATCAATCAAAATATTATTATGTACAGTTGTGCGATCGATGAAGCATACGTTATAGAGCTATCGGATTTAGAAAAAAAAAAAATTTATTTCGAGATTTTGCAAACGGTCGGACGTAAAATTCCCGATAGCACATGGGCTTTATTTAAAAAACAATATCAGTCTCTATATCCAGTGGAAAAAGGCCACGATGCCTTTACCATAATAATTTGTAAATACATGGTCCAAATGTGATCCGAATAAAACAGTCTACGCGAATATATATACCATATAACGCGAACGCTTCGCTCAAAACCATCGTTTTCTTTTGAAAGTCCGAAAAACATCCGAAGATACGTCTAAAAGGTGTTTTAATTCTTCAATTATTCAGCCTTTTAGATATTCTTACGATGTTATTGAGACTTTTCTATTATCGATTATTCCCGTTGAGCTCGCATTAGTTCAAACCCTATGTCTTTTTTTTTTTTTATAAATCTACGACCTACGGCAGCGATCATGATAATTATCATCATCAGCGAAATTTCCAAGTGATCGTTTATCATGAGAAAACAAGTTTATCATCGGTATAAAACGCTCATAGAAAAAATGTACTGGACGTAATACACCTACTCTCTAACGCTACGTAAACGTGAACACCTTTTCACGCGCACTCTTCCATGCGATGTCGTTTTAATTTTATTGGAAATATTTATGCTACGTATCATGTAAACATCGCGGTGAGGATTTCTCTTACGGATTCTAAGATCTACATAAAATAAGGACTGCCGCAATATCAAAATTTATCCAAACAACGTAGGAGTTCTATTGATGATGCAAAGAGTAATATATAAATAATTCAAAAAAGAATCTTCCAGACATTTGACTATAATAGTCAGACAACAGCTGAATGTGTCAGATATTATGTCAATATTTTACAAATATATATAATTTATCCACAAAAAGGGACGTCCAGAAAACGATGTTTAGATTTCTTTAGTTACATTATAATTATTTCAATATATACTTCCACAATAATATATCTATTAATTAATATAATTAATATTATATCGATACTGTATTAAATCATTAATATCAGTCATTAATATCATGTTATTAGCTGTCACTTAGACAGTCAATAATAATGATTGTTCTTTATTTCATTTTTTTAATAAGATGTATCACTTCTTCTGTTACATTCTGCTACATGAAGACATGAGATTGATATTGCAGCAATGTTTAAACTTATCATACAATAATTGGTGTATATGTATATAGGTTTACCGCGTTATTGCTCATAATGCTCTCTCGCAGTAAAATACACATGAAAAGAGGATCACGCTGATACGGATGTAACAATTTTCTACGCTCGCATGCGCGCAATGCACTCACATTTTGTTTTCACTTTAATTACTAATATCTATCGTATCGTAATGGCTCATCGCGTTTATCGTGACACAATAAAATGTATACATTCAAAATCGATTGCACCCACAATCTTGTCAGTTAACTCTGGTAAATTTTTTGTTTCTTTATGAATCATGTCTATTATGCTATAGAAAGAGGTAAAAAAGGAAAAATTTATACGTATGATTAATACGTATGTATGATGAGAAAACATTTTAAGGAGATTCTCGCACTACTTCCTAGTCAAGATAATTAGATAATTTATTCATAATAATACGTAAAACAATTAAAATAATGGAATAAAAAGATTACTAACAATATCTTATGTCATTATAAATAATTGTTGTTAATTTTATATGTTACTAAATATTTTCAAAATAAAAGTTGTAAGATGCTCATTTGATGATATACGCATCGTCTATTTGACATATATTCTAACTTTTTTCATTAAAGAATATACATTTCTTGTAAACTGTACGATCAGTTTAAATGAAACTTTATGGGAACAAAGTGTTTACTTTATAATTATAATGATTTTTAAATTACTGTCTTACAAGTGTCGTAATTTAAAAGAGAATAACTTATAGAATAAGATTATACTTTCAACTTGTAAAATTCTATAAATTTAGAATTAAATATCTTCATAATGATACGGTAAGAGTCAATGAAATTTTTTCTAGATATTATTGATATTATTAACATTTGTATTACATGTATATTATATACACTTGTCTTATATTTCATCAAACGTGAGACCTCCTTAAATGTCATATAATATATAATATTTTCTCTTTGTATCATCTTTGGTCATCTTACTTTAATTACCAATTAAACATTTCAAATCAACATTAAATATTTCAATTATAACGCAGATAAAGGAAAAAATTAATCGTCACACAATCAACTGTGACGTAATCGTTACACTTGTATGACTCAGCTGATTGCATCAACAATCAGTTGGGTAATTCCAATTAACTATTCGCCATCCTTTTCAGATTATCTGTTCAGTCTACCCACAAAGTAGCTCGAGAAGCAAAGATGGCAATACCAATTAAAATTTTTATACTAATGGTAAGATTTTATTTATTCTTCCAATGAGCACTTTATTAACAAAGTAGTGCATAGCTTGATTGCATTTAGCAGTAAAACACTTATCTTTTGTTACACTGTTCATTAAGATTCTGTTTCATATATGTCTGTATTTTTTATTTTTACCTTTTGAAAGGTTAAATGTTTGATTAAAATTAAAGAGTATTCAAAAAAATATGACGGTAACCAGAGCTGGGGCTAACCGAAGTTGGGGCTAACCGAAGTTGGTGCAATCGATTTAATCTTCGAGTCTCGCGTGCATAACGTACCTCGCGGGGACGACGTTGAATTCTGGAGAATCAGAGATGATTCACGAGAATAGATTTTTTTCGAGCACCGCGAAGAGAGCAAAGTCGCCAATCCGCCAACGAGACTGTCACGCTTATCGTCTAAGTAATTCCTACTCTAATCCGTCGTTTGTATTTCCCTTCTTTAAGTAGAAAAATTTACAATTTTTCAGACACTTTGTACGAGTAACATCGATGACTTAAGTTTATCCGAAAATGCATTTCCGATTTACCCCGACGTGAAACCCATCGTGTCGATTTACATCACGGGATTCGGAATATTTTTCTTTTCTCTTTCTTTTTTGCCCTGAAACGCATTCACGCATTCGCATTTATCCGGATATTAGTAACTTTCTCACCTTCCTCATCTAATTTTTATATCCTTGTTTTTTTTTCTTTTCAACAAGACCAATGGTACTTCGCGAAAGAGAACTTCAATTCAACATACAGCGACTGCCGAAATAAAAAGTAACATAAATTTGTGCGAGGTATTCACTGTGTTTTTGCAGGATATTTAAATCGGATATATTATCCAATTGGATATATAAATTACACGCGTGAAAACACAGGTATTAAATGCAAATCGATGCTACATTAAAAAAGAACTATAAAAAAAAAAGATCAATAGAAAGCGGATACAATCGTAAATACAATCGGATCTGTTTTTGGCAGACACGTTTGGCTGTGTGCACATTCGAGAGTTTCTGTCATTCAGATTATTCTCAGTAAATAAGTTAACAAGTTATTACTGAAAGTCGTTCTCATGAGATAAAACTCTCGATTGAGCATCGTAACTTTCTTCGAAGTCCAAGTGGATGCATCTCATTGTCCATTTGCGTGCGTTTTACAACCGAATGAAATTATTGCGTAGCAATAACAGGCAAGCGCACGTAAACTCGTACACATGACTCTTAACACTTAGGAGGAATAAATCGTCAAACATTAATATCGTCTCGAAAATAATAGCGTTTCGAGTGCAATGGATTTGAACTCAATCTGGGTACATGATCCATCAACCCGAAAGTATCATGATCTCGTCCAATCATAAATCAAAATAGAGCATATGACGACATTAAACTCGATTTAACATCCGACTTAGGTTCAAACTTACTGTACTCGAAAACGTTATAAACTTCACGCAGTTTGTGCGCAGTAACCGTTCCATATGAGAATTCTTTTCTCGAGCTCCTTTCTCAGCGGACAAATACATGTAAGAAATTCATGCATGTAAACATCTTATTTCATATATGTTCAGCTCTTGAAAAATCATGCGTTCATGATAGCATTTCGTCATAAAGGGTACGTACGAAAATCTGCCTCGAGGACTATGTATCCAAAAACTGGACTTTAGGAAAATTCGGATGTAATCGTGATCCGAGGTCAATAAAATATAAATACAACATGCTCTTGTGTGACAAGTCACAAATTCACAATACGCGCTACACGCACACGCATACACTCCCTCATTTTCTCTCTTTTTTTCACTCTGTATAT
>NW_017259437.1:2390383-2413171 GCF_001594045.1 Atta colombica
TCCGAATTTTACTTCCAAACTTAAATCACGTTATTCCCTAATACCGTGACTTGTGTCTAAATTTATCGACATTGCTACCGTCTTTATTGTAGTTGCTCCTCGTTGAAAGTACTAAAACGCGCTTAAATAGTCGCAAATTTTATGGGCAGGTAAAACGACTCGCCGATGCTTCTGCGATTCTAATAACGTAGTCATTTCTCGTTTCCGATTCTAAATATTACGGTTAATGCCTGATTGGTCATGAAGGTTTAGAATCTTGTTAATCCGTTTCTGCGAACGGTACTTACAAAAAACACCATGGCACACTCAACTTCCAATCCGTTTGACGTTTTTAGTGCTTAACACTAAGGACATATAAGGACACATAAGGAAGAGAGGAGAAAAAAGAGATGAGAAGTGAAATTTCGGCAGCATTTGACAGTGATAAGTTCGATAAGTTCGCGGCACTGTGTGTCAAGAAGATTGGTCGCCAAAGTCTCCAGAAAAATTTCGCAGTCCAAAAAATGTCACTCGCGACAATGATGCAAAATCTGCGAGGATGTGTACGTGTTCTCCTATTAGAAGTATTTTCCTTCCGTGAGAACAATGCATCTAGTTCGCGAAGATTTCGATGAGGGCAGCGTAATGCATGCTAAATAATTTACTTAGCAGTAAATACCATAAAATTCCATGGCACAATTGATGTGGGCTGGGTGAAAATGACCGTGCGGCGGCAGATGATGATTTTGGATATATTGATGGGCTGTATATCAGTCCGTCGGCGGTTCGAGATACGGTATTTCGCTAGTGACGTTGAACGACTCGAAATAGTGATTCAGGAACTCGAACGTGGGCCGCTTCTCAGGGCTGGCGTCCCAGCACTGTAGCATCAGTCGATAGATGCTGTCGGGTAGCGGATGGTTCAATGGTTTCGGCATACGGTATCCTTTGTCCACTTGCTCAATCACTTCACGACCGTGCATACCTGAAAAAAATATTATGTATGATAAAATATATATTTAAATCTTGAGTATTTAAATCTTTGGTGCCATACTGTCACTCTCGTTATAGCATTTTTTAAATTTATTGTATATGCTATAACTTTTTTATTAATAAACATAAATATATTTGTACTCAATATGGCATTAATTTAATTAAAATGATGAAGTTAAACTTAATTCAAGAAAATTTATTAAATTTGATTCAAATTTAGTTTATTATTTACTATTGTTGTTCTACTATTTGCAAACGTTAATATGAATGTCATTTAAAACTAATCACAGAAATGGATTGATTTATATTTGACATATATATATGGAAATTGAAAATAAAATGTTATTTATCTCAAGGAATCATGGATTACCATTGCTTCTTTGATATCTAACGATGCGCAGTTACATACGTGATAAAAATGTATAGAGATGAACTGAGTATATGAATAATACGAAACAGAATGAAAAAATTTACCAGGATAAGGAACTTGTCCGTAAGTGAAGAGCTCCATCAGCAGGATTCCGTAGGACCAGACATCGCTCTTAATGCTGAACCTGCCATAAACGATAGCCTCCGGCGCAGTCCACTTGACAGGGAACCTGCTACCCTGCTTCGGACAATATTCGTCGTCCTCGATCACCCTGGCGAGACCAAAGTCGCAGATTTTCGCTTTGTTTTTTTCGCCGATCAGTACATTCCTTGCCGCGAGATCTCTGTGTATGAGCTGTTTGCTCTCGAGGTATTCCATACCGGAGGCCACTTGGGCTGCAATGTAAATCAGATCCTCGAACTGCATGTACTTGCCGTCTCCCTTTCGAAGGAAGTCCAACAGGCTGCCGTTACACATGTACTCTTGTACAATATAGATGGGCTCCTCTTTCGAGCAGACCGCATATAACGCGACCAGATGCCTGTGTCGGAATTGCTTCATTATGGCTGCCTCCTGCAGAAACGCCTCGGTCGACATGGTCCCTGGACGCAGCGTCTTTACCGCCACCTCAATTTTGTTTCGCCACTTGCCGTAATAAACCTTGCCAAAATTGCCGTTACCCAATTCCGAGATCAGCTGTATCTCGTTCCTATTGATTTCCCACTTGTCGCGCAACTCAGGTCCGAGATCCCACATGTCTGGTTGCGGTTTCGGACAGGGCTTCGAAAGCACGTGACAGAGACCCAACGCGTTTTCTGAATGATAGAAATGCCGTCAAAGATAGATTTCTCTGCATATACATATTTCTTATCTTTTTATTTTATTTTTTAAAACCAGAGATTTTTTTATTAAATTACGAAAATAAAATATATCTATGCATGATATTAACACAAAGATATTGCTTTATATAAATTCATTATTTTATATATACTATTAACAAAATCTAAAACTTACTGCTGTATGCCATAACCAGAGCCGGTAAGCTGGAGAATGTTTGATTGGTGGCGATAAAAAAGCCGCCATTATCAAGCGGCTTAATCTTGTAATGTTTCACATGATGACCTCTTCCTTCTTCCCAATCCTTAACAGATAAGCTATAACCCCGAGGATTATGCTCGCTCGGCCTCACCAAGAATGTACCACGAGGATTCTCGTCAACTAATAGCAATTTGCCCGCCTCCTTACGCGACACATTTTCAAAGAACCAACTGCGAAGATCGTGATATTAGGTACACAATACTTTTCGAGAAAGAAATCTAAGGGAAGAATAGAAGATAAATGCTCACTCTTCGCTCTCGACCGACCGCTCGACAGCCACGAAGTTCCAAGGGATCAGGCCTTCCTGCAGAGTTGTTAAGTGCAGCACTCTCCACCAGTCCGGCTCGGAATCGTCGAGGACCTCCATTCGGTCGCCTTTCATGAAACTAACGTCGGTACTTTCTCGCGCCGTGTAATTGTACAATGCCACCACGATCTTATTGGATCTTTGTGAGTGCGCTACATCGGGAAAGAAACAGTAGAGTCGTCAAATTGTTCTTTGAACGGGAGAGAAATCGAGGAACCCGAACCGGTTAGAAGCGATTTAACTTAAAAGACTTGGTACGAACCAAGTTGACTTCTAATTATTAAAGGGCTTCTAATTATTTTATACAAAAGGCGATAATAATCGGAGGAAAATAATATCTCATTCTCATTTTTCCACTGAGTTTATATTTCAGTCATTTTATACTTAAAAAATCAAAACTAGAATAATTTTGAAGTCAAACACCTTCATGTGTACTATAAATGACCTTTTTTTATTCTCAAGAATCGTAAAGCTCTCTTTTTATATATTAAGAAATGATCTAATTAAAATTAAACCGGTTCGGGATAACGACAGAAACATTTAAAAAACAGATCGAGACAATGACTACTAAACGCTAAGCGGTTTTATAATAAAATAAGATTGGGCTACTTGCAAAACAAGATTCTATCTTGATCCAGACTTGGTTGTTCTACGGAAGCAAAAAAAGAGTAACTTAAAATACACACATGCAGACTTAACAGGCGGATTCGTTTTACGGGGTTGCTGATGCGGTATCTGTAGCTTACAGGGTGTCGGCCTCGGTCGGATAATATCCGCCCGAGCTTGCACGCCTCTCTGATTTGGGTCGGCGGTGTATCGGTCCAAGGAACCTCCATTGCTGTGCTTTGAGCTGAGTCCCGTGTCTGCTTTCTTATAGCCTGAATAGAGAGAAAAATCCGTCTCTCATCAAGGAAGATCAATCCGATGAGAAATATATCTTTTATCTATGCACTAAATACTACAAATTTTAAATAATAAACTCGACTTTTATTCCCCGCCGAAATTGTCATTTTCGTTGAAAAATTTATCCGTTTAGAGAAACATCATCGTGACTTTTCATTTAATTAGCAATTACCATTTTATAGCACAACTATATACTTGTGCATTATTAGAGTCAACACTTAATTAAACCTACATAAACAGCGAGACGGATTTTTTAGTTCCTCGAAAAATTAAAGATCGGATCTATTCAATTCAATAATTACAGAGATGACAGAAAGGGAAACTTTAATTCTTTTCTTCTACTGTGGTAACTTTGACGAAATCATACATATATATTATTATCAATTATTACAGTGATAAAGCGATAATTACTTCTACAGTGCATGTTATCGATCATAATTTAACTCACCGATCGGTTGAGACTCTTGTCGCTTGCTGCAACACTTCCCCATGCTGGATTTCTCGTTCCTGGTCTACCTCGCGAGTCCTACGCACCCTCTACCCTGGATACATTCGTGGGACAAGCCTCCATCGTTTTGTTGAAAACTCAGCCCGGATATCCAGCGATCGAGTCGGCGAAAAGGTTTGTATATCGTACAAACTCTCAAAGTTCTTTCGTCCGTCCACCCATCGCCGGATTATCGGACTCGCCGCTCCTGCAACATAAGGCAGATGAGATCTGTCATGATTCCGACCGAGGATTATTATCGCGACAATAGTCGCAGGATGCAGCGTCACGACGAAGGCCTACGAATTGCAGTCATTTGACAACGGGAAGTTGCTATGCTTCGATGAAGTCGGTGACATGATTGCAAAGTCATCATGAGGGCAATGATTAACTACAAGTTAGCGACATCATCGCGATTATTATCATTTTTATCATTTCTTATTATCATCACTTTCTGATTATTCAGCTGATAATCAAGCTTATATCATCACGATTCTCCAAATAAAATAAGTCTCCTAAAAAACTTTTGAAATATTAGGATAGGTCTATATAGTTTCTACTTTAGACATCTATATAGTTTCTTCTTTCAATATTTGAAAAATTTTCAAAATTGACAATTTTTATTTTTTGTATGGTATATATTAAATTTTGTATATAACATTTAGAGCATAACGATGCAATACATAACAACTATACTATGTATTATATTGAGATAAAGCAACTTCAGTTAAAATTATATAGAGCAATGAAACAACAAAAGGGACGTAAAAATTCAAATCCGCGAAAGCTCGTGGCCAATTTTACTTAAAGCGACATATTCATCGCTGCTTCTACCAAAAGAAAATATCCATACAAAAGGAGAAACCAATAACTACGACCACCGGTGCCAAGCTGGCTACCAGCACAGCCGAAGTGCCCTTCCGATTATCTCCATACCATTAAATAGAACGAATCGCCTCGCCCTCACCAACCAGCACACTCGGAGTTTTTAATTAAACAGTTGGACAAGGGAAAGGGCCACAGGATTTTCGACCAGGAAGATATAGGGTGTTCGTTGATGGACGTGTGAATATTACATTTAATCTGAAATCGGAAAGTATGAAAAGCTTTCTCTTTGAAAAAACGAGTCGAGATGTAAATAGTTTTTAATTTTCAAATGTTCAAAAATTTTAAAATACAAGTATCATAGATATATCTTTTACTTAAAAGAGCGATCTCGTCAAATATACCTTTTATTTAAAAGAGCGAACTCGACTCTATTTTTTGAGACGCTAATTAAAAAATAGTATTCCGATAAATTATGCTTTTTTAACTGTAAAGAGATAATAAACTTACGCTTTTTTTTTAATTTTATAGAAACATCTTTAGGACATCTTTGAAATTTGAAATAAACAATACTTAGCGTTAAGATTTTAGAATAGAATATATATAATGGAAAAAAATGTAGGGTACAATTAAATTTTAGTGTAGGGAAGAAATCGTTTCAGTTAACAGTTCAATAGGCATCAGGATCGTTCCAATTAATGAACGTGCCTTTTACCGAACAACTCCGTGTGCACGGGTTTGAGAAACAATTGTCCGGAATCGATTTGGATGTGGGTCGGTCTAACCCCAGTGCCGAACGCCGCGAAAGCATGGCATACGGCTACCAGAGTCTCTCGTTCGATCGGCACAACCCGACTACGGCTATAGGACAACTCGAGTACACCATCCCTAGTCCCTCTATCCATGTTCACGTGTATGTGTCTATGCAACGGGGTAATACATGAGTAGCGAAACGGTCGATATCCTACAACATGTATTCGTATACTACGACGTCACACTCGCCATCCGGTAGAGCTTTTATGTAGCGAACAATACGCTATCGTGGACAAAGACGTATTAACGTTAGCATCAGGACGAAACATTCTGATGTGTCGTCGTTGGCTCCGTTCTCCGTAGAAAACTGTTAGATTGCGTGATAGATCGAAAAATAAGACCAACTTAAATTTGGAAAGCTACAAAAACTTGACTTAACTTCACCAACTTCAGCGCTAAGTTTGATCGAGCGAATTTTTCACTTGTAATCGAAAAAAGAATAACAGCTTTTAAAATAAGTTTGATATATAGAATTCTGATACAATTGAACTTTAGAATATGAGTTTTAGACAGATTTAATTTAAGATATAAAGTGCAATCTACTTAGCGCTGCAAACGCTTTGAAGCATTCTTTGATTGGTCAATTTATAAAATTGTTTCTTCTCATCAACGAAGTATTTGCAGTATTAAATAAACTGCGATTTTAACTATTATTGTGATATACTTAAAGTCTAGATTTTTTTTTTTATTAACAATATAACGTGCATTTTTTGTTTGTATGATTATAAATTAATTAAAGAATCAGAAAATAAAATATTAATAAAAAAAAACAGAATGTGAATTTCGGAGATCATCATACATATAACATGTAACAAAAATAACAAAAAAGTTACATGTGTAGAATTATAAAGAATGTAAGCTTATGATTTGAAATGTATATCCTGTAGAACTTTGACAAAAATATTAAGCACCTATATTTTTGCGTCTATCTGAAATTCTTTTTTCTGCATTGTTATTTATTGATTACCAGCATTTTATATATATAAGTTTAAAGGATTCGTGAAATAAAAAAGATAATTTATTTACAAATATCATAAATCAATTTTTAAATTAAAACTTTAAATAATGATTAATAAGATACTTTTATTAAAACGAGATGCTAGGATTGAATTATATATGCCTTCTTGTTGAAATCTTAGGAAAATCGCTGCCCATTGTTATCACTTTTATTTCCATTTACGATTTCATGATACAACAAAGTGACTCCATCCAGTCCCGCGTAATAAAATATAAACGACGAACGTTTTAAGAATAGTGTGACAGTGAAAATTTACCGTCCAATGACGCTGTATATGTGGATACTAACCGTAAGGATAGATCGTAAAAGCAAAAGCGTTAGTTATTCTCGCCTGATACAAAGTCTCCCTCTCTCTCTCTCTCTCTCTCTCTCTCTCTCTCTCTCTCTCTCTCTCTCTCTCTCTCTCTTCTCTCTTTCTCTTCAGGTAATAACTTTGTTGTTTTCCTATACAACGCACGCCGACAACTTCCCATGTCGCTATAAAGCCACAAGGCTTAATCGAACATCTTAATAACATTTAAAGCCGACAGCGGAACAGCCTAAGCTGTTTGTCGAAGCATTATAAAGTACCTCAAAATCACTGAATACTAATTTAGAGCCGATTTTCTTATAAAGTAGCGTAAATAAATCATAAACAGATTTTTTTTTAAGTTCTTCAACAATAAATTATAAATAATTTAAATAAAAACCATGAAAGAGAGTACTTATTTCTTTTTATTATAAAAAGAAATTAACTGAAATCTTTACTGGGAAAAATAATTATCTAATAAGCTAATTAAAATGTATAATTCATTTTTACCATAATTAGCAGTCCATAATGTGATAATATATTCAATTATTTCTATAATTTAATTTTTCTAAACTAATTTTTATAACGGTAATAGCTTTCTCTCTTGGTTAGAGCCGTTCAAAGAATACTTTTGCCTTTCAGCCATTAAAGTAAAAAAATGCGTGCACGCTCCCCCGTTGCTAATTTTATTTTCGTACTAATCAATAACGTTTACGCGTCCAAGGTAGACAAAGGAGCAACCACAAAGATTGTGAAGTACAAGGATAGATCATCGCGCGTGTTGAAATCAAAGATAAAAGACTTGGTATGAATCTCCAGTTATCTCACTAATGTTATATCTGAGTGGAAACATAAATGCGTCATCTCTTAGAGCACTGACTAAGTCTAACTAATTGCTTCGATTGATGAGACGTCTAATAGAAATTAAGAATTAATACGTGTATGAAGATGAAAATCCTCTATAAATATTTCATCCGTTAATAATCGTATTAATTATAATGATTCTTCGCATAAATTATTATTTTATATTATAAAAATTATTGCATATACAAATATATCATGTCTTTGGACATTTCTCCTTGCTAGTAAAAACAAACGCATCGCATGACTGAAGCTGGAATCTGGCAACAGATCGCGTGCTGGAATTCAGAGATCGAATTATGGGATTCAAAACTTCCGTGTGACACATGACAGGAATCGCAATCTGCTATCTTACGAAATCTTGCGAATTTTGCCGTTTGATTTCCGATGCCAATCCGGTAGCTGTTTGATTCAGAATTTAAGATTTAGTCTGAGAATCACCGCCGTATATTTGAACGTTAAAGAACAATTCAGATTAAGTATTTATACATTCATAAAAATGTATTACAAATTTATGGAAAAAGACAATGTGAATAATAAATTTAACATATTTTTTTATGCACGTCTTACATATTCTCTAAATTATATTATC
The DNA here is from genome assembly GCF_001594045.1 of Atta colombica. Lineage (NCBI taxonomy): Eukaryota > Metazoa > Arthropoda > Insecta > Hymenoptera > Formicidae > Atta > Atta colombica. Next base: position 2,398,919 of record NW_017259437.1, read on the forward strand.
CAATATTCTATTTTACGCTCAAAATTACGTATCTAATTATATTTATATAATCATGTAATAAAGAGATTCAGAAAGTTTAATATTATTATGTTTTTTATTATTTATAAAGTGACTCGCAGAGATGTATCTTACAATTAGTGTTTCCTCCAATTATTACTTTTTTAAATCAGAAAGTGCCACAAGAAGGCTAGATAAGTTGAACTTCGTCGAGCGGTGTATAATTAACGGATTTCTGTTAAAAATCTTTCGTAGCTATAGGAGCGGAAAAACTATTTGTGGAGAACTCATCTCTCTTTCGCCTCAATCAATGTTCTTCAATCACGAAGCAAAACGGAAATGCGTTGTTGTCTACCTTTTCTCGCTGCTAGGTAATACAGACAAGAGTCTCGTCGCATGACAATGCACGTCGTGTTCCAATGTAGAACCGAGAAGACGTTCCTGCCTTCACGTTTTAATCCTTCGCGCTATCAGTTCTCCTTCTTGAGAAATCCGGGGATTTTGCCAAGCGTGTAAATCATAAAACATTCATCAAGCTGGCGTGCCGTGACGCCGACGAGAATAAGGTTTTGTTGTGCGGCAAAACGCACACCGTTAGATCCTGTTTTCGCACCAATCCGAACTGAGACAGAGAAAGAGACATAGAGAGAGAGAGAGAGAGAGAGAGAGAGAAACAGCGATTTGCTTCTTGCTAGATTCTCTAACAATGATATATTAGATTCTGACGCGCCACTTAACAGATAAGTTCACTTGAAAGGTTTTAGTCGAAAATTTGAATTGACAGCGTTTAAAATAATAACGCAATAATAATTGTAATTAATAATTATATCAAACCAATGTTAGAAATAGATTCTATACTAAAAAGAATATAAAAGATCTATTCCTTACGTAACTTACGTAGCTTGCATAACAATCCTTGCAGATATGTAACCATCGTCTTTCGTCCTACATGCGTTTTACGAGCGTTCTACATACATAGTGTTGTTCTACATATGAACACAATTGATGGCAATAGTCTCTCAGAATTATGTCAAACAAACAAGAGACAGTGTCAAAAGTAATAATAAATTTAAACTTTCACTCCGCGGTTCTACATCGTTGCACAGCTAACTAGAGAAAATGTAAGTATTATACTTTTATCATATCCGATATACACATTTACGCAAATGCACGCACACACGTACGTGTGTACACATGACAAAAAATAATACTCTACTGCAGTCACTGCATATTTTTAGTCGAGCTCGCGGACAATGGAGGATGACAGGTGCTTTCAGGGAATTTAACGAGTACATGCCAGGAAAATCCTCACTGCAAATTAATGTTGCGGTAAGGGAAGAAAAGAGATAGAGGAAAAGAGAGAATTTAATCGTGGAGGGTTTATGCGGGGCCCTAGGCAGTATGGGGGCCTGATACGCGGCTGTTTCACGGTCATTCCCGCATGCGAGAACTTGGACGAGGAAAAGGAGGAGAAAGAGGCCTGATCGTCAGTAGCCATGACTGACAATGAGTCACGTAAGCTCCGTGAGTCACGGGTGCACGACGTACCACCTTCTCGGGGGTCGAAGAATAGACATCGTTAGATGGCACCGATCTGGGAGAGTGAGTGCTCGACGTGAGTGAGGTCGTGCGCGAGTGCGATTGGGCCCCCCAGGGTACCCGCATAGAGAACACTAAACGAGGAAGGGAGAAGGTTTTAGAATACCAGTTTGTTTTGTTGAACTAACTCAGTAGACATTCATGTGACATAATTACTTCTTCTGATACAAGTTTGTTAGCCAATAGAGTATATCAGCCAATAGAGATACCGATAATATTGTAGGTAGTTGTTCGGGTAGAACGAACGTCGTTTACAAAAATCTAAAAATGAGAAAAAAGATTGCGGTTGTGAAATAAGAGAGGGGATATGGAATATTATCAACTAGTATATAGTATAACTTTACACATCGGATACATGGACACATTTTATTACCAAATTTAAAGTTCAATTATATTTGGAAATCATAATTTGAAAGTCAGCTTTCAAGCTGAACTAAAATTAACATCAACTTTTCAAAATTATACCTGTAAGAAGATTGCAAAACTTTTACGATAATATGATAAACACTAATGATTATTAACTTTATTATAATGCGGCAAACTGTGAAAAAATAATTTTGACAGTTGCCTCCAGAATGCAATGCAAACTATAAGTAAGATATAGTGATATTCAAGAACTACTTACATATTCTATAATCTCTTCTTTTCTCTGCTTTCAGACTACTTTTAGAATTTCACGATTCTTTAAATACAAAAGAAAAAAGTAGAAATATTTGATACAATAGTTTAGTTTAAAAAAAAAACAAGGTTATTAAGATTAAGCTTATTGTTAGATTTTCTTTTTTAAAATTTTAGAAAAAAATTCCAGTCGAGTGATATTCTCGCGTCATTTGATTGTACATACTGTCAATAAAACCTAGATGTAAGATTTTTACCGTCATTATCTCTATACTTTCTCTTGTAAAAGAAGGAATCATTAAAATTCAATCAAAGAAATCAGATCTTTTTCACCTGTTAGGGACCTGCAGATAAAAAGTCGGAGTCTCCGGCCGAAAACCGAAGAAATAACAATCGTGAGAGAGCTTTATCACGCACTTATATATCTTCTTGTCTATTTCTTCGGTTATTGACTGGCAAGGTGACATGTGAAAAATAGAACTCCAGGAGGATGAGTCGTAAAAACGCAGGTAAAGAGATCTCTAGCTCTTAAATGTTGAGCGTCCTTTTCTTGTACAGAAGATAGAGATACACGACACGTAATATCGCAGATAAAGTTGCCGTCAGGATTGACACTTATTTCTCTTTTTACTTCGAGTAATCTCTACAAGTTAATTCCCTTGTGAGTCAGTCATGACAATGACGCTTTAATAACTAAAGTGTTGAAAGCATTGCGTATACCAATGTTTCCTTGTCTAGACATGAATATTATATTTCAATGTTTAATTGTGATTTATATTTATTTGTAGAAAAAGAATTTTCTTTTGATAAGGATGATAAGAATTTTAGGAATCATTTTTTTCTCTTTATTTTATGAGTTTATTCCCGTATCAGTCATGAAGATAATATTTATATAACTGTTAATGTATAAAAGCATTTAGTATATTAATGTTTTCTTATTAAGACAGAAATATTATTTATCTCAACAAATATAATTATTATTTATATTGCAACTTTTTTCATTCTCATCATTACTTTAAAGTTTTCTTTAATTAAATACTTTCAAATAGTAATAAGCCAAATAAAATAAGAAAGCAGCTCGTATATTTCGAGACACTAGGGTACCATTCTTCACTAGATTAAGATATTGGTAGTAAAGAAAATGAATACACTAGTGCTGGAGAGTCTTGTACAAAATACGTGTTCGTTCCATACACCTCTTTGCTTTCCGTGAATTACGTACCTCAGTCTGTTGGAGCGGCAAATCGTTTTACTTCTCTCATTGCTCGTGCCAGACTATTCGGTTTCATTTTTCTCCTTATTCGCTCGATATAAGCGCGGGGAAAGTCGTAGAACGCGTTTTGAGATATACTCCAAGGCCTCGTCCGGCAGTTAAATGGGATCGACTTCGCTTCCATTCGTTTTATATCCTTGCCAGCCTGCTTGCCTACCTGCCGCCATCGCCGTGCACTGCCCGATGTGTTTCGCCAACGTATATTCTTCCTCTGTGAAACCAGACGCGCTCTTTGGCTTTACCTTCTGCGTAGGAACGTGGAAAAATGGAGGAAAATCTGAGAAACAATTGTGCCCGGCAACGATTCGCGCGGAATTCGAAACTAAATCTCTTTTTTAACGCTTTTAATCCGATAACGGTATTTAATTTGTAAACGTTGAAAGTCAATTTAAACTTTACGTTTTATATAGGTATATAGAAAATAAATTAAAAAAGATAAAACATTCAGTTTTGCTTTATATCTTTCATAAGTTTAATTTATATTGGGTCGTCCGGAAAGTTCGTGCCGACTAAAATTTAAATTTTAGTATACATTTATTAAATTAAAATTTTCCGCGTTTCAATTTTCCTTCAACATCTTCACGAACTTTCCGGACGACCCAATACACTGAAGAGACTCAAAATGTTGTGCAAGAAATTGAAATTGTATGTTGAAGAAATATTTTAATTACATTCTTATTAAAGATAATTTAAAAATATGTCGAGTATATATATTTTAATTTTCTTCACAATCATAGTATTTTTTATAATAGCTAAACCTAAATTTTATTATTATTTATTATTAAGCCATTATTTATAAAATGATGTATTCCAATATTTATTAGCTATTAACATTTCTTTTATTATTAAGAAATTTAAGTTGATAAAATATTTATATTGTTTATTTATTAACATGCTTCGAAAAAAATTTATTATAATTTGTTACAAAAGTTCTTTTACTTTTTTTTAAATAACTTTTAAACTCTTTTAATTTTGTTAAATAACTGCAGGGAGCTCGTGGCATTTGACGTTTAAACTCACAGAGTTTCTAGGAGAGGAATTATAAACGATCGGATGACCAGCCTTCCAAGAGGATATTAAGGATTCAGAGAGTACCGCACGATCGTTCAGGCGCGACACGTTCAGGCATATACATAGATGTAAGGAAAAGCCATTATATTGTGCGTTACGATCTACTACTGACGACCAATAGTTCTACACAGTATATACAGAAGCTGAAACACTGTATGCTGGAGTACTGTTCCGAAATTTCGCTCCCTCTGTAGACTAAAATCTACGAAGTTCGTTATGGGCTATAATCACCGACGCATTATTACACTTTATGTGTTAATCGTAAAGCTTAATAAATTGCCCACAAATTACCTGTATAATAAGATAACAGTGTTCCAGATCGAACGAGCCGTCTTTATATCGTCTTAAATTCCATAAAAATTAAACTAAGCGTAAAAACAGAATTGGCTGAATTTCTTAATTAAATAGGATGTCATTTAAGGTGATTTGATTAAGTGGCAGAAAATAATCATGGAACAATAGAAATAATAGAAAATATCTTATTTTCGATTGAAGCATATTTAATAATGTTCATAAAAATAGGATTATTTCTATTATTTCTATTTGATTTATTCTTATATCCAATTTCCATTTATAATCGCAGAACGTTGTGAAATCTCGAGTAAAATTTTCTATAAGCAAAATGTTAAGAAAAATTATTTATTATTTACATTATAATATTCGATGGTTTAGTTATATTTAATATATTTATTATCTAAATCTATTTATTACATTTATTATATTTATTATATTTATTATATTTATTATATTTATTATATTTAATATAACTAAATCTGAAGTAAAATTTTATTAAAAATTGTCTTCAGAGTAAACGAATAACGTTGCATTATTTTTTTATGATTTATAAGCAAAAGCCTATTAGAGTTAATTCCTAATAGATTTTTTTAATAATACAACTTCAAATTTCATAAAGATGTAACACTATATATATAAAAAAAACAAAAAAATTCTAAAATATATATAAATGTCTACATATTCTTTTCTGTTCACATTGCACAGTGCATGACTAGTTCAATATTCAAATAGGAACAAATAATTTCGTCGCTTAGAAATTCTGAATAATCGACAGACTTCCATTCCGAATTATTCGCACATATCAAGCCCGTACGAATCGGTTCAAATAATCATTAATAATTTAAAGGTCTCCACGGTCGATAAGCCGTATTATCCCGTCATTGCGGTCGAACGCTTAAGAATGGACTTTCACATACGCCGCCGGTATCGGTCTCAGATCTAATCGCGGCAAATCTTATGCGCAAGCATAAGCGGGCAGGCGTGCAAATGCGGCCAATGTCGAGAAGGTGTCGACACGGCACTTTACATTGCGTTGCAGTACGCATGTGACGGTGCGCCCGTGCAGACGCGTTAAATCGATCCCTTTACCCAGACTCGATTGTCACGATTAACTTCACGACAATGAGCAACGAGACACGCGGGGAGAAAGGATGTAGATAAAAAAGGGGAGAACAATCGAGGACGAAAAGAAAGCCTCGAGCAAGGACGGAATTAGCGCGTAACGATAAGAAGTAGGAAAAATGTAGATATGAAGTGAAAAATCCTCTAAGCACTTTCTCCATCTATATAAAAAAAAAAAATTATCTTTGAAGAGAACTATTTTTAGAGAAATGACGAATAATTAGAATTAACTACACTTGCGTAATTTCAATTTTTTTACTTCTTTAGAGATAAAAAAATTTAATTAGGTATTAATAATATATTAATAAAGGTATTAATTATAATATAATATTATAATATTGATTGAAGTTGTTATTGTGTCAACGAAAACATTTTGCATAAGACTTCAAAGAATCTAACTACATGACTGTGACGAAAGGCTCGAAAGGGCACGCGGGGCAATTTCAACGCGGGGGTGGCGCGAGATCTACAGCGTGGGGTAAACGTCTCTCTTTTCCATCGGGCCGTGCTAATGCTTCGAATCTGCTCGGTCTTCCGGCCAACGCGCCGACAAAGCTTTGATGCCCTCATACAGTCGGAAAAAAGCTCGAGGAGGAGACGGAGGTGGACTTCACGGAAGGGGACTGTCAGAAGAGGATGCAAGCAAATAAGATTGCAAGAAATCATAATTAAATGCTATCAATAAATTTATTTGACTATAGTAAAAAAAAACCCAATTATCACTGTATAAAATTTGTAAAAAATTTGTAAACAATCGCGTAAATCCAGAAATAGGGTGCGAATGAAACGAGGCATCCCGGCGTTAAATTTTCTGGTACGTACTCTAGAAATTCCGTGTAGGATATGTTGCGACGATTATTTTTCGTTTGCGATATTGCGAGCGTAATGAAATTGACCCACACGTTCGCATTTTAATAAAAGGGCACGCGGCATGTAATTGACGAGTCGACCTGATATCTATGTTCGGCGTGGCAACACTCCGCCTCGCGAGTTTTTCAATGCACATGCAACCGCACGTGCGACAGAGCCACATAATGCAGCGCCGTGCTCCACCGTGCGTGCAGTTGACGCCGAGCGGGAGTTCTCACATGCGAGAATGCATTTCGCGCGACGCGACGTTCCGACGGTTGCTACACGTTTTTCGCGTTTCCGCCCGTCGGATCGGATTTTCCATATGCATCGTCGGGGAATATCGTAAGGATGAATGCGGGCGCGAGAGCGCAGGGAAAACTCACGTCGAGGGAGGGATCGATCGATGCGCTCTCGGTTCGCCCGGAAACTCCGTCCAGAAATAAGCCGGCGAGGGAAAATGATGATGGGACGGCGCAGTGACGACGTTGGTTTTTAATGATAACTCATGCGAGGATTCGATCATCAAGGACGCTGATTTATTTATTTATTTTTTTCAAACTCTAACGCAGACCTCTGATTCCATTCCCCCGATTTACTTCCAAAACAGATTATCCATCCTTTCAATATTGATACTTAATGTTGTCCGCGACTAAAAAGAACCTAATGGCACTATTCTCGAAATTGAAATAAATAAATAATCGGATTTCTTTTTTAATCACTAAATTTATTTTGCATATTATCATGTAAAATAATTAGACAGTAAAATACGATAATTACGTATATCGTAATTGCTTAATGCATTTTTATAATTTATAACGATTCGACAGGCTACAGTTTGCTACATTCATTGTTATTGCTATCATCATTATTACTGTATATATTTTATTATTGCTTCATTCATTATTTTACATATATTAATATTCGTTGTATTTGGATTAATTTTATCACTTGTAATCAATTAATTTCGAAAAATATATACATATTACTATAGCAATTGCTTTCTTTCTCTCTCAATGATTCTGAGAATTATATCAAACTTGAAACAGTTTCTTCACCGAAACAAACTCGTTGAATTCCCATTAAACATTTCTCCAGTTACTATGTTGTATTTCGTATAATTTCATGTGCTCCAGTTTTGTACCTACATTATTTACATCTTACATACAGTAAATATATATCATATACTAGCAGTCGTAACTCTTTGTTTCAAGTATCTTCAACATTATCTCAAGTTCCAAATAAATATTTACTTCCTTACACTCGAAGTTATCAAATTTCTCACGTATTTTACTTCCCTTATCGCTGCATTTCGTGACTGCATGTAATAGCTGCACATTATATACGTGGCGTTTTTCGTCGCAACATTACGCGTCGTTCCGAAACGAAATGGCCGTCGTAATTTCCTGATTATAGCGCATCCGAACAGCTCGTGAATCAAATCGACGACTTTCAGGTTTCTGGAGCACTTGGACGCACCGTTTTAAAGGTCGGCGCCCTGTTTCTCCCCCCTGGCGCGAGACTAGCTTACACGCTCATCGCTCGATATCCCGAAGCTGTTGTTAGGTCGAGTTTGAGGAAACTTCCTGGCGAATGAAAACTGCAGCACAATCCACTCACTTACCGTCACGGTAAGATGGCTCTTGTTAAGAATGAATTGACGAAAATTATGAAATTGTACCTCAACAAAAATACACGTATATCTTTTTTTCTCTGATGGGTTTCATCTGGATTGAATAATTCAGACTTACGAAAGAAATCGTGCAGATTTACGTATCTTATATACGTATCCTGAATTATAAATACCATGTTCAACTATTAGTTTTATACAAAAAGACGTTAACAGCTTTTTAAATGCGCTATTAAAATATCTTCTCACAAATTAAGCTTAAAGAACGAAAGTGTAGAATAAAATCTCATTCCTTGTTCAATTCCAAGAGAACTTTTAATGGGTTTGACAAAGTTTAACAGACTTTTAATTTGAAGTTTAGTTACTGAGATTTAAATTCTTTGGAGTAGGATGTATTGTAATGTTCTTCTTGTCTTCCAACAGAATAGGTTTATGTATAATGTTATAAACAGTACGGGAAATATATAATATCTATATAATATCTTTTTAATATATCGCTTTTGCTGAAAAAATTCGATTAATTCATAATTTTCTGTCAAGTTAAAAAACAATTTTTTTTCTTTTAAGAAACTTAATTTTGTGAATTGTGTCACTTTTGAAGAAAGAGAACGATTATATTATAACATCTTATAAGAATAAGATATTATAAAATATCTTATAAGAAAAAAAGATAGAGTTATTCTGTATTGATTAATATATATTTCAATTTGAAAGAATTTTACCAGAAATTACATTACTGTTTTTTGTTAAATCATTGAATTTTATATTCAAAAATACTTTAAGATGACAATTTTATTAGTCTTTCAAGAGTTAACATAAAAAAATTGAAAGACATTTTGTGATACTCAATCGTTTTTTGCTAAAAAAAAAGTCCACATCAGATTAAAGGGCAAGTTTATAAATCTCGTATTAATGATTTCCAAATATACCAATATATCTTTTATTCTCTCTCTTGGTTACACGCGATCGTCATTTGTGCCTGACCCTACTCTCAACGATGCCGTGTGAAAGACTCGCGGGTTAAAGCGGGCACTTCGAGCCAACGACCGAACTATTGATAGTACTACCAACGTGGCCTTTGAGAGATTCGTCTTGGCCCCGCTTTCTTTTTCAGACGAATCTATTCGACTTTCAACATTGGCTCGAATAAACTTACTCGTGTCTTTTGTCATCGTAGATTCTTCAGTTTAGCTTGAAAATTTCGATTAATTGGAGGCTCGACGCCAAAAAATTGCGCATTACAGCTTACTGACAGATGCATAATACCCGTGTCGTTATCATCCATTTGCGTCGAATCGACCCAGCCGTGATGCAATGCAGCTAACGGCTAATGAGCTGCGAGAGACGTTTCTATAGAACGTTTCGTAATACCTAAGCAGGACATGATCGCACATTTCAGGTCTATTAATTATTATATTCGAGATTACTCTCTAACTTAGGAAAAGATATTGCATTATTTATTCAGAGAGATGCTTCTGAAGGAATTTCATTTGCAAAGTATTTTATTTGAAACTTTATATTTTAGAAAATTATTATTACATTTTGTGCATGTGAGAGAGACAATCTGTTTTCAAAAATAAAAATAAATTGTAAATAATTTTTTGGATTTATATATAATTTTCATTTCAGATTTAACATAGAATTGAGTAACATAGAACATTAACATATATTTTTATATAAAAATATTTAAAAAATTTTTTAATAAAATAAACGGCAACTGTCATAACGTAGTATGTTCGTAATATTATATATTGAACAGTTTTATAGAAAGATATGCATGAGATCTCAATACATATAGAAAATCGATTTTCTAAATTAACGAATACGGAAATTTATTGATAATTCCAATGAAGCATGAAATTGCCTCTGGTATGTTGCCCCACCGCCTGGCTAAGAGGTAAATTGCACTCAATCTGATCATTTCTAAGTTAAGTTAATGACGGGTAAATAGCGATTAAACTTATTTAAGATTACATATAAGGATTAATTAGTACTAAAAATTAAAACTTAAAAAGAAAGAGAAAATTTTGTACATTAAAAAAAATATAATTAATTTAAATAAATATTAAGTTGAATACTGCCAACTAAATATTTATTAGACATAAAGATATATTTATTTGGTACAAGAAACATTAATTTGATTTTACTGAACATTTATTTACTTAAATAAATGTTTAATTGACAATATTAAACTAAATATTTATTAAAATTAATTATATTTCTTTCTATGTATGCATAAAACACATAATTTGAAACTTTTGCACATAAAATATAAAATATAAAATATAAAAATTAATTTTAGAAGGTGCTAATAACCGTTAATTAATAACCGATACTATATATAAACATATTATTAATTAATAATCAATGCTCTAAGTATACATATTATTATTAATCAATTAATATCAATTATTCTATTAATAATATTGCTAACTAGCCTGTCAATCGAATGTAGAAAATTTAATTAAAAATGCAAGGAATTCTATTGAGAAGGTAAAGGATCTAATCATCGTTGATAAATATTGGCAACAACAGAGAATTGAACGCGACAAGAGCATACGCTATTAAACCGCGAACTCAATTACGAAAATTCACTGACAGGCCCACTAAAACGAATTGTGTTGTGTTTCGGCGTAATTACGCTCTCCGATATTGTATTCTTGGTCGCATTAGCAGTTGTGATTTTCGATAGGGAATATGCCGTGCACACACAGGAGAATCCGATCGATAGTTACAATATGGTTGCTGTGTATACATATACATCTTGCGATACATAAGCTAATTTAACGCCGAGCAAACTTCTCAATTAGTATTAAAGATGGATGTATAATTTATTTCCTCCGTGCGCAAAAGTAATACTAACTTCAGACATTGCGATATCATGAGCGGAATTGTCGCTACATATTTCCGCGAGTATCGTGTCTTGGCAGCATTAAAATTATACAATAAATTCGGCGAAATGAGCATAGCTGTAATTTGACAGACAATTAACAGCATTTTCTGGGACAGGTTCATTTTGTATTAGGGAGTGACTTCAAAGCAAGTGTCTACTATATCGTGTAAACATGAAGCAAATTCAAATGTAATTAGGGAGTGGAATTATTATACAAAAAATTTCAGGTTATTTTTGCAAAACAAATATGCATTCAACAGAGTAATAAAATGATATATTGATTTTTGGACAGTCGCTTTATAACTGTTGCTATACCAATGTATAAATGAATAATTTATCGTATAATTTTTAATAATCCTATTTAAACCCATGAAAATTAGATAGTACATATAAATAAAAATGAAATAAAAAGAATATAAAATAACAGAACATATATGAAAACATTTTAATAAAAAGATAACATATGTATAAAATGTTAAAAATATAATAAAAAAATATTTTAAAATGATAGTACCATTTTTTAAAAATACAAGTTTTTAATATAAAAAAATTTATGATATGATGCACTAAATATACAAATTTAATATCATAATATATCATTTTTTATAACAAAATAACTGGAATAAAGAGGGCAATTAATATTTCCTATTTATTATATTTAATGTTATTTTCAACGTTAGATGTAAAATATATGAAACATTCATGTTAGCCTGAAAAGACTCGTTTGAGACATTTTAATATTATAGCAATCAGCAGAAGGATGTAGCAGAAGGATGATACTGAGATGGGTCGGTCGCCATTTACCGCTTGTTTACCGATAGTTCGACAGAAAGTTGAAGCGGCGCATACTTTAGCAGGGCAAAGGCATCGCAAGAGCTTCAACAGATGTGTCGACAGATCCGCGTGTTCATAACCGCGAATGAGCGTACAAACGATCGAGCGAGCGAGCTTCCTCGTTGCCGCACGAGAGACGACGATCCGAAGCTACGGCCCTGGAAAATTGCTCTGCTTCGGCTGAGAGAAAGAGAGAGAGCGACAGAAACGTAAAGGGTGGTTACTGTGTGTCGCTGCCAGTGTCTATTAATGTCGCGGGCCTATTTCCGGATATATCTCGTAGTTGCCGTGCGAAAATTTACCTCCCTCTTGCGCGGAACGGAAATCGATCGATACCGCACTCGCGGGCGCGCGGTCGAATGGGGTGAGATGGAACGCGAGCGCGATGAAACGAATGCCATGTCGATTCCGTAATGAAAAAGAAGAAACAAGGGACAAGAATTAAAGGAGAGCATAGATCATTTCACAAAAGATCATTTGGCTAAGCTTTTCCGTCAAACGTTCAGGGCCGAAGCAACTATGCGTCTTAATTCCCTTAATTTTAATAATTATTGCATAGTATATTATTAATTTCTTAATCTAAAATTATTTATAGATCGAATATATTATATTTTTGTCGTTCATTTAAAATTGAAAGTCCAATTTTTATTTCGGGTTTAAATATGCTACTCATTTCCTTGTTATATTTCGCATTGCATAAATAATGGAAAAAAAAAATAGAACAATAATTATATTAATATCTCAATTATATATTTAAAAAATTATTAAAATAATATCTAAACTAAAAAAGAAGAATATTGTTGAACTGATGATGAACAGGAAAATGATAATTCTACATGAAAAAAAAATCAGTCGAAAATATAAAATAAAATGAGGCGAATATCGATAAAAATCGATTTTAAATATTCGCCAGTACGTGTATTTTAACTATGCCTCTTAATGGATCTTGCTTGACTCATATGTTTATTATTGTGCTGGATAATCGAGAATACACAATAAAAACAGGATTTTCATGCACGATAAATTTTATTACTTTATAAATTGTTGAAAACGTTACTCATTCTATCAAATACGCAATTCTGTTTTTCAAAGTAAATTTTATGAACGCTTTCTAATGCTTTCTGGTGCTTTAATTTATCAAGTAAATCTGGTAAATATTTGAAGTCGATTTTCTGAAAAACAAAATTTCAAAATACAAAATAAATTTTATTTTAAAAATTTTATTTTACGTTTTCGCTTGTATTTTTCCATGTATAATCATCTCTCTCTCGTTTGTAGCATTAGCGCACGAACACTTTGTATAATATATATTCTCTCTTATTAATTTAATTCATACCATAGAAACAAACAATTTATATAAAGTGTATTTTCATGCTATAAAATGTAAAATTTGCATAATAATGTATTAGCCGGAAAAAAATATTTTTTTTACTGATTTTTACTTTTCAATCGTTTTGCCATTTTTTTTTATTTTAGTTTCATCTGTTTTTACATATTTATTTTTAACTAATGTTTTGATTATCATCAATTAATTTTGGAGCAGTATAGAGATATTACATGCATAAACGTGATATTTTTACATATCGATTATGAGTTATATTTTATAAGCAACAAATCATACAAATCATGAACAAATATTTATACAATCTATCGATGTGCAATCGATGAAAGACGCGATTTCCGGTATCGCACAGCACTAAATAAACGTTCGTGCTCCGGAAGCTCAAGGTACTTGAACATACGCGCGATACATCGGATAAACGAACAAATTGCTCGATTGCAAGTCGCAGCACGGCGGACCGATCGATGCCGTTGTGGAGATTTCACAGTTACAGGATGCACCGCGAGCAAGATATCAATTTTATCTCGCTGTAATGCATTGTGAAATGCAATATTATATTATAATCAAAAGACATTCCTGGGATAGCATGTTGTGATAAAGGCATATTTATGAGAATTGTTTATGAGATAAATTTTAGTTATTTGTGATGGCATTTTACAATACGTGTGTGTATGTGTGTGTGTGTGTGTGTGTGTGTGTGTGTGTGTGTGTGTGTGTGTGTGTGTGTGTGT
>NW_017259437.1:2413271-2428573 GCF_001594045.1 Atta colombica
GAGTTGTAACATGTATCAGGAAGACATTCAGACCAGTGTAATCAACTTTATAGATCTTATTATGAATTTTGATTAGTTTTACATATTTTATACAGAAAATTGCACTATCTACTTAAGCAATTAAATATGTAAAAAATACTTGGAAGAAGATAATGTACCCTCTTGAGGATGAGTAGTAAGTAATGCTTGGAAGACGATTACATGTGAGAAAGAAATCAAATTGAGCTCTTTATAAGAGAGCGAGAGACAAGAATGTATGACGTAAAACCATGAAGAAAACAACGCAAGATAATTTTTATTATCGCAAAAGGGAGCGTTGTTGCGTAGTTGAGAATACATGGGGCAGGAAAAGGAAGAAGAGAGGATCGGCGGTTGGTATATGTATTTTTAAGTGATCGCAGCTGCGGTTTGCGCCAAGATTAGATAATACGTCTCGGTTTCCGACAAAATCCCGTGTGCATCCTGCTTCAATGAACATACATCTCCTGCGAGAATACCTTTCTACATAGAGAAAAGCTAGAGAGATCTGATATGGGGTAAACTGTAATCTTAGATACTAGCATGTTTATCGGTAAACATATACAGTAAGGACTCTTTTTAAAGATTGATAGCTCTTGCTTCCTAATAAGGCAACTCTAACTGCCAACCGCGACATTTTATATGAAATAAACAAAACAAAATTTTATCATATCTTATTACATATTATCAATTAATTAAATTAGATTTAAGATTTGTTAGCTTTAAACGTTATGATAAGAAATTAAATATATAAGAAAAATTTTCAATTAATGCGCTGATATCTGTAACGCTCTAACAATGTCAAGAAGAGGAAAAAAAACATGGAATTCTATACAAATGAATTCTTTATTTTCAGAGTAATATCTATTTGATTAAAAAAAAAAAAAAAAAAAAAAAACTGATTACTTATCGATATAATAAAAAAGAAATATGAGACTCGATAAAGGGATGAAACTCAACATGTGATCGATGCAAACCAATAAACGAATTCAGGGCACGTCTTATTGGAGAATAAATTGCATGCATGGACTATCGAAAGCGGGAGCAAAGGATAGAAATTGAGTTCACAGAACGTGGACGACGGTGTCGAGAAATCATCTCTCACCATTAACCACGTACTGTTGGCATCCATTTCTCTGATCAACAAGGAATGGAGGGGATCGAACAACAGCCTTCACACGTGGCGCACAGATGTGCCCCTGGTCACGGTATTACCAGTTGTGTGATTGTACGCCTTTCACAAGCACGCGAGCATACATATCAACCCTTAAAGCTCGTAAAGCTTTTATTGTCTGAAGTAAGCCTGATTAAATCAAGAGAATACGATAGGATAGCGCACAAGAACAAATGAATAATATTTATTTGCACTCGAACAACTTATCAAATATTTTCATGAATATTTTATATCTATTTTGCAGGGTTGGTTGAGACTAGTGTTTTTTTTTTAAGAATAAAAAGTATTATGTTTTTTCTTAAATATGTTTTTAATGCTTCAAATGTGCTTTAAACAGTAACTGTAAAAAAACATATTTCAAACATATTAAAAACATTAATTAAGCATTTTTAAACTGTTTAAAACACGTTTAAAACATGTTTTTTATCAATGCTGCTATTTTGACACGTAAAGTTATTTAAGAAGCGCAAATACATTTAGAGGCACATATTTTTTATTTCTTTTTTAATTATTTACGTGGATATACATAATATAGCGCAGTAATTACCGCGAATACAGCAAGCTGCACGATTCGTTTAACGAAATCGCGGTCGAGGCTGCAGATTCGAGGGCTGTTAACCCCGCAATGGATGGATGACGAAATAGGACGTGACTGAATCGAGTCGCGATGTCTCAGAGATTCGAAATGGAAAATCACGAGGGAATGCGGATTGTCTACGTCTTGAACCGTTTATTTCAGATGTGATATATGTGAGACGTTGAGAATATTTCAAAAATAGATATATCGATATTATTGAATGCATCCACGTTATTTATACTTCCTTTGCTTTTTGAAATGCAACTTATTGTATATTTTATTCCAAACTACGTTGAAGACATGTAGCTTTAATAAATCCATCATCAAAGCTGTTGTTATTTCTATCTTTTATTGTATTATTCTCTTCCTTTCTTAAAGAAAAATTATAATTTTTTTTCAAAATAAATTTTTATTCATACCTCTTTATTTATAAGAAAATACATTAATTGGACATTAAATGAATTAAAACAAAAAATTACGCGCAATTTATTATATCCTTGTATTCAAAATACCAAAAAGCAAAAAAATTGATCCTTCTCGTTTCATTAAAATTAATTTTTTTCTTGTTTTAGTTTCAGTTAAATTATGCTTCTCCCGCGTTATAAGGAATGAGATTAATACCAATTTTAAAATAAAGAACTTTAATATGAAGATAAAATACGTAATTCTGTTGCATAAAACTTACGACTCTCATGTCGTATAATGTGAAGTAGCGAGTCTTTTGATGGAGTATTAATGTAAGAAGTTTTCCTACCAAGGAAAAAAAAGCTAATCGATTGACATTTTACAAGACCATTTATCTTTTCTCATTGTATACTCTTTTGATACTCGCGGAGTATATTTTGTGTCATCCATGTTTTCTCAACGAATGTTATCCGTACGGGGCAATGACTTACAGTTCGTGCGTTCCTTTGAAGTGTTTGCCTATGTTTTATTTATTTCTTGTCCCGCATATCCTGCCATATCTCGACCAAATTTTCGTTCTTTGTCGCTTCATTCGCGTACAGGGGATATAAAAATCCCTCGGGTGATGTTTCTTACCTGAATAATGTTCGCGTAGCTTCCGGCAAGAGTATAACCAAGAGATACTTACTTGATTGAAAATGACATAATTAACTATACGCTATTATGTCGATATTTTATTAGCCGCGCTCATCTGACTTATTTGTTTAGATAACTATAAACAAAGCTTTATCTTTTTGATAATCTCTGATATCAAAGATTCACATTTGAATTTCTACAGAGAATCTAAATGGCACTGATGCGTGTCTTCTGTATGCGTAATGTACATCTCTGAAATATCATTAACTCTGATTATCCATATAGAATCCAATTGACGTCTGACCTACAATCTTGTAATTCAGTGTGCGTTTCAGCTCGATTTAATCCTTAACTGATGATGTGGAAAAAGTCGGCACAATTGATGGTGAAAGGTCTCTTAAACTTTAGTTCTTTTTTTTTCGATTTCTTTCAAATAATCTTAAATTTATATAATACTAAACTATTTTAATTTATATAGTAATATTAATAACTTTTATTAATTATGTAATAAAATAGGAAAAAATATCACGTTGAAATTAATATCTTTACTTATTTATACACTTTGCAAATAAAAAGAAAAGTTTAGTTTTGCTCAGATTTAAACTTTACTCGCGTAAATTCAAGAAACAGAATCTGCAGAACAAAGTTGCTTTATTCTCTCTTTATCTTTTTTACTTTTTAAATATCAATATAAGACCTAATTTTCTGAAGAAGTTAAGAGAAAGATATTATTTAGTTATTCAAGGAGCTACGTAGTACAAATTATTTCATGGAAAAACTATTTCGCTTGAGGAGATATTCCCTTCAAAATGGATAGTTATTCGAACGAAGGTGAAGAAAGAAAAAGGGCAGGCAACATGAATCGTCGAGTGAAGAACGAATAAAAGATTGCCAGTTGACTCGTGTCTGTCACTGAAATCACCGCCTCGCTGGCGAAGAAATTATTGGTCACGCGGCCGATAAAATTGAGCCGCTCTTTTCTCCCTTGCTTCTTTCCCGCTCGAGTGTGTCGATCCATCTACAGCAAGACATCGATCCTTGATTTTTGTTCCGAGTATCTTTCAACGACTTCTGTATAACTTGCGAGTCTATATAAAAGATTTACTAACTACACTTAAATTGATGTATTCAAAATAAAAAAGGAAATCTATCTGTTCAATAATTATTAATGGAAAAGTTCTAATTTGGGTTGACGTCCAAGAATCCAAGAATTGTCACCTATTGTAAAGTCTAATTTGAAAATCCGTTTGGAAATTTAAATTTATCTTTTAAAGATTTGAAAATAATGTGATTTGGATAAAAAAAGAGTTCAGATTTATTTAATATAAGAAAATACGTAGAAATCTTTTAGTTTATTCCTAATATTATAAATTCAACGGCTGCTTTAAAATATATTTAATACTTTTATATTTATAATATTTATTAAAAATTCATCAAAATTTTGTACAGTACATCTATTCTATATATATTTTTCGCTTATTATTTCACGTTCAATTCTAATGCTAATTATTAAAATTTTATTGTAATGATTTTTTGGTATTTTAATTATTAATTAGATTTAAACCGGTTCTAATAAAAGTAGACAAATTTTATCTCGAATTTTATCGACGACGACGTCGACCTTTCTTGTGAGATGTACTTCGCCTCGAATCAACGTCTAAGCATCGATACTAGGTCATCGCGATACAGTTCGATGAACGCGATGTTCACATAAGGCTGGTTTCTTAAGCTGAAGAGCACTTAAGCGCATTGAATACCGATGAGTCCTTCGCATTGTCAAGTAACGTTCCAGTTCCGCTTACGCATTTTTCATCCGTATACAACAGAAAAAAAGAGAGAAAGAGAAAGGAGATGACAGAAAGGACAGAAACACTTCACGTGCCATATGTCTTACGTATAGCCGATTCGTTCGGTTAATAAATGAGCGAATCATTCGATAAAAAAAAAAATCGATAATTTATGAATTCGTTTCAGATACAATTTCGCATTTTGTATTTATGAATTTTAACATTCACTCTTTTTTTTATAATTATACTATAAATTATTTTATTTTATAAATAATATAGAATAATTGCAGAATGCGATGTTTGAAACATTCAAAAGAAGAATAGGCCAAGTGTATAGTTTGTGAAATAATATAGTTTAAAATAGAATTAGAAAATAGGTTCATAAATAAGAAGCTTTGAAATATAAAGGGTCTCTGCTAAAAGCGGAAAGATACGCACTCATAAATTATGGACTTAAGATCATCGTGCTAACAAAGTTGCTCGGAACTTCAACTTTAACTAAATTCGCCTTTTCTAATTATATTAAAGATATAGAGCTGTCATCTTTCTAAAAAGGGACAAAGCAGATTGCTTAAGTTCATTCATTGCTGACTTCATTCAACTGCCGCGCCGGTGCGACTAAAAACTCTTATTCTGCTCTTAATCCAAAACGCGCCACAAATACTGCACTGCAGGAACTCTGCGCGTTGTATTTCAATGCTGTGTCATTAACAGTTGGAAAGTGGTCCCATCGTTCCGCATCTCTTTGTTCGCCATCGTGATTAAACTCCGTCCTAGTATACGGTGTTACTTTTACGCGCCGTTATCGTTACGCTCTCGCTCTCGATTGTCGCGTGCAAGCGCTGGGAGTTCGCAAATTCCAGCCTTACGCTCGCCTGATTACAATCAACAATATAACAATCAAGAATATTCGCGCGAAAGACTTACGTGTTGTGGAATTGAAAACACTCTACTATGCCGTTATATAATAATTTAAAAAAAAATACTTTATAAATCTAATAATATAATATCGTATTCATGTATCTTAAGAAATTTTAATTTCAATCATGATACACGTTTTATTCTTCTTGTGCAATTTAGAAAAAATTCCCAAAGCCGGTAATTGTACCGTGCATTTCAACTGTTCTCACGTAAAAAAAAAAGAAAGCTAAAAGCAAGAACGAATTCATTAAAATTGCACGATTAATATTTTAAACCGATACGAGAAAATCAAGATCATGTAGGATATCAATCCCCGAGGGCACATAACAGCAATTTGATAGCGTCCCTCCCCTTCTCTCTCTCGACGGATCCCTGTGATCATTTCGCGTCCAATTATTTCGCGGAGGCAACGCGCGCCGCGCCTCGTTACGGGCTAAAATCGGGGAAACAACGAATAAGTGGTGCAGCGTGGAGAGAGTGAGAGAGACGGTATATATACACGAGGCAATCTCTCCCCTCATAATTCCAATCATTCGCCAGATTTATTCGCTCCGTGATGAGCGTGTCCGATGCACACCCGCCGACAACGCGTTGTATTTTGCTTACACAGAATGATCCCACAGTCATTATGATAAATATTTAGAATAGATTTCTTATTTTCCAGTTTAATTTTGCAATTTCGTTTTTATTTAAAAAAAGACTAATACAGCTTGATAAATATTTATTTGATTATCAACTAAATATTTACTTACTCAATAAATATTTACTTAATGAAAAAAAATTAAATCAAATTAATAGTAGTTCTCAGTTTACCAAATAAATATATTTTTATATTTAGTATTTATACGTATTATTTAGTTTGATACTATTAAAATAAATAATTTATTAAAATTTAATACATTTTTAATATATTAACGAGCACGGTATATATAGTTATTTTCGTACAATTAATTACGTGGAGTATCATAAAAGTGAGAATTAAATGTAGGAAGAAGTTCTAAATTTAATGCAGATCAACAGGCTCACATTACAATATATGAGAGTTAAACTTAAGAATCCTTATAAAAAGGATCTTTATCATGGAACATTATAGTTGACGTTACGTTACAACCCTTTAGCTTTTCAACATCTCGTTAAGTCAACTAGAAATTGAAAGCCTAATTCTTTGTCGAGATAAAGATCATCTTGAAGATAAACGAGCGATCAAATTTCGAATAGCATGCCCATCTCATGACCCTAAAATTTCAATTACAATAAACTCTAACTGAAAACGTCTTTTTCCACAAGGATTTTCAGATTCCGACAAAGAATGGGTTCTCAACGTCTCGTGCGTTAACCGCGAATCATCCTGTATAACAGCCGCGCTATCGCGTCGCCTCGCGTCGTCTTTGTCATGGGGTCGCACATTGCTGACGACGAGATCGCCCACATAAAAGAGAGAGAGACTCTCGATAATTCAACGGAACAGGGCGAAAAAATCAATAGTACAACCACCCCGACGGTGGCGCGCGGACGTTGCCAGGAGGGATTGCGAGGGAACTGGTGACGGTGGAGGAAGGAGAGAGGGGGGGGGGAGGGGGGCCCAAGAGTCCGAGGGCCCCCTAACTCACCCGTGGAACTGGGGACGCGTGCATATACGCGAGCGCTACGCTTTCTCTACCGCATATACTTAATGAACACATGGTGGCAACGTATTTGCGCACACGGCGACTGACACCCGGCTTTGCTTGCTCGCCTGCCTCTGCCTGCCTACCGGCCGGCCGGTCGGTCGACGAACAGTCAACTTCGTCATTTATTTCCTTTTTCTGTTCCCTCTTTCTCTCGGGAGAGCGCAATAACCTTTCAGCCTCTGCTCTCACTTCGGAAG
Organism: Atta colombica; assembly: GCF_001594045.1. NCBI lineage: Eukaryota > Metazoa > Arthropoda > Insecta > Hymenoptera > Formicidae > Atta > Atta colombica. The sequence continues at coordinate 2,420,657 of NW_017259437.1, forward strand.
AACGCTGGTTGCTCTTCAGAAAAACAGATACCTCGCTCTAGGCCTCCACACAATGCTCCCCGTGATGCACCAAGGTGCGAGGGCTGAACTAAATTTCCCTGAGAATCTCATTTCCGCGATAGTCTACCACGTAAATGATGATAGCGGAAAATTAACGAGGAAGATTTAATACAATGTATTCATAATAGTTTATATCGTGTTATATATGTGGGAAATAATGCAATCTCTCTAAAACGTTGTCCGAAGTGAATACCGTGATGTTGCACGAGATAGAATTAGTTTAGTAGTCGGAAATGTACGTTGCTGCAGAGATTGTTTATGTTACTCAAACTTATGTAGCACTCGAACTAATATGATAAACAAAGCCGTCCCATGTGAAGTGACGTCTTTGATTACGTGTAACTAGGTCGCGATATGTGTATTCCTTGGAATACGAATTCATTGCTGCGTACATACCCATATAATTATTCGAGATTAATGCAATGAATTTACTTTTTAATTGAAGCAGTTATCGCGACCTAGTTTTTATGTTTTTATGTTTTTTTTTTATGTTTGCCTCTGTGTGTATTAATTAAAAAATTCAGGTGCCTATAATTTTTCTTGTATATTTATTGTTAGTACATATTATATATATATATATATAAACATATATATAAATACAAAGAAAATATAAATAAATGCTATTTTTCTTAAAGTAATGGTCCACATGACAATGGACCATGGAGTATTCGCCAAATTGGGTCATTAACCACTTTGAAGTCGTACAGCACCGAAATAAGATCACAAGGCTTTCAACGTCGTTTAAGATGGAAGCAAACCATCCGAAGAGGGACTCTTTTTAGATAACAACGTAGATCTTCACTTTCTTTCATTCTTTTATAATGCAGGAAACTATGTTACGTAAAGTAAATTTACGTAACAAAAATTTCTCTCAAATCTGTAGCCCTTTGGAAAGAAATATCTATTCTATTTTATATTTTTATATATTTCTTAAACATTATTACAAATATATAAAATATATATTTTATCAAAATTATATATCTAGAATAGAAAGTTAGACTTGTACTTATAGAACTTATTAAGAAAAATAAATAATAAATTACCTTCAGAACTTACGTCAAAATGTATAACATAGTTACTGGCGTCTGTAATACTATCAGTGTTTACAATATTTACAATATTATTGATCGTATGGTTTGCAACATTGATGAATTGATTTATATAGAATATTGGCGGTGACTCGGAATTCTCGATTCTTGAGCTCGATTCAGTATCACTGTGGTAGAGAATATTCTCTATCACAAAGCAATACTGATGCTCAAGAATCAAGAAATCCGAATCACTGTCAATATTTTATCAATTCATTTATCTTAATTAGCACATGATCAATAATATTATCAGTATATTTATTGATATTGACAATATTATATTAATTATGCAAGTGTTTGACTTAATATAATTTATGTTAATTAAAAAGCATAAATTAGTTTCAAAAACTCAAGTGACATAATTTATATAGAAAAGAATATTAAGTATATTTTAATAAAAATAATTCGATTTTGTGGATAGAACATTAAAAAAATTGAATTTCTACACATTTTTAACAAAAGTTTATAATTGAATGGGTCCAATAGACCTATCAGCTCCGGAAGACTAAATTAATTGTAGTGTTATTAATAATTTTTTAAAAAATTCAAATAATTTTTATATATTTCTAAGTACAAAAATGAAGATTTACCAAAATGATAAAATTAGAAAAAGTTATGTTAATTAATGGAAAAGATTTTAGCATTAAAATTGGCATTACAATATGTCGACGTCCGTTTCAGGTCAATGCTTTATTTAAAGCACTAAAAACAATGGACGATATAGAATTACTGGCTTAACGAGTTAATATTCATATTAATCGCAAAATAAAAGCCTCGACGTTTAGCCAAGCTCCTGACGTGACTGTGTGCATGATTTCCACAGCGCTGATCGAATGTGTTAGCATTAACGCTGAATCATTAACGAGGGGACGGACCAGCACGTATACAGATATCATGGCGCCATGAGTTCGCCGGCAAACCAGATAGAATCATTCCCCACTTCTAGGGTTGCAGAATTAACCAGGAGCACCCCCCTATATACGCTTTTCTCTCTCTCGTGTGTATACCCAGATATATTCAAACGTTATACCTTCATCATCGAAACCTCTGCTTTAAAATCAATAAATAAGACTTAGCAACTATTTTCTTTAATTTAATCAAAATACTTTAATTAAAAATGTCTTTTTCTAATATCAAAATTTTGTTATTCTCCATCTATAAAAACGTTTATATCATAATTCATTATATTTCTAGAAGAGTTGTGTAAATTACAATATTAATACTCTTCTAAAAAGACAAATTATTACCGGCGAAAGATTATTTAAAGGAAATTATTAGCTCAAAAATGTATATCGTGATATTATAATTATTTTAATAAATTACTTAATCATAGTAATTTCTCTATTAATTATATTGTATACAGTAATATACATTAAAAATTGTATATTACTATTCAATAATTACAATCCTAATTAACTTGATTAATCTTAAAAAATCTATTTTCTTCGTCTAGTCTTTTAATCAATGTTGTGATTTTTTAAGCAAGTATCTCTATTTCGCCACATCTCTTTTATAATCCGAATTTTTTTAAAAGAATCTACTCTCTTTCCTCATCCGAATTCTCCGTTGTGTAATAAGAAATAATTTTGTTCTATGGGAAAGAAGAACATAGTGATACTTATGTGACTACGATTTTCTCGTGAGAATCCATGTTGGCATCACTATGTCTCAACGAAGAACATAAGAAAATAAAGAACAACACCTATTCAAGTAAAAGAATAAAAGTAGCTGGGCAAACGGTTGGATCCCACCGTCTTCCGAGGTGCAGAAACGACTGCGGATTTTTGACGGAACCTGAACTCGTAAAGGAGAATCGCATCAGAACGAGAGAAGAATCTTAATTCCATACGTGTGTCGCGTTGGTTCAGTAACCGTGATTTTTTACGATTTTAAATAACGAGAAATTCAAAGAAAAAAGAGAGAGAAATTTACAGCTTGACAATCTTGCGTAATTATTTCGTTTTACGCGATTTTTGTTGCAGCTAAAAAATTATGTATAAAGAAAAAAAGATTTAATTTAAAAAAAAGTTCAACAATTGTCACGCATTCAACAAATGATTTTATTGTGCATAATTTGCAGCAGCTATTTGAGATACTATCATTGCATATTAAAGTTCTAATTACGAATATGTGATATAACGCTTTCAAATAATCAATTTAATCTGTATAGCGATACGAATCTGCAATAATATTTCCAATTTTTAAATGCAATAAGAGTAACGGCAAATATATAATTAATTATTTTGTAAATAAAAGAAATTAGAGATAAATGTTTGAGAGAGAGAGAGAGAGAGAGAGAGAGAGAGAAATTTTCAGAACAAGAAATAGTAACAAAATTTGCGATATTTTTTACGCAATATTTTAAACGTTATACGTTTTCGTTTATGGGGAAAAATATCTTCTTTTTTGTTTATACGTATTAAAATTTAATCAATACCCTTCGCGAAAATAAAAGGGCAACTGTCCTACGTCTTTCACCTTGAAAGTCACACGACAATATTGGTTGTTTCAATCGCGGGATATTAATAGAACCCAATGGGACTATCAGGATTGAAGCGACAGCGTGCTAATAATACAGCCCTGCGGGATACTTATCTATTATCTCGTTATAATCGGCATCGACTATCAAAGGAAGCATGGACTCTACAAGCATGTGAGTGCGCACATACAGGATATCCTTTTCTTCCTCCGATAAAAGTTTCCGTCTAAAATTGCAACATGCAAATAGCACGCGGAATTCCCCATTGGAAAAGGGGGGTGTAAGTTGACCTCGTCTATAAGTTGATCCCTGATCATGCGGACGAACAGATATCGCGAGATACCAAATGAATCACAGCACGAGCGTGATATTTCTGGAATTACGCTATAGACCAAGGATTTCCAACATGAAGCTGTTCCCTCAACAAGCTACAGAGTTTCACGTTTTATGGAGTCACTTCCTAAGTGGGCCACTTGATCTCGCTAATTAATAGTTGTATGAATCATGAATGAGTATATAACAGATAGAAAGAACAGTTTTGCTGAAATATCTAAAAATTGAACTAGATATAGGATTAAAAATAATTTTGTTGCTATCAAAATAATTCTATAGAAATTAATTGGACGCTCGAGCTAATTGATGTTAAAATGTTTTGCAGCATTGCTCATGCTTGAATCAATGCTTGAATCTGCATAATTTTATCCAACAAAATTATTTTCAGATCTGTAAACAAACAAATTTTTAGATATTTTAGATATTTTAGCAAAATCGTTTCTTCCGTGTAGATAAGAATATTTATAACCTACGAAGAATCTTTTCTTACGAAGAATCTAGAATCTTTTCTCAACACAACTGATTAAGCATAGAAAAGAATGCATTACGAATAACAGTCACGTAAAACTATGTAGTAGATATATGAATTATAAGATATAAATACAAAGCGAGAGAACACGAAAATAAATGAAATTCAGGCTGGAGAAAAAAGATTGGGAAATACTGTTCCAGGCAAGAATTTTTCGCTATAGCGGGTCTCGGATACCGTAAATGCTAATGTGGCGTCAAATCGCGTGTACAATGAAGAATAATATCAGGATAAAAATCGCCAAGACATTTCACAGTCGAATAGTTAGAATTGTAATGTGATTTATTATAATTTAACGTATTCATAAAATATGCGACTGGTGTGAGCGATATACGGTAACCGCATGTATCTTGCCAGACGAAAGTGCAAGTGAAAGACGCGACGTGAGGAGAAGATATTTCATTTTCTGTCGTCGAGCATAAATAAAACTCGTTTCCATAAAATGTCAAGTTTATAAGGCAGTCATTCATGCGTCAGCAAACAGCTGTTTTAGTATATTTCATTTCGAATGTCATTCTATATAAGGAAATTCCCTTTTCATTCAATTATACGGTCGAAGAAACTTAATTTTAACTTTATTCTAAAAATAAATAGTATATTACAATAAATAAACTTAAAAAATTAAACCTTCATATTTTCATATATTTATATAGACATGTTACTAGAATTAAAATTTTAACTTGAGGAAATAGATCCGTTTATAGAATGTGAAAAATGTGTAAAATAAATGCATAAACGGATTTAAAAATTATAAATGGATATCTACATAAAAAGAATAGCCATTTATAATTGAAAATATTCCCTTGCGCAAAACTAATAAAAAGAATAGCCATTTATAATTGAAAATATTCCCTTGCGCAAAACTATATAAATAATTTATCATCAATTTCATATAACTTGATATAACGTTCTCTACAGTGTACTGTATAATTTTTTAAAAACTATTCTGTCTGAAATACGATATGGAATAGCAAATAATGTTTAAACATTGCTAGGTTATTCATCGTGTAATTTCCTTTTTCAAAAAATCAGAAATATCTGCATAAATACAAATCGAAACACACGATGTTTCGTTTAATCCTTTCCCTTTTCATTGCTGTGCGGTCTCGAGCATGAAACAAATTTATCTCTACATCGCGCAACCCCTTGATTAATGTTCCCCGACGATGCAATGATATCGGATACAAAATGATAACGCTCGCGTTGCATAGCAAGGTACGTGCGGACATGGTAAAAGCTTACGATCGTTAATATGACATGCTGATCGCCATATGTGGCGATGAACTTGTCGACTAAGAAAAACCAGCAACAATTCAGGAAATCTTATTATCTTTAAGCGTTGTTACTGTCCCTGTCTTTATCCGGACATCCTGTATAATATTTGCAAATGTACAGTTCTTTAAATATTAATTAATGAAACAAAAGAAGCCTTCGACACATCGGCTTTTATAAGCCGATTTAATTTTATCAATTGAAAGCGTCATTTTAATAAAATATACATGGAAACATTAACTTAATGTTATGTAAGAATTTTTATTGTGTATTATCTCGCTTCTGACAACAGACGATGCCAGACGATACCTCACAATGGTGTCCGTTGCCAGACAATTTTTATTGTGTTTTTTTTTCTTGATGGCACAACCTGAAGCAGTAATGAGTGGAACAGTAGTTTTAAATTATCTTCTATTCTACGTGTGTGCGCGCGCGCGTGTGTGTGTGTCTACTGTAATATTTTTAGATCAGTTATAATGACTTTTTCCATTTCTCTCCTAATGAAAGTGACTACCATCTTCACCCTGTTTCTGTTGAGTAACAATATGTGCGTTGTATAAATAGAAAATAAATATAACGAAAATAAAAAGATTAAAATTATAATTTTTTCAGTAGTCAACATTTAAATATTATTAAATTGAGAATAATTTTTTAATTATTTTATAGAAATAATTAATATGTAAAGGTTTGTAGGAAAATAGATTAGATAATAACGCCATCGTATCGCCAATTCAACAATTCGAGATTGCTCGAGAATGTCGAGATCCTATTGCTTGAGAAAGGAGACAGCAAATTGTACGTCAGCATTGTCAGCGTTCTTCTATAAAGTGTGAGCTAAGACGAATATGGGTTTGAGAGTCAGTGTTCCAACAATTTAAGATTAACTTTAATCTCCAATCCATTTATTGTTAGTATTTATCTCTTTCTAATTCTTGGCAAGATTATTTACATTGGTGGAACTTTAGTATGAGTTGCGTGACGTAACGTCGGCATTTACCGATGCCATTCCTTGCCTCTTTCCTTCATATATAATGTAGTATGCCGTAAGCGTCTGTAAAATGGCATCCCTGGCAACGACTCGGCACGAAGTCGATTTACCGCTATACAAATAGGCTGAGAAATAAACATACACGATTTCACTACCAATACTAATAACGTTTCAGACTACCAATACAAAGTCGCTTTAGACACGCTGAGCGGTTAATTAGCATCCGCCACAGGACAGACGACACGAATTCATTGAGAAGCAAGTAGAATTTCATCGTTAATGCGTACGGAATTCTAAGAGACATCGTTATTAAATGTCGTTGAATGAATAATATCTAATTTGTGCAGGAAGAGAATCGAGTATATTTTATAGAAAAATATTTCAGCTGCGCGCAAGACATTATTTATGACGCCTTTAAGTATCTATAATAACGAGCGATGTGAAAATATTGGAATAGCCATTCAACTGTTACGGCAACACACATGAAGTATGCTCACCAAAACGATCATGCACGCGTTCACGGGGAAAAAAATAAAGCTCATATGGAAAAAAAGAGAAAAAGAGATCCAATATATATGGAGAAGTATTCGAACCAGAAAGAGCATTATATATTAATATTATCGTACAAACATTTTATGCAATAATGATTGCCAGTCCCGATTGCCATAATGTCAAATAGAATAAAGAATTAAAATAAAAGATGTATTCTTTGTGCAGAAGAAATGATTGATATGAATACTTCAAGCAGCAATAACACATAATTCTACATAATAATACATCAATATACAAAATCGTAGATTACTATTAAAATTATCAGCAAATCTGAACATATCTCATAAAATGTAAATTCTGTACATGTAAATTAGAAGTTGGAAATGTATAGAAAAGCAATTAAAAAATAACGAATGTAAATTGCATGTATCAAACGTGTGATCTTTCGACTTTCGTGAAGTTAATCAAGTTAAATTAATTGGATCCAGGTAATTGAAGATCGTTTGAGATTAAGATCAAGAAGTTTGTACGGCATTTAACATGTTAAGGAAGTTGTTGTACTGTTTCGTGTGAAACGCAGCTTCTACCAAGCGGCCAATTCGCGGTCACCAATTTCTCACCGGACCTTCTCTCTCTCTCTCTCTCTCTCTCTCTCTCTCTCTCTCTCTCTCTCTCT
>NW_017259437.1:2428673-2470222 GCF_001594045.1 Atta colombica
CTCTCTCTCTCTCTCTCTCGCATGTGATATTTATCCCACAAGGATGCACGGTGACGCGTGCAATTTCCGATGGAAGCGAGAACTCGCCGCCAACGTGATTTAAAGGTTAAGCCGAGGTTGGCCGCGCGCGCGGTCGGCCAATCGACCGTAAGGGCTCCGTGGTTAAACTTAAATCAGACCTGCATTTAAGCCGGTCTCGATCGCCGGTCGAGCGCTTGTTACATTCAATTCTCGCATCTGGAGGGCCGATTAGGACATTCAGTGTCCAACGACAATTTCAGCTCTGTCTAGCTACATTTGTCAACGAATGAATTATAGGAATAAAGATGTTGGGAATATATATAAAAATATCTTGATATCATCTGATAAGAATCTGATTGTAATAAAAACAAATATTATATCAAATGTTATATCAAATTTAAAAAAACTATTGATATATAATGTTCATTACTATCAGTCTAGATACTTAATTTTAATCTTGATTTAATTTATTCTTATTTTTAATTCTTAAAATTAGAGAAAAGTAAAAAATAAATTAAATTGAGATTAAAGTTAATTCACATTGATAAAAACGGACATAGAGATAATAATGCTGGTGTAATAATCAGTGCTGGAAAAAATTGAAATAAAATCAATAGAAATATTTATTTAAAGGATGAATCTATAAAAAATACTATTTGAAATAAGTATTTTGCGTAGTAAATATATAAAAAGAGCAAATAGTATTTAATATTTACATTAACATTTACTTGAAACAAAATATTTATTTGATATTTTGCTACTTCATGGTTAAATAAATTCTTTTATTTTCTATTTTCTATTTTTTATTATTTATTATTTTTTATTATTTTCTATTTCTTAACAATACAAAATAGAAAATAATATATTAATAAAATAAAAACATGTTGTGCTCTTGGGTTAGATACATCTCGACAAATGATTTGGAATCCGCGGAAACTGCACTCATATTACTTTATTAATGTTGCAATTTATGTTGCAAACAGCTAGATAACCAATGATAACCTATGTATCTATGAAGCATGTGCTATTTTTTATTTTGTTTTTATTTTCCGTTTTTTACGAGTATATCTGTTAAGAAAATAGAAAATAGAAGAAGTTATATAACAATGAAATTTCGAAATGTCAATCGAATATTTCAATTAAATGTAAATAATAAATACTATTTTTATATTTAACAAAATACTTTAATAGTATTTTAAAGACGTATCCTTTAAATAAATATTTCTATTAAATCCATTTCAATTTTTTCCCTGCACCAAAAATATGTATTTACTATCTTCTATTTCAATTATTTTTAAGATAATATTATATTTCACTAATATATATAAAAAAATATCATTTTATTATTAAGAAAAGTGATTACTCATTTTACTTTTTTTCTTTTAAGTAACAATTATCTTTAACAAAAATTATTTTCTTAATAATAGTTTTAAAATTTATTTATTACATATTAAAAAAAAATCTCATTATGCATTTAAAACAAGAATTTATGTTTTAAAGAATATTATAAAATTTTATTGAAAAAATGACTTTATATGATAAGCAAATCGAATTTGTTTTAATTTAATGATCTTGATTAAAGTATTAATTATTACTATGATCGATTCAAAATATGTTTTGAATAAATTTGATGCTTGTGATAAATTTATAATAAATTTCTTCGGTGTATAAAGTTTTGAAAGAAATACTTAAAACAGCAGTAGATATTTAATATTACGTACTGCAGTACGTATTTTTCTGTGTGTCAGATTTGAAAAATCTGCAGACTACGCTACATTTTTAGTAGTTTCATTCAATATAGTGTATATTGCAACTATATACACACAGAATGTATTAAAGAAACCAACTGAGTGTTTCAAATCATAAATTCTATATTTTAAATTCCAGATTTTTTTTAGATTTTTAATATTCTATATTCTATTCTAAATAATAATTACATCAATTAAGTAAGAAAAATCTCAAACTTTTGACTGCGTTAAAGTTAGATATAACTAAAATAATAACTATAAATCACACATATGTATGTGTCGCATGGTAACGTGGCGAGCATGTAGATAAGAGGATGCTATCGTTTTATTGAGATATATATTTCGACAAGATTTCAATTCTATCTTGGTCGTGCATTACCTTATTTCTTATATATTTTTCAGTGATATAAATGCAAATTTAGGCTTAGAAAGTTAATAAAAGAAATATCGAATATGACACTTACAATACTCTTCCATTTGCGCGATTAAATACTCCGTAAAATGCTCCATCGGTCAAATTCGAAAGCACATAAATTATGGTTAACGCAAGAAAGCCATGTCGGTCTCAGACACATAATGTAGAAGATAAAACAATCCTTCCTCGAGGAGGGTTTCTCCTTCGGATGCGATTAGCTGGTTACGCCCTTCTGATAGGAAAACAAAGCCTGCTTCGAAAGGGTTCTTCCCTCATTTTCCACGAGTTACTAATACATTACAGCGAACACACAGGTATGGTCAGAACATACAAACGACAATTAACGATTGTAGACTTCATAATTTTAATAATCATGTGAATGTACTGATCAATGGCTAATAATCGATGCAAAGTAACAGCCAATCGTGTTGCTATGCAATGACATCAATATCAATAGCAACCTAATATAAAGGATGAGCACGTTTCTGATGTTCTTGACATTATTTAAAGAATATTTTTATGCACGATCGTGTCAGGTAGTTGAAAAAAAAAACTTTAAGATCTTATTTTAAGAGAACTGCTCGATTAAACATTTGTTAACTAAATATTTTCAAATAAAAATATTACGTAAAGTAACCATCTTCAATTTTTTCCGGAATAGTTTTTGTACATCTTTACATTACATGCCTTTTGGGTTCTTTCCACCATAGTAATTATCGCCTTTAATGGAGGTTTCTTTTTAAGACAGCTGCTGATGTAAAAAGCTGTTAACTAAATATTTTACTTTACGCAAAGTAATCATTTTCAATTTTCTCGAAATAGTCTTCTTCTCTTCTCTTTTTTTACTTCTTTCCAACACTTTCGATATATATAATTAATCACATTTAATAGGGGTTTCTTTATCGAGGGACAGTCAATAATGACATCTGCCAAACAGATAACAATATCAAGGACATCTCACGTCTATTTCTATTACTGCAAATTAACTTTAATCTTGGTTTAATCTACTCTTCATGCTTTTTTTAGTTTTTAGAATTAGAAAAAAATAATAGAGAGTCAATTGAATCAAGATGAAAAATAAAACTGCATTAGTGGAAACATCTCAAGGTGTTTTGTACGAATCCATTCAAGGTATTAAAAAAATCTCATTACCTTATCACGAAACCAATCACACTTATTCGTTATCATTTGCAAGTGTGGTAATAACATGATAGTAACAACGATCAATGTCAGGAACGTCCCCCATCGCGTATAAATGTAACGCCCCCATGCAAGCGAGACGCTTTCTCTCTCTCTCTCTCTCTCTCTCTCTCTGCCTCCTTCTTTCTCTCTCTTGTTCGCGATCGAAAACAACAGATCCGACGTTGCCTAATGGAGAGAATACCGATTTACTGTACTCCGCCTTCACATCGCTTGTCCGAGGGTCGACAATTCATCGGGAATTGAACAGTTCCGGCGAGCACGAAATCTGAAGACTCGTTCGGACCTCGTGCCGAGCGAGGGGTCAATGGCGTATTTATGTTTGTTTATTATGATGTTCATCCAGGAAGCTGGAATCGTTGGAAAGCCGACGCTCCTCCTTGTGCGATCGCGACATTCGCGACAACGATGACGACACGATAAAGGACGAGTACCTCCGCATCAACCGCGGAATCAAAACACAAACACAATAAAACTGTTATATACTCACCGTTCCTCGCGTTGTCCACTGCTCCTCTTCCACCGCGTGTCTCCTCCGTCTCTTCACGATCGTGCCACCCCTTGGGTAATCCACGGCGAGGCTGGACACATACGAAGCCCAGGACTCCGAGAATGTCGATCGTGGAGTGGGCTAGTGATTGTCCGTTGTCGTACGGCGCGTCTCTACCGCGAGCACGAAACCAACGGCCACACGGCGCATCGCGCGCGCACAACGCTCGACGAGATGCACCCACGGAACGCGAACTGACAGCTATCGCGCGCCGTTCATTATCGGAGGGGAAGAGAGAAGAGAACCACCTTCACCTGCGCTCGCGCCGCTCACGACTGCTCCGCTTCTACTCTGCTCTTGCTAGTTGCTCTTGCGCGCGACCGGCCGGCAACCAACGGCGCCGATGCACACCGCACACCGCACGTTGCCCTTCTCCAAACTGATCCGCTCTTCGTTGCTCTTCGTCACCGTCACCATCTTCGCGAGGCACCGCCAATAATGCCAGCACTGCCTCGCGTTCGACCAATCAGTATCTCGCTACTCGCTACTACGATTTCTTGTTTCCGACTCCGCCATAAAGTTTCACCATATGATTAGGCGCGCTGAAATCTGAAAATATAATTTCTTTTCTTGATTGAGAAATAGAAAAAGATGGAATGAAGGCGAATAGCTATTGTTTTATTATTATTACAACTTAGATGTTACGAAACATTTCATTTTATTATTTGTCTCAGGAAAATATGTGCGTTATATTTAAAGAGAATGTGATATATTTATGAGAATTCATTCCTCTGAAGTAACTCTTGATAAAATATAGAGAATATTATAATTAATAGAGAATTATTATAGAAATAATTAGAGAATATATATAATTTGTCGTTATTGATAATTTTACGAATTTAATTAATTGTTGAAAATATTTATTGAGTGATAAGTGGAAACTTTTTCAATGAAAAGAATTGATGCACAATGAAAATAATTGTACATGAAAAAAATATCAAAATCGGATTTAATTATTATGATCAGCCTTTGTTTTAACCACCTTTTGTTTTAAAAAAAAATATATATGTACGTTTTCTAAAGAAACTTGTGAATATTAATTTTCAAAATTTAGAGGTAAGTTGCTGATTGATGGAAAATTTCTAATGGTGGTTTTATATTGGCTTATAAAATTTAGAATAAATTTCTAATGAAACCGATCAATATATAATCTAATCTAACCGATCAATAACAGATTTTACTGGATCTCCTGTCGCATTTAATGTCGCGTGATTCGGACGGCAGTGAGAGCGAGAAATGAACAAAGTGTAGACTGTAGACTAGACGATAGAACTATCTTCTGTGGAACCACGAATGGAGCGACGCAAATCGTCAAATCCGGAATGCGTCAACTCACTCGGCGCTTACAACACTCACTAGAAAATTATTTATTCTTGTTCAACATTCGATAAACAACAAAGATGAAATGATTCCACAATCTGTCGCAAGCTTGCATTTTGAAATCAACACTTCATATTGACTGTCGCGACAAACTTGCAATCAGCTTGTGCAACTAATGTAGAACCGGCTAAAGACGCGTTCTACTTTAAGCCAATTTGACAGCCAATCTAAAGCTTACATTTTGAAATTAACGCTTCATATTGGTTGTTGTTGTCGCAACAAATTTGCGATCGGCTTGCAAGATCGGCTTGCTAATATAGAACCGGCTTCCGGTGACAAGGCGCGTATGATTCATCCACAAACAACGAACGCGACGGACGTGATCTAGAGAGCGATTAGTCCGTGGGGAAAACGGGCGATCTCTCGCGCGGAGCGGAGCGCGGAGCGGAGGTTGGCTGAATTCTCTCGCGAAGCAGAGTGTATTTTCGTTTATCGGGTAGACACGGCCGACACGGCGCACACACGCTTTCCCTTGGTCGCAGCGCGCCGGATTACCGCTAAATCGTCCGACGGGTGATGAAAAGCTCGCGCCGCAGTTAAAAAGGCCGCGCCAAGCTCCACGTGAGTGACTCGCCCGCGTACGGTGCACGTTTGCCCCGCTGTACTTTAGGGGGGAAAAAAAATACAGTTTCTCGCCAGAAATACGAGATCATGGCGGTGCCCAACAGCGGTGTAGGTGAGTTATTTTATTTGAACGGCCCGTAAACATCCGGATAAACATTCTCCTTCTCGTTTCTCTCCCTCTTAATCGAATAATGAGACCCTCGAGATGGGACGATGCGACGATTGTCGTACTCGGCATTCTCGTACTACGCGAATTGACAGAGGATGGCGAGGATACCGCGAACCGTATTTCTCGTATAACGAGTCATCGAAACGGTAGACTCGATAATACATCCGTCGCGAGTTGGGATTATTCTTCTACGGTATCGCGGACTCTTCTCGGAACTCCCGTTGATTCGAAAAATCGCAATGATGAAAAGGTTAACCCAGGTTAACCAAATCCTACCTCGTGCCCATAACCTGTATCGGCGCGAATATCGCGCGGGTATGTTGCAGCTGTTATGATTGCATTATAATTACTATGTTAATAAAGCAACTATATTTCGCGACAAATCTTGTCTTTTAAAATAGATTTACAATCTTTAAAATTATTTAAAAACTAGATTTAATGAATTATGATGATATAAGGTTTATACACTTATTAGATCATACACTTGACTATAAATATAAAGCATCCTGAAAAATTGACGTAAACGTTTCATATCTAACGAAAAATAATTTAAAATTATGTTGAGAAATAATAAGTGTTATGTGCATTCCCTATACAATATTGTGCCTGTGCCTTCCCTATACAATATTTATTTGTATGACAATTTTAATATATTATTTTCTTTTGATTTTATCATTGCTAATATTCTTTTGAAGGAATAATTTGAGGATATTTTATATTTATGATCAAGTATGTTATTCCACATAATACTTCTCCGAGAGATATTCTAGGGAATGGAGATACGTCTTCAGAATGTAAGAAGTTAAGTTATAAGAAAAATCTCTGTGATTAAAATGTTTCTTGGAGATTATATTATATAGGATAGAATTCAAGGATTTCAGAAACTCTCTTTATAATTTCTTAATCTCTAGCTTATAAACCGAATATATGTGAGATGAGGCTCAAGGTCAAATTTATATTAATTACAGCTATGTTCTAATAAGGATGGTTTATAAGAGACACAGATACAGTGAATCATTATTCCTTATGGGCTTTCTACAATAAATCATCATCCACCATTATCTAAGCTTAAGCTGTAAGAAATTGACTAATCACAGTCAAATGTTAGAAGAATAATCAAGTATCATTGATCAATTTCTTATAGCTTAAGATTTAAAGCTTAGGTAATAGTTTATTGTAGAAAATGCATTATTGTTTGCCAATGATAAAGAAAGATGAAGTGACACTGTCTTTTGCTGAAAAACACTAATATATTGTTAGTTCTTAAAATCTATAATTTACATTATATATACAATAGATTTTCAATACTAGCAGTTTATGTTTAAATACAATTTACGAGTTGATTGCTCTTATACCGAGCCCTTATACATTACCCTTCAAATCCTGTTTCAGTTATGCCCCGAAACTTTAGACTTCTAGAGGAGCTAGAACAGGGCCAGAAAGGTGTGGGTGATGGCACGATCAGTTGGGGCCTGGAAAATGACGATGACATGACTCTCACGCATTGGACTGGTATGATAATTGGACCACCTAGGGTAAGATACCTTTTACTAGTGTAGTTTGTCATCGTTGCAATAACACATATCATCTTTTTATGTTTACGTTTTATAAGATATAAATTTGCTTTCAAGAAAATGTAAATACAAACTAATCTACATTACGATACTTATGTTAATATATATATATATATTTTTTATTTTTCTCACATCAATATCAGATAAAATTTCCATGACACTTAAATGAATAATTGTTAAAAACAATTTTTATAAATAGTTTGAGTTATAAATAGTTGATTAATAATAATTATATATTTTATATTGTTAAAATATTCATATATATTGGAACAAAAATATGACTGTAGGAATTAATTGCATCAAATGTGATTCTACAAAAATAAAGTTTAATTTTTTGAAATATTTTGTTGATATGTAATTAATATGTCATATCTTTTAGACACCATATGAAAATAGGATGTATAGTTTGAAAATTGACTGTGGTCAAAGATATCCAGATGATGCCCCTAATGTAAGATTTTTAAGCAGAATCAATATGAATTGCATTAACAGTGCCACTGGAGCTGTAAGTATATAAAATTGCAGTGTACATTTCTATTAAGATAAAGAACATATGTACTTAATGTAACATGAAATTTTCATACAAGGTGGATAATCGCAGCGTTCCGGTCCTTGCAAAATGGCAACGAGAATACACAATTAAAACAGTTCTTCAGGAACTCCGTCGTTTGATGACGTTGAAGGAAAATATGAAACTTTCTCAGCCTCCGGAAGGCAGCACTTTTTAGCCTAACCGTATGAACAGAGATATCTTCCTTTTTGCAATAGCATGAGGCGAGATTTAATAAAGGTACCAAATAATATTAAAAGGGTGCCCGCTGAAAATATATGTTAAAAAAGAAATAAAAAAAAACTCGAAAAAAACAGCTTTGTGAAAGAAAGGAGGTAATAGCTTGGAAAGTTGAATGAGTGTATCGAGTTCATGTATAGATTAGATAGAAAAAAATGACAAAAACGCATTTGTCAAGCACAGCTGGTTCTTTGTCGGAATTTTTCACTAAAAAGTAGTAGTATTTTCCTGGAACCCCGATTTCATTGCATATAATTACATCATATTCGCGCACGAGATAATCCAATACGGATGCGAATTAATTTAAGAAAACTTTGCTCCAGCTTTTCAAGCTAGTACAATGTAAAGCGGAAAAAATCCATATTTTGAATCTTAAAAAACTGGAGACACAGTCTATGTAATAAAAATGAATAATCAGTAAGAATAACTTATGCCTTTAAAGTTTTTTAATGAGAGAAGAAGAGTAACGTCTGGTATTGCCGTTATAAGATTTCTCTTCTGTTTGCGCGCAAGTGCCATTTCATCTCTTGCAGAGGTGTCTCTCTCTCACTGCTGCGATAGAAAATTTGTGAATTTTGGACCATCGTAAATCTGTATGTCTATTTTATTTTTCCGTGCTGCATATACTGTTTAAACTAGCGATTTACAATGAAATAACGTATATGTCTGAAAAATTATGTCCTTAAAAAAACGGCCTCTCTCTCTTTCACGCTAAACGAATTGCGTTTCGTAATTGATGAGGAGACGTCGCTTTGTAATTGAAGCATGCATAAATTTGATTTGTAATATCGTATATAGCGAACAATATATACAATGCTGCATGGTAAAG
This sequence comes from Atta colombica, assembly GCF_001594045.1. Taxonomy (NCBI): domain Eukaryota; kingdom Metazoa; phylum Arthropoda; class Insecta; order Hymenoptera; family Formicidae; genus Atta; species Atta colombica. The sequence continues at coordinate 2,437,914 of NW_017259437.1, forward strand.
TACATCAATGTATGAAGCATCGTGTGAATGAGATCTTTTAGTCGATATCATATTTAGACATATTGAAAGTATACTACTTACCAATGTGTATTTGATTGTTAAAATGCAACAGGATTATAAAGTATGCAGATAAATAATGCTTACTGTTTAACCCAAAAGCTTCATGATTGATGTATTGTGAATATTAATTTTGTTATAATTCTCCGAATCATAATCTAATTCCTAACATTACTTTGTAAAGTACAAGAGTTGCGTATTATAACAAAATCAGTTTATTTTAATCTTTAGTGCAATCACTATAAATTCATGAATATTGTTGCTATAAATCGAATTATATGCGATCTATTAATGATTGATGATGTTTAAGTAAATATGTTCCAGGAAGAAAATAATTGTTATTACAATGTCAAGATTTATATTATTCAATTAATCGAAAGGATGTTTTATATCTAAAATTTCACCAAAGTAGATTTTGAAATATCTCCACGTTTAATTGTATAAATATTTTCTAATTACTCGAACGAAAATTATACATACCTCTTTATCCGCTTTGCATTTCAGTATTACACTATCGATAATATAATAGTGTAATTTATAAATCATCCTATTAAAAGAATAACAAGTTATAGCTCCATGTGGACGAAAACAAGCTTAAGGAGAATAAAGTGATTTCCTTAGAAGTAAGCGTTTCCTATGTTTCTTACCCATATATTAGCGACTTTTTTTAACTTTTGAATAAATCGTTGTTTTATTGAAATTAAATAACTTCGTAACATATTCAGACTTTTGCAGATATTTTATCCTTAATCTTCGAAAATGAGTTAGATGAAAACTTTTAATTGAAATAATTTGTAAAAAATATTGCATAATCACATAATAAAAACTAAAAAACTTACCAATAATAAATAAGAATGAAATATTCAGTTAATTGAAATATATATATCCTTTGATCTTGTAGACTTAAATGTGTCCATAAATATCTCTATCATTTTGTGAGTTACTTAAGATTGTAAATAAATCATGTCTCATCAAGGGAGTGGACATTACTTATGTTTAACAATTTATTTAAATCAGACGATGACTCCATTTGGTAACTATGTACAATATTTAATTTAATAGATTTTGGTAGTGATGACAAATTGACAGTTCGTCAAATATATGAATAAGTTTAAATCTTCAGAGAGGAGCCACAACTTGCCGGATACATTGTTTAAATTGCGAAACTACATTCTGATACCAGCACAAAAGCTAACATCACGGCGTCAATTTCCAAGTGGCTAACGATATTTTTTGGGAACAAACATTAGTTTTGTACTCTTTATAGTCGACCACTTGTGTCGCTTAAGATAGTATGTAGTAACCAAGAGAATTGCAAATATTCCAAGACCCTATAAACAATCAACGTTAAAATAATTAAGATAAAATGATAAAGTAAAATAAAATTCGCAATGATATTCAGTTCACCTTAATAGTCATTTGTTTTCGTTCATCAAATTCATGATTGGCAGTCCACATTAGGAATGTGGTAATATCTTTTGCTACTTGAGAAGCAGTTGCTGGAGTACCATCTTCATATTCTAAGATTTCGTTATAAATAGCCTATATGAAGGAATAGAATTGATTTATTATTATTTTTATTATTATTAATGGATGTATCAAGTTCAGTCGCTAATTATATCAGCTTGTATATAAAAAAAATATGAATGACTCACTTGTGCCATACCAATGGCACCACCTGGAAAATATGGATTGAAATATTGTCCGTCTCTTAAAGTTATACCAGCTGGTGCATCACAATATCCAGTTAGCAAAGAAAAAACATAGTTCTGAAAAATATGTAAAATATATTTTTAATTAAATTGGTATTAATAGAAGTACTTTTATCAAAAATTTCAATGAAAATCGATTAAAAATTTAATTTCTTGATTGCATAAATTCTATATATTATTAAAAATTTACTTGCCTCTCCATTGTGCCTGGCATTTATTATGTAAGATAAATCAGGTGGATAAGCACCATTATTCGATGCCCTGGCAGCTTCTTCATTCGGATATGGAGATGGCATATAATCATACAATTTTCCTGGACGTTTATAATACTCTCCTACGTCGTTAGGGCCATCTTCTACCTATGTATCACATAGAAGTTTGTTACTATATTAAATCTTGTATTTTACACAATTATAAATATACGAGATATTTCTCATAGTAATAATTTCTCATAATATTATAAAAGATAATACCATGACTTCTTCCGCGAGAGCTTTGGCTTCTGCTTCGGTATGAGTAACATTAACAAGGTGACGATATGCCACATATTGCAAACTGTGACAAGCTGCACATACATTCTTGTAGACTTCCCATCCTCGTCGCATGCTACAAAAAAAAATTAGATTAATAACAACAATAACACATGCATAATTCATTGTTAGTATTTAAGAATTATACCTAGCATGATCTAATGAATTGAACCATCCATAAAAATCCCATTTATACATTGGAGGATGAGCTATCAATTCACCAGCTTTTACCGAGCTATCTAAAGCATAGATGAAGGCACTGATGCCTCCGGCAGTTACTCCTAAGCATGTTAATAACTGTAATTAAAAATGTTACAAGTAGGTTTCATCATTTTTTTAATAATATAATTTGTATAATATTGTCACATATTATATAACATTGTTGTATATTGAAAATATAGGTAAAATTATCTAGTAATATAGATAAAACTAGTCTGTTAACTTACTAACATACTAATATATGCAGTTTGAGGGAATGCAAAATTGATTCTGACATTAAAGGGATTGGATATGGTTGGGATGTCTCTTGGTCCAAGTTAAATTAAATTCACATACCATTTTCCGACTCCTAGGCCATTCTTTTATAGTGGAAAAATTACTGGTCTGCAAAAACAAAATTTAAAGTTCAAGTATAAAAAGTTTAACATATTCCACAATGGGAAGAAAACTATTTGCAATGTTATTCTACACGTATTCATATTTCTATTTTCTTCCTTCTTTTACAAACAATTAATTCGATTTTACTATAATTATTTAAAAATTTAAACATATATAATATCTTTTATTTAAAAAATTATTAAATTATTTAAAAAATATATATATTTCTTATTTATATGTCATTTTAAATAATTGTTATAAAATATTCACAAGAGATCTTTTGTATATCAAATACAAATTGAACAATGTCTATCTAATAGTTCTTCAAGTTAAAGATTAATATATAGGCTCTTAGATTAATATATATTCTTATAAATCTTAATATGATCTAATCATATTATGATATAATCAAGTAAAAAAGAACATACTTAATGAACTGTTGAGCATAACATTCTTTAATCAACATTTAACACTGACAATTGATGACATGACAACACAATTGTCTACAATTAGGCGATAAAATTCATTCATACAAATTTTGTGGTGACAGCGAACAATATAGTCACTTGTGCCACTGGCCGCGAATAATGCATTGGTAACGCATGTTTGATATCATGGCAGCATCCCGGATTTTCTCGATATCGCTCACTATTACATAACATCTATTGAAGTGCCATCGAAATCGTTATCGCGTTGACGTCGCGTGCCTTCAGGCTCTTCGCCAGCGTCTCGACGTGCAAGAAAGTTCTGCAGGGAACGATATCACCAAGAAGAAGTGACATTAGCAGACAGTACTGTGCCCTCAACGCGAGGCCACGGGTCAATATTGGTTAACATCAAGTATGTTGACATGAACGACGCGATGCTATGACGATTTTCGCAAGGAAACGCATATAGTTATTTAGAAACGTCAGATATTCGCGTTTATTTACTTACCTGGCCGATCAACGTGCCATAATTCGGTTTTAGAAGACCCGATTTACAAATCCGACCTAACGTCGCCGCCATGTTGGACATAGGTGCAATGCGTAAAGGGTTATGCTAGTCAGTGTACAGTCCGCTGGACGTTGATGGACAGTTGACGAAGAATTAGTCTCGTGACTGTTGCAAAAATCCTTCTGTGATTATTCCGACTTTTTGGAACGGTCGAGGACCTGAGAGAGAGAGAGGTTAAAATATCAGTGGAGAGAACACCGTGAAAACGATTTCGGTCGGCGCCGTCGGCGAACCTGCGCAGGCTCGCCAACATTGCAACATGATCATTTAAACTTGAATAGGCACGATAATCTACATTTATAATATACGGAATTTTTTTGTATTTAAATTCATATGTATGTCATTTTATATTTATGTCACCATATTAAATTATATTTATATTATATTTATTATTACATTACACTAAATTAGTGTACATTTAAAAAAGAGCTACTTTATATATAAAGTATATCTATAATCATCAACTTTAATAATGAAATCATATATAATGAAATGTATATTCTGTTAAATAACGATATTATTATTGAATATTTAATTGTTCAAAATATTTCGGTTTAACTTACCTACTATTTATTTTTTCTATTTCTTGATTTTCTATTTCTCTCTTTTTATGCTCGAATTTATTGCCAGAATTGGGCAAACGTATACTATAAATATTAATTGTTATTTATATCATTGAAAGAATATTAAAAGATAATTTTCCGAGAGTTAATTTAATATGGATCTGAATCGTTTATAAAATCATATATTAATTTTATAATTTATTACCCTATTAATGTTTTGTGTAAATATTATATGGCGCAATGGTATTGCATATTTCTATAAAACCGTATTTTTAATCATTAGTCAATAATACTCATAATATGTAATTCGTAGGAAATATTATAACATATCATATATTACATATTATACATGAATAATAATAAATCATAAAAATTTATTAATGCCCGTATTTATATAGTCAGGCCTTGTATTTAAGGAAGCCTTAAATGTAAGGCCTGAAATTTATCTTTAGATACTCTACGAATTATTTCATTGGCTACTGAGCATCTAAAGATAAATTTAAAGATCAAACGAGAATGGATTAAAATGGATTAAAATTTTGTTCTATCCGAATGCGTATTTTAAATAGCGAATATTTTTTTTGGATTCAATTGGATTCAATTAGATTCAATTGAATGCAATTGGATTGAAAATCTGCATTTCTTATTCAAAATTTTGAATTAAACAGTATTCTGTTCGCAATGCACAGAAAAAGCTAATATTTTTAGATTGAAAGGCATAGAGATATACTCCATGCAATTCCTATAAATTAATAAAAATGCGTTCAGGATTGAAAAGCATTCATTTTAACATTCGTAAATCAATATTTCTGAAAATTTGAATCCATTTCAATTAATTTCCAATTCATTCTCGTTTGCTGGGGAAGCCTTCTTAAGTATAAGATCTGACTATGAAGTAGTAATAGGGCATATGATTTAGGCATAATGAAAATAATAAGGAATAAAGAATAAGAAATAATAGATTTTACCTATCAGAAACTGGATACATCGAAATACATAGTTTCTGATAAGTTATAAGATAAGAAATCTGTTATTCCTTGCTGCTTATTCCTTTCTTATATCTGAATTCTTATTCCATTGCAGGCTAATCGGATGATTGAAACAATTGCTAATGTCAGTAATTATCAATAATTATTCCTAGGCCCGACACTGTTTATGTTAAGAGTTACATAATAGGGACCTGATATCTTTGGATATATCTCATTTATCATACAAATTTTTCAAACATATCGATTATTTAAAAATGAAAAAATTCTCCAATCTCCATAAATTCTCTGTCTTGTAGTCTATCAGTATCCTTAAAAATTTATCGTACAAATGAAATAATATCCTTTATTGTGTACACACTCCTGCGAAGCATCGGAAATATTTTCGCCATTTGAGGATAACCCCGGAGCCTGGAGGGTGCGCGTGCGAGCATTCGGGCGCATGCGCCGCGCGTCGTTGGCACTCTTGGCAAGTAGTCCGCCGCCGACCATTGCTGTCAGCTGGACGATTTCGTCAGATGGTGTCGTGAATCCCATAAAATCACATCGATCGGAGCGCGACGGAGTCAGAGTCAAGATGAGCGGTGGTATGCCAGAGCTGGGCTCGAAGATCAGCTTGATCTCGAAGGCAGATATTCGTTATGAGGGTCGTTTGTTCACCGTCGATCCACAGGAGTGTACGATCGCTTTGGCTAACGGTGAGTAGCACGGCGGAAATCCAAGATGGACTCCCGCCGCACCGTATCCACCGTACCATCCCGCCGCCACTACTACCGCCACTATCGCCGCCGAGATTCTCGTATCTCATGTTTCTCTCGTTATCTACTCCACGAGATTGTCCGCTCGACCGGCTAGAGTCTCCGTGATCGGTGGTAACATCGCCGAGTCTCCTTGTTTTCTGTCACTAGGCGCGGAAACCTTTATATGATTCATTACGTTCGCGTTGTTGCGAACAAACATAGAGGTCATATTTCCGTAACTCCGTAGAAAGTCGCTCCGGAAAGCTGCTCCGAAATGCACAAATTCAGAATCCCATCCGGACTGTCTGTCGATGCCGTTCCGCCAGCTTCATGCCGACCGCGTCGTCGAGTCGCGTATCATGGAGAATCTTTGGAGAAAGTCGCCGACATCCGCGATTCGGCGGCATCGCGTGTTGCAAAACAACCGGGGTCGCGGCGACCTGTAATCGTAACGTATATTTCTCGAACAGTCGATATCGGAACTCCATTGGTCCTAATTTCCGTTGAGATGATCCATCAATCACGCTAATGCGTCGCGTTTTGATCCGCACATTTGGCGCAAACGCCGAATGCCGGAACTGTTACGGATCGCTTGATCTATGTAAGATTATGTCGCGGTTTCGCGGTTAGCAATCATCGAAGTTATCGGATGAAAATCGAGTCGTCCTAAACCGTTGAAATTTTCATGATGTTAGTAGTAGGTTATCGATATATAGGATATAGTCAACGCGATGTTGCAAATGCTTTGAAGCGTTTTTTAATTGGTTAGTTTGTAAAATTCTTTCTTCTAATTGATTCATCAAACGCATTCAAAGCATTTGTAGCGAGACTTTGATCACAGCCATAGTAATAGATAAATTTGGCAATTCCAAAATTCTAATATGGACTTCGACAAATACAAGTTCGCCGTATAATACTTTAAAAACTTAAATAATTATCTGCTAGTACGTTATATTGATACTGAGGATGTAATTTTGAATTTAGGTTTGGTATGTATAACGTTTGTATGGAATGTTTGTCTCTTTCTTCTGTCGAATGTTTACATGTCCTTGTCTCCTTGTCCCCTTGGTTTTGCTGAATAGATAATGACTTTAGAGAATATTTCAGTTAGGAACAAATATTATTCTTGGAAATGTACTACTGGAGTCTCATATCACACGTACAAATATAAAATTTCTCTTTCCATAATATTAATCAATGCGTTGAAAAAAATAGATACTGCACAAATTTATTTTCTACAATGAATGTAACCTAAATATTAGTATTGTTAATATAAAGAATTTGAACATTAGGTGTCTATTTTTTTATCTATTTTATTTCAAGTATTAATAAACAAATAAAGATCTATTTAATTAAAACTTATTTAATCTAATAAGGATTTAATTAATTTAATAAAAAATTATAATGGTGAATCTTTAATTACGATAATTTGAAATAACTATTTTGTTACTTTCATAGTGCGTTCCTTTGGTACGGAAGATCGAGAAACTCAACTTCCTGTGGCACCACAAAATCAAGTATATGAGTATATTCTGTTTCGCGGATCAGACATCAAAGACATCAGAGTTGTCAACAATGTTAGTTCTATCCCCAACGATCCGGCTATCGTGCAGGTAATTATTAAATTTTTATATTCTTTGTATAGAAATGTGTTTTAAATTAACAGAATATATAAATATAATTAATAGAATCTAAAAATGAATTCAATTATAATATGTTAAATATGATGAATTTTAGCTGATTTTAATTATCATTGTTTGTAGATGACGGTGCAGCCATCTATGGGTCAGCAGTCGTATCAACCACAGCCTAGCTATGCTCATCCGATGATGGGTCAGATGGGTCCGATGGGTGGCCAATATGGAGCCCCCTATGGCATGGGTATGGGAGCTATGGGCCCGGTAATGGGAATGCCAACTGCAGCTAGAGATCCTCGCGGAGCAATGAATAAACAGCCAAGTGAGTTGAGCTTGGGCTCCGCTGAACCCAATGCCATCTCTATCCCAAACTCACTGCCAACGGCCAATATCGACCCATTACCAAAAGATCAATCTCTGGAAGATGGTAACTGTTTTTGCTATGAAGTATCCCTTGCCTTGCTGGCATGCTTGTTGCTGCTCCTGTTTTGGTAATGCTTTTCTCTATTGCGTTTCACGCTCTCAGAAAATGACATAAATTGTTATGCATTCTGGAATATGTAATGATATATTTTGATATCTTTTTAAATACATTATTTATAATTAACATTATAGTAACAAATTTGCAATTATTCTATTAACAAAAGTCTACTTACTGTCTTTTTTGCACACTTATGTAGATTTTTAATATCTTGCAATCTTCATGCTTTGTTTATATGCCTTCTATATATAATATATATTTATATGCATTTTAATCAAATATAATTTTAAATCAATACATAGCAATGTGCATTTACATGTATAATAAAATTTGTATATTTTTGTAAATTTTGAAAAATCTTAATAAAAAATATACATATATTTATTAACATTTTTAATCTGTATATATACAATTTGGTTTAATGTTTCTCTTTTCTAAAATCGATAGAAAATATTTTTGCATCTGCATGCTTTTCTCAATTTTATTTCATTTACGCTTAAATTATAATGTGTAACAAAATAGCAATTACAGTAATAATAAACAATAATAATTGTTTATAAAAATCCTCTAGAGATTTATTTTACATTAGACACGCGAAACTTTTGTAGAAGTTAGTAGCAGTCTTTCATTTCGAACTTTGGGAATGAAAAGTTTGTGTTTATTTTCTTGTACTAAAGTTTCGTGTTGGACTAGAAATGCTTGCAATTTTGGTCGGCTATTTGGTCTCCATAGATTAATAAAAATGTATTTATTATGTGACACATTCACATGTTGCGATAATAGGTGTACTAGACCTCATCAGTGGTGGTTCCCGTTCTACCACTCCTACATCATCCTTATTGACAAGGAAAAGTCCAACTATGGATCAAGGTATTCAGGTAGGACACGAACAACAGCAGCAGGGCAATAACATTGGCAAATTGAATGACAAGACAAATATCAGGACCGTCCAACCGCCTCGTCGAGACCATGATAGGTATTTCATTTAGGAAATTAATTTTCTTTTTATAAATGAAACTATAATAAGTGTATGCATATAATAGTTTTATCTTCTAGTATCCTGATATTAAAAATACAATTGTACTTCACAATTTTATTTGCTTGACTTGTTAGATTTTTTTGTTTATACAAACATAAAATGATTCTACATAGATTTATATTATTGTTGTTGAACTGATGATATAGCTTCATAAAATTTTAATAAATAATTCGTTTATTATGTTTAGCCACGGAGGTACCAAAAACAACGCGGGTATGTCTCATCAATATAATGATACGAAGAGAGACATGAAACAAGATGGCCAAAATCAAGGTCATATGCAGGGTGGTCGAGGCAACCGTGGTGGTTGGGTAAATCGCGGCAACATGAGAGGTCGAGGAGGCCGAGGAGGTCGAGGACGTGGTGGTTTCCGTACGAATCAAGCGAACAACTTGGATGGCATCAAGCCTAAGATGAAGTTTGATAACGATTACGATTTTGAACAAGCTAATACTCAGTTCGAAGAATTGAGGTGAGCATAAACGATCACTATGAACACTGATAATTCTGCATGGTTACGTGCCGGATTCATTTCAAGTAATTGTTGAAATGACCAATGTGGAGACCATGCAAAAGTAAAGTTAGTGCGAATTTAAAGCAATCGTAATTTCAACAAATACGAATCGCTTACGCATCGCATTAACATTGTTTTATAAAATTATGTTTCAATGATTTAATTTATATGTTAATATAACATTTATATCATATCGTAGGTCGCAATTAGCGAAAACGAAAATCGATGGTACTGACAATGAGAAGAAAGACGACAGTGGAAACGAGACAGGTGCTGGTGAAGGTGAACCCGAGGAGGAACCGGAAATTGTTCACTACGATAAGTCGAAATCATTCTTTGATAATATTAGCTGTGAAGCTGTTGAAAGGAGTAAAGGGTAAGCTTTATTGAGAGAATATTTAAATACCGTATATAAATTCACAGTACAGCTATGGTTTTTAATTTTTTTTTAATGAAAGAAAATTATTGAATTTTATGAAATGTTTTGTATACGGTAAATGTATAAATATATAAATGTATAAATTTTTTTCAGGCGATTCCAACGTACGGATTGGAGAACAGAACGAAAACTGAATTCAGAAACATTCGGTGTAGCTTCTACAAGACGCGGTACATTCCGCGGCCGTGGTTACTACGGTCGCGGAATGGGAGGCATGTTCAGAGGTAGTAGTGGCGGCAATAACGCTGGATTCCGCGGTGGCTATCGAGGTAGCAGGGGCGGTAATCGCAAACCCCCTAACCAACTACAGAATAACACGGGGAGTCAAAATCGCGCGACCAATGAACAGTCTGCTTCTCAATCACAGGCAAAAGTTATCTAAATGAAAAAAGAATCTAATTTGTCATCGGTATGGCATAAAAGAGTAAAATATGCTGAGGAGAGAATAAAGCGATGTGCTGCTATGTATAAGTATACACAACATAGATTAAGATTTTTACGATATGTGCTCTACGTTATGGACTGATTTGGATTAGAATTTGGCAGTCGAATAACACAGAAGATACATACGGCCGGATTAAATGTAGATTATATTATATAACGGAACGCGTTTGCAATCGCCAAATCGGTGATTACGTGTTAGGTGACAAGAATCGCACATATGGACGTTGCTGGCGCATATGACTCTTTGCATCGATATTTTGCGACTAGATGATCGGAGAAAGTACTTTTAGAGACAAATTTTCTTACCGCTTAATCGACAATGATCACGATGAATTGTTAAAAGAATAGAATGTTTTTGTTAGGGAAGTAAAGTCAATTATGATCTGATCGTTCCTTGGTCTTTTTTACATTGATACTTATTTGTGTAAATTCAGATGTCTAAATAATTAAGGAAGGAAATTACTTGTAAGAAGGCTAGTCATAAGTTTTACTTGAAATATGTCTGTTAACAAAATTCTTAATAGAATAATCTGAAACCGCTTTATAAACAATAGTATATTTGTTTATTAGTTAGGGAAAAAATTGTACAATTCAATCGTGATCATTCTTCAGTCGGTTTTCTCAAGATTTGACTATATGATTATGGAATGGCTTTATGATGATGGTGACTTGATAATACTAGTCGTTATGGAATAGCTGGTTTGTATCCGTATATCGGAAGTGAATGGCAATAGACGTGCATAAAAGTACTTTCTCGTCAAAGTATGTAAAAATCGATTGTATCTAATTGCATTTGTCGAGAATAGAAATATCGTGAGCTATATAGTACAAGATAAATCTGATAAAAATTATATTTTTTTTCTTTTGTTTTGGTTTTTTTGAGTGTACGCAGACAAAGTTTTTCGAGTCCTCGGCACGAAGTTTATATAAACGTATAATTTTATTAGGGTGGATGAACATAAGTGGGAAATAAGTAAAAGCCAGTTTATATGAAAATTTTTGTATTATTAAATTGTAATCTTATTATCCGCCTACTCTTTCTTTGCAAGATCTGCATCTAGAATTAGAAAGATGTAAGTGTCAATCTTATTGTAAGTAACTAAGTTCTAAATCATGTTACATAATTGTCATCGTGTTTTGCAAATAAGGATTCCTCGATTGCTCTCATATGTATAAGAGTAGCTTAATTAGTAAAACTAAAATAGATATCTGCATTATAATCAGTAATTAATTATATCAGATATGAAATTTGTATGATGCTTATTAAAAATAATTTTTTTCAAAAACATAATCTTAAATCAGTTTTTTTTTTTTTTTTTTTTTTTTTACTCTGAAAGTAGTTCTAGTATAACACTTATTCCAAGGAAAATTTATATTCAATATACATGTATACAAGAAAATATTTAAAATGATAATTTATTATTAAATGACATAATATTCTATTACAATATTATGTACAATAATGACTATACATGTATATTTAAATGAAAGTAATTAATTTATTTTTTTCATAAATTTACCCAATCATTCCAATCTTGGAAATGCGCTTTATTAATGTATAAATATAAATGGGATCCAAGTATGCACAGGTCATGCAAATTTGGAAACCTATAACAAAGATTTTCAAAGCGTTAAACGCATAAAAATAATTTATTCGTAATTTGATTATAATTAATTATTTACGCTTTCGAAGAATCCTTTTGAATGCACGAAGACGCTGTGAGTAGAATTGTGTTAAATGGCGATGCGAATAAGAATAAAAGCATGATAATATCCTTAAAAGTGTAAGACGTGGAAGATACAGAATAAGAACATTATTTGCGACTATTATTTTTCTATGGCTCGTACAGAGTCCCCAAACTCATACAAATATTATATATATATATGTACACACAGACACACACACACACACACACACACACACACACACACACGTATGTACGCAACTTGAGATTTACATAACTGATAAGCAAACCTCCAATAGGTTATCAGAGAAAATGCAGAGTGAAGTAAAAGGAAGGACTATAAAATGAAATAAATGAATAGAAAAAAAAGATATGGTAAATTTAACTTTTAAGTTTCATGCCCTGAGCATGTGAAAAATTTATAATGTACGCGAGAATGGATTTTTGTTTTGTACAGCGGATATATTGTGATTTCCGATGGTGAATAATATTGAAATGATGAAATAACACGTCGTCGTGTCATTTCCGATCTCCTATACACTTTTCCAATAATCGAACGAAAAGTTTTCTTATTTCTTCACAAAGTTGTAACGTCGAGAACTGTAAGGCGCGGGTCGTCCTTCCCTGCCCTTCGACGAAATGCGCAAAATGTGAAAGATGACGGTTTACAAATTTAAATGCTAGATTACGCGAATTTTAAAGAGCGACTCGAGATATAAGAGATGCGTGTTGTGAGTTTTTCAAAAAAGGAGATGTACTCAGATGTAAATAAAATTATATAACGTCTTTAATAGGACTCGAACAGATGTTGTTGGTAAAATTATCATACGTATGGCGATACTAAAGTGTGCTGCGTATTACATGCGATGTGATTAGAATGTATGTAAAAAGGAAAAAACGGCGTCTTCCATGCGCTATATCTAGTGTTTTAAATGCTTGATAAGCGACACAGTAAACTAGAATGATTTATTACACACAATATCGCAAACATAGATTAACGGATTCCGTTTGTTTGTAACTTGAATCTATTTTGTTTTTTTTTCTTTTTTTGCACATGGACTTCTCACGTCCGATATTTTTAAATAGCTCGAAAGTAATCAACGTTATTAATACATTAGAAATATAAATTCCCAGCATCAATATAATCGAAAGTCGCCATTTATAACGAATACGATTGTAATTTGCAGCATATAATGAGTTATAATCTTAAAAGTTCAATACGAAACTTGCATGAAAAATTTGAAGGTCTTATTTTCAGATTAGTTCATTTTTAAAAAATATTTATTATAAAATTTTTTTATCACAGGCACCTTCATACAATCAAGCGTTATTAATAATAAGAAATAAAAAAAAAGATTGAACATGTATGCATGTATTTAAGGAAATTATGATGGAAACGTGAACCAGCGAATATAGTTGGATGGCTGAGGAAAAAGGAAATATGCATGAAACTTTGTAATACAAAATTATCTACGGAGAATCTCGGGAATACTATTTCCCGCGAAGTATCGCTTCGGTTGCATCTCGTCTGTGTCTACACTTCCGGTTACACTGATCTACATGTGAAATATCTTCTAATACAAAGTCTCCGGATGACGTTCGCCACGTGGATCAAAGATTTTCAACCCTAAACAGAGTGAGAGATCACGGTCGTGCGTCGATTATCAGGCGCAGCTCATCAAACCTGTCCTCGTACTGTCGCAGACTTCTCTTATCGCGCGACCTCCGGCGACCTTAGTATCAACGTGTGGGAAGTTATTCTTATAATGACGACGCAGAGTACGCGGATTCGGTACATAAACCTCATAAGGCGCTTTGCCGCTCTCGATAACCCAAATACTGCCAGACTCACCGATCCTCAATATCGTCATCAGGCCCTGCGCAACTATGTAAGGCCTGCAAAAACAAGATTAAATAGCAATGAGCCGTTAAAAAATTATCTCTGCTGAATTGGCGCACATCATATGTACGCACCGGAAGAGATGTAATGTTCACGTCAGAATCTACGAACTAAATTTTATGGAACTGATATTTTAATTTTTTATGATCACGCTAGAGTCAAAATGATCCCAGAGCACACTTAATAATTTTTTTTGAACGAAAACTGTGAATAACAGCAATTGGTTAAATGCACTCTGGAATCATTTTGACCTGGTTAATCATTACGGAACTTTTAAGATGTGTAATCACGAAGACCTAAATCTTCATTAAAAGTTGTGTCTCATTAAAAAAAAAATTGATAAGTAATTTATTTGTAATTACAAGGGGTGCTCAGAAAGTAATATACTTTAAATTTTTCAAATTTTAAATTTGCAACATGTAAAATTTCACTTTTCTACTTTTATTACCGGATAAGGAAAAAATGTGGGGCATTACTTTCTGAATAACCATCGTATTTATTATTGAAATTTTTTGAAGGAACAAAAGATATTCGTATTTATAATTTAATTCTACAGCAGAAATATTATGTTTTATTATTATTCAACATGCACTACTTAATTTATCTGATTGTTTTGTGTCAAATGTTTATGATATTGAATCGATGTCGATTCGATGTCAATTCCATTATCATTTCTGACTGGTAAGAGACAATTTTAATAATGACTTACGTTTGTATCAGAAACTGTTCAAGATTCTTAACGAAATCTGCCTTCATGACTCTGGAAAGAAGTTTATTAGGGCTATCTACTGTTAAAGCAGTCTCTGTCAGTCCTGGACACAAAGTTATCACGGTAACACCGGTCTTTTCGTAGTGATAAGGATCCTGTTGCAGAGTAAACGTAATTATGAAAACTTCGTATAATAATATATACATATAATAAGTAATAATAAAAATTAAATACTTCATTATTTTACAATCCACAAGATAACAATCTTATAGAATATTGGAAGTTTATAAGTAACTATACTTTTTGTAAGTAACTATTTTAGGATGATTGCTTGAATAATAGATGGATTTAACTGAGTTCAATTCTGTATAATTACCGATAGAGACTGTGATAGACCGATGATAGCGTGCTTCGTGGCAGTGTAAACCGGAAGTTGAGCTGTGTTTCGAATATCCACATGCTGGCTCACGTTTACCAAGATACCACCGTGACCGCCCGTATCTCTGCTCATATATTGTACAGCTAACATTGCGGTGCTGACCATACCTCCCTAATATTGATATACCACATTAGAATCTACTTTTTTTCTTTATTTTTATTATTACAGGTATTACGTCTTATAGAAATCTAAGAGAGCATTTTATACTAGCATTTTATATTTTGGCCCTAACCGTATGTCGTAATCTGTAAAAATTGATTAATCACAGTTGATTAGTCAATCCAAGATATTCAACTGTAATACTAGATTGTGTAGAAGAATACTAGATTGTGATTAGTTAATTCTTATACAGATTATGGCTATAACCATTATAAATGCTCCCTAATGCTGATCAACTTAATATTGAAAGACAGCAATTATTTATTTTAAGATTAAAAGTACTCTCGATCAGACTTTCAGTACTCCAAATAAGTGATTAATTATTATATTTCAGTAATAAATTGATCAGTATTAGATTTCTATAAGAGTATTTATTAATAATATTTATTTTCCAATCTTTTTATATATTCTTATATGCAATTTGGTAAAATCATCTTATGACATAAAACTCACGAAATTATTTGAAATATACAATATTCGAGATAAGAAAAACATTGTAAAAGTTTTAAGAGAGAAAACATCGCAGAATAAAGAAATAATAAAATTAGGAAATCATTGGTAAAGTTATTAATAAATCAATAAATTGTTATCAATGATACTCACAATGTTGACCGAGATTTCCTTCTCCCATCTTCGTTCATCTAAAACGCCAGCGTTATTTATCACGATGTCAATGTTTCCTAATAGCGTTGATGCTTCTTCAAAAGCTTCTATAAATTGGTACAGACAAAAATAAGATATTCTAAAAAGTTCAACGATAGTAACATATATCTATTTGAAAATCTTGCTCCATATTTACCAGTCACATGTTTATGATTAGATACGTCAGTATGTATAAAGTGTACTTTCTTCTCGCCGCAAGATTTTTCAACACCGAGCTCAATTCGTTTGCCAGTTTCAGCATCGATATCCAATATAATTATTTTCTGTAACAAATATGAAATAAATTTAAATATAATAATGCCGATATGATATTAATATTTTATAAATATTGTAGAACAAATTTAAATATAAAATAGCGCTGAGATGATATTAATAATTTATAAATATTGTAGAACAGCTAATGCCATTCTATGAATTTAGTAGAATTAGGGACAGAAGTAGAATTAGGCAATTACATATATTTTATATCTAACAGGAGAGAGATAAATAATTTAATCTGCAGAATAATATTAATTCAATTAAAAGATGGTATTAGAAAAGAGTATGTTTTTTTTAATTGTTAGAAATGTCATTATATAAAAGACTTTTTATATAATTATACATTTATATTATAAAATTTGAATAATAGACTTATTTAAATAATAGACTTTTTCTAAATGTTTGTAATTTATAGGTCTATAGAAAAAAATATAAATTATTTATGTAATGCTGATTTATATAGATTTCCTGCAAATTTTTTGAATTTTTATACTGCAAATTATTATCTTAATTATTAAACGTACCTTTGCTCCGTGCTTCAAGAAATGATTAAGAAAGGCGTAGCCCAATCCTGCTGCACCGCCAGTTATTAGAACATTTTTTCCAGAAACAATGCAATTGATCGCTTCTATCTCTTTCGCTCTTTCGGAAGCTGAAGAACGACGACGAACCATTCTCAATCTTGGCTCTATAACATAGAACTTGTTTTATAAAAGAAGGAAAGTTCTTTATCAGAAAAATTTGTAACATTAAAATATATGTTATTAATATTAGAATTTTTTTGATAAAGTAAATTCTCATTATTTGAATAATGAGAATTATTTAGCTCCACGCTCTATAAAAAAGAATCTTACATGATAATTTATCTTAGGAAATAAAATTAAAGAATTATAAAAACATTTACACAATTATTAATATAATTATTAAAATTATGTTTTATAAAAATAAAATAATCGAAAACTTATTTTTTATATTACATATTTTTATGACAAAAAAAAATTGATAGACATATTTTTCGGGATGAAAGAAGTAGACTTACCTACTGTATTCTCCATGAATGAAACTGCTTTGGATATTTGGAGATGTGAAGAAATGAACTAATTTCCGGTTTAAGTTTTTGGGCGTAAAGCTGAAGAATCGAGAGCTTGTGCTGGTAATATGTATGTTTCGACTGAACTTCGAGACCATTCGAATGGTATTTATATACGATAAGCAGCGATGTGGGATTTCGCGATATTGCGACTTAAGTTTCCATCATGGCGGGGATGTCCTCCCAGAGGGTGGACTTCGGGCTGTAGATTACATAGACAGCAGATATATAGATCGGACAATCATGATAAAAAAAAATTTTTTGAATTTTCTCTTTAAAATTCGACATTGTCGAAGGTATTCAAAATCTAAAGATAAAGATCGCATTTTATTGAGCATATATTTATACTAGATTCAATGGATTAAAATACCATTAAATTTATTAGAGTGATATAATTCAACTTTTTTACCAAGTTTGTTTTTTTAGTTTGTAAAAGATAAATATATAATTATGTGTTAAATATATAATTATGTGTATAATTGCTGATACAAGAAAATTACAATTATTATTTATTGATAAATAATTACTGGGCTTGATCATTGTTATTGTGAAATTTCAAGTTTTTAATTTAAAGAAAACAGAATCAAAACTAAATTATAATATAAAAAGTAATATAAAAAACAATACTGCAGAAGATATTATTAAATAAATGATTTATTCAACAAAGATTGTTACTTTCGATAACAATAATTTTTAAGATTTTTTAAGGTCCTCTTATTTTTTCATTGTCTTTTCTTATCTTCCCTCTTACTAGACTGATCAGTCGCGTCTCGTCGTTTTTTTTTCTCAGAGTGTTCCTGATAGCGCCTTACTCTAATTAACCCCTTTCACTAAGAGGCTAATTAATCACATCGTGGCAATGTGTTTTCTAGATACTGGATATACAGGACACACAGACCGAGAGGCATTGAAGCGCTTTCTCTTTTACTTGAAGATAATAATAGTGTATTGTTTCGCAACGAATATTAGACTAAGCTACTAAACTGTCAGTAGATTAATAATTAAGTAATTGCATTTTTAACAATGTTATTGCTTTTTACGTAATATTTTATTATGTGATAATTTATTTTGTTAATATAATACACAGTAAAAATCATTTTATATTTGCATGAAAAAATCGGTTTTAACACAAATACAAGATATTAAAACTTTTATATTAAATTTTTAATGTAATAATATATCCGAATGTTCATTTAATATAATGTATGCATATTGTTGTATTATTTAAATATTTTGTATTAAATTGACATTTAACACAAAATTTTTAAAAGTGCTAAAATATTAAATAATTTATTTTATGAGTAATTGAACATGAAAATAATGTAGTTTAAAAGTTTAAAGTTTAAGATAAATAAATGGAATATAAATTTAACATATTATAAATGTTAATTTTACTAAAAAATAATTTTACTATTTGTTTCAAAATATTATATTTTCGTATTAATTTTTTACATAAATAATACCTGTGTCACTTTTTAACATATTTATCTTGTATTAAATTAATATAAAAATTTGAATAGATTTTGAATAGATATATTAAAAATTTAACAAGTTTTTCAATTGTGTGTAAATACACATCATGGAATATATAAGAAATGTTAAATGTTTTTTATATATTTTACATAATATGTACTTATTTTTTGAAAAATAAATATATTATATTGCTTATTTATAAAGACATGTTTATAAAGTCATGTAAAGTGAAGCTACGCAAGATATATTCAAAATGATCAAAGTGCGTTTGACAAGCGAATGCGCGTGCGAGCAAAATAAAAAGTTATTAAAACGTATAATTCAGATATGTATCTTTTTAAAGTTTCCTGCAAAAATATTTGTTTTGCATATTTGATTTTACTTCACCGAGCCATTTCGTTAATAGAAATTTATGATAGTCGCGGGGAACGGAACTGCGGCTGGTGGCTCGTAGATTATTTGCAGTACCGTACAAAGGGAAGAAATATTTTTGCCCTTTTTATGTTTCTGATGTGTCGTCCTGCAACTTCCAGACGATGTATTTATGTATTTACTCTCAAATTAATTTTTAATGCATTTATGTTTTTATTCTCTTCCAAAAATCCAATTTACACTGATTAATTTAACTGAAAATTATTTATTTTGAGTATTAAACAAAAATGCTTTTATTATTTAAAATAAATAATTAATTATTAATTTTCAGTATTAAATTTCTAGAAGAATTGCACTTTCGTTCGTTTTAATTGAACTCTTTTTGTGTTATAATTTCTTTTTTTTTTCGAGGTCTAAATATACACGTGTTGCATTCAGTTTAAATGCAGAAAACGTAGTAAAATGCAATAAAAAAGAAATAGACTTAAAACACGAACGATTGTACTTAAATGTGTTTGTATATCTTTGCAAATTGATACGAGTGGAAATGCATACTTGGCTAGAAATTCACAGAACACTAATGTACGGCCATTGATGTAAGTGGCATTTTGTGTACGTGTATGTATAATATTTACAAAATAAAATAATGTTTGACAGCAGATTAAACTTAAAGGCGTGGAACTATCGTTCCGGGTACGCGATGATCATTGGATGATATAACTTTTGTTAAAAGTCTGGTTGCTCGCGTAATTGTAGTTGTAACGAGCAATACGATTTGTTATCGAGTCATTATCATTGGCAGGCCTATCATAAGTCAACTCTAATCAAATGACCTTATACCGTGGCTTCATTATCTAGGAAATTTACATTTTTCCTTTCGAGAATTTACGATTAAAATTTATAAAAATCACTGAAGTCATTTACGATGAATTATCGTATATTAGTCGTTATCTAATCTTTATATTATTAAATTTTTATATTTCTATTAATTTTATATTTTATGAATAATATAGTAGAATGTAATTATAAATGAAAGAGAACATCTGACATATTTATATATATTATAAAATATTATATATGTAAATACAAGATTATTATAAATTTATTGTGAATTCCTTGACAAATCTATTAAATATAGATAAATCAATCTCAAAATGACAAAAGTAGACAACGCAAGAGAAGAAGAGACCAAAAAATGTCACTTTTTATTTTTTTCTTTAATTTTTGCGGTTATTTGCAATTATGCGGGACGCTTATCAATCACTCGTGGCGTCGGCGAACTTTAGAAATAATGTACTTGGTACAGTCGTGTGGCACAAAACGATGATAAGAGCCTGACGTGCGCACAGCTCGTGCTCACTGCACTTATCAATAGAAAAAGCGCACTTAACGTCTGATCGGCGTCGCGCCGACGATAAATTAGCCGAGGGACAGCGCATGTCCAAGTCGATACCATAACCGATATGAACTGGTTCCGATCGAACATTACTCGAAATCGAGAAGGAAAGTAATTTCTTTTGTGGTTTTTATTTAGATATCGTACTACGCTGCATGTCGCGAAAATTCGCGAGATTCGCGCCTGTGTGAGTATTTTGCATCCGTTGCAGCGATTCAGAGCGGTTCATAAATACGCATGTCTGTAAAAGATTACAGTCTTCGCGTATCAAACAGTTAATAATAATTGGTTCAAATGATCACTGATTTGTGGGATTTTGTACTGTATTTTTTACTATAACTAACGTCGTTGTTGAAATGTGATTTCCTGTATTTTTTATATGCCGCAGTGCAGCTTCAGTTTGCGTGATCTAAAGAAATATAATATGTATTAATTATTTCTTAAATATTATTTGATCGATATATAATGTTATAAATATATAATTAATAGAAATTGTTTTCGAGTTTTTAGAATTTATATATTAATAACTTGTTAAAATAGTGCAATATCGTCTTATCAATAAAAGTACTCTGATTAAACTCTGAGATTAGTTTATTAGCTTTTATTATTATTTTTAAATGTTTTTGTCAAACTGTCTATATCAAATTATAACGCTTTATAACGATTATTGCTTGCTTCTTCTACAAACGAATTTAAACGATTATGAAGCAATTTAAGAGAGGAATAGAGCATCATTTAGATGCACAAGAATATGTATTTCGATCATACAAGCCACGATAGTTAAGAGATTTCCATATTCATCAAGATTTTATATGTATGTTCAAGAAAGAAGAAAGTCTTCAATCGCAAAATCCGTATATTATCTACTTTTGTAGATAATTTAGTATAAAAGGTACTGTCAAGATTTCAAGTGAATAAAAATTGAATAAAAATTGTAAAGTTATGCTGTTAGCCAATTTGAAACAAGTGATTTCGAGAAAAAGACGTTTAAAGTTTTGTTTTACGATATTTTATATAAGTACTGCCGAGAGTGCCGATTGAATATACTAAGTGCCAAGTATACTAAAATTTATACTTCGTCGATAAATGATTTCTTTAAGAACTTTATGAATTCAAACGCTTCGTGTCGCTACGAATCATTCTGAAACACTCGATGGCTCTGTGACATGCTTCATCAAAGACTTCATTTTAAAAGTTATATTTTGTATTGAAACTAATTGTATCTTTTAGGATTATAAAGTATCATTAAGATAAAAATATAATATTTTTGATTTTTTTAATCCTTCTCAGGACTTAACTCTCTAAGACACTTTATTTGATAAAATAAATTATTATATATTTGATAAAATAAATTATAAAAAAAAAGTTAAATTTTAGATTAACAGATTTAATATTCTTAGTATCATTCATTTATAAAATTAACATAAACTATTTATTAAAAATATTATTATGTTTTATGCTCACGTTTATTTCTTTTAAAAAAGGCTTTAATATCTGTTTAACAATAAACACACTATTTATTAACAAAAATCTATTAAAAGCTTATTACAGATTTCACATTTATTACTATTTCTATTAATCAAAAACAGATTTTATTTAACAAAATATTTTTTGTAAAAAGAAGCAGTTTAACTTAATAATATTATTTGTTGTATAGTAAATTATAACAATATTTAATCTGCGATCAATTTCATATTAATGCTAGTTCTGTGCATCGACTTCAGTTTTTTGCGGCAAA
The DNA here is from genome assembly GCF_001594045.1 of Atta colombica. NCBI lineage: Eukaryota > Metazoa > Arthropoda > Insecta > Hymenoptera > Formicidae > Atta > Atta colombica. The sequence goes on from NW_017259437.1 coordinate 2,460,531, forward strand.
GTATCGGGAAGCTGCACCTCAAAAACCGGTTTTCCATCCTCGCTAATCCACACACTGCCGTTCTGTGCGCATCGAATTACGTATATCAATCCATGAGCAATGCTCTCCACCCTGGCAACATATTTCTCTTTTGTATTTTATGTACATTTTTATTGAAGTCAATTATAAATTAGCATCAGTCTTACCTATGATGTCGATCATTCTGCAAACTATTAATGTTTGAAATATTCTGTGATATATCTTCTGGAATGTCGATTAAATCGGGACACAGAACAATTACTTTTACATTAGTCCTTTCGTAATGATAAGGTTGCTATAAAGAAAAAATATCTGATTAAACTTTTTATATGTTTCATGTAAAATGATTTTTAAGATATGTGTGAAATATACTTTTTATATGGTTTTTATTCATTATTGCAGTCAAATTTTAATTGTTTATTGCTACAACATGACTTAAAATTTAATGTTTTTCTTTCTCATATCCCTTTCAAATTATCCTTATAAGAATTCAGATACAGCAGAAAACAGCGATACACACTTTATCATATTTAATACATTTTATCATATCTAATAAGATAAAATTATCATCAAATTTCAAAGTTGAAAAACAAGTTTAAAATACAAATTTGTTGCCAAGAAAGAAAGAAAAGGAATTATTTAATCATTTCTAAAATTAGTCACAGTCTTTAAAAAAAGATCTCGCAGATTTCTTATAAAAAGAAACCTTGCTTTTTTCGAGATATTTTGTATTTTTTATGATTTTAAACAAATATCTCCATTGCCGCAAAAAAAATAAAACAATAAAAAAATTCTAAAGTCACTTTGTATTATTTATTATAATTGTCGTAAATTTTATTATACATTATATTTTTTTAAATGTAAATACTTACCGCAAAAGAACGGCTGAAACTAACTACGGCATGTTTTGTAGCAGAATATACTGGAAGCTGAGATACAGCTCGTAATCCGGCAATGGACGAAATATTTACGATAATACCACCCTTGCCACCAGAATCCTTTCGCATTTGTTGAATCCCCAGAAGAGTCCCTCGAATCACAGCTGTCTGTAAAAAAAGCGAAATTAATATTTTGGAACTTTATTCAATCTAAAATTCCCTTATACAATTTTATTTTCAATTGAGTTAGCTAAATTCACGTCGGCGCTTATATGTAATATTTTTAAATAAAATTTTTTATAATTAAATATGTAAAATGACTTGTTACTAGAAAATATTTAAAAGCTTTCGGTGATCATTGTGATCATATATTTCTTTACAAGATCAATATAATTGATCACAAAGTTGAAACAAGAAGGGAATAAACTTACAACATTAACATCGATAGCTTTGGAAAAGTCAATTTCATTTATTACGCCTGCATTGTTTATTAAAATGTCCAGTCCACCGAGAATGTTGATTGCCTCTTTCAACTTGGCTGCAACAATTAATAGTTTCAATTTTGAACAAATTCAACAAATATTCCCTTAAAAAGTTATAAATTAAATTAACTTTTGCAGTTTATGTAAGCAATGTTTGAGTTTTTGTTTATTATAATGTGTGCATTAATAAAATATAAATTAATAACAGAATGAAATAGACTTTTGTTTACTGTCAAATTCGGAATTATTTGTTACGTCACAGCAAAGAAATACAGTTCGTTTGCGGCCAAACTCATTGTTTAAACTCTCTACAGCTTGTTCTCCAATCCATTGCTTTATATCGATCATAACTATCATCTGAAATATAAGTAATTATTCTATTAATTTTTACAATAAAATATCGATAAGTTTAACGAATATTTTTGAAAGAAGACTCTATAATATTTTATTACATAATGATTATAACTAATATTTATACGTATATGAATATCACACAATATTATTATATTAAATTACATACCAAAGCGCCATTTCGCAGCAGCTCCCTACTAAATGCCAGACCCACATCACTTGCTGCTCCAGTTACTATAACTCGTTTATCTTTGATCTGCATTACTCCACTAATTTTCCAGCAAACAATCTCTTTCGTGTATATTTTTTTGCTTATAAAAGTTCTAAAACACGTCAATATATATGAATTCCCGTTCGTGAATTTTATATTTTTATAATAAAACAATTAACTGCACGAAATCAAGATGTTTCTTTATCGATGAGACTACAACTGCGACACGAGGCTTTAACTAGTCCAAGAACCTCCTTGAACCGATATGGAAGAAGTCACTGTTTTCGTTCGGTGATCTCCGACCTCGCGATCTGCATGACGTTCAATTCGTCAGAGTCTCTCTTCATACGAGATTCGTTATCCATGAGACGGCACTGTGAATATCTTCATCTCCTCATTGTGTAGTAAGTGTAGTTTTAAGTTCAGTGGCATTCGAGAAAATTCGAACCATTCATTAGTGAAGTGAAATCACAAATTGAACTTTGTACAAATTCTTATAAAAAATAAGAAACGCACACTTAAAGGTCAAAACTTTAGTAAGCAAAACGTTTTAAACTAGATGCTATGCATTCTATATTAATTTTTTTAATATATATATGATGTATTCGCAAAAATAAGTAGATGTTTATATAATAATTAAATTAATTCATAATGAAATAAATAAAGTGGTATATGTATGGCTTTCCAGAAAATGATTGCACATAAAGACAAAGTCCACATTACAGTGAAGTTTTTAATCAACGACTGTGTAATCTAGAAAGGCCATCGCAACGCATGAATTTATATTAACAACTAACAAGAGAACCTTGCCAACTCAGAAATTCTGATTTTAATGTGACTCTGCATTCATAGCAGTAAATAAATGAATCTGAAAATTTACATCAGTTGGATTTAAAAAATGTTTTGGCTGTACAATAAAAATATCAGCCAAAAATCGACTGAAATTAATAATATAAACTAATTAGTATAAAAGTTTTTATCATAAATACTTCCTGAAACCAACTACAAAAAATAAAACAGCAAATAAATTTAGCTTATAAATTATAATAGCTTTATAAAATGAAGTGATCTATTTTATTACAGTTTTATTACAGTTAGATAAATAACTTTTAAATAAGTAGATTCAAATAAACTTTTGTGCACAAATATTTATTAGTATGTATAAAAAAATAAGTAATTTTATTAATATATATAAAAAATTAAATGATTTTTAAATCAATAAGAAAATTATACTTAAATTTTACACAAATAACATGTAATAATAAAGCATGTAAAAGAGAGAGACATTTTTATATTTTGATAATACTTTTTATAATGTGACACATATATACCTATACTAACTCAAACAACTCTTATAGATACAGCAGATTTATTTTGATTCATTAAAACTAGTTTTAAACAGATAAAAACAGTTTAAAATAACATCAACTAAATTTATTTATTTATTATTTTATTTACTTTTTCTACATATATGCAAAGCTATATTAAAATGAGAATTTTTGACACTATTGTTTTATCGGACCTTTACCGAAATATTGTTTTAATTTTTTAATTAAAAATATTTATTTTTTGTGTTTAATAAAATATGTATAAATTTTAACGATAAACATATTGTAAAACACACATATACATTATTTATTAAATATAAAAAATAGTCTAGTTTGATTAATGTGATAATTTTTTTACGCAACATAATTCATTTAAACAGTATGAAATCAAGTAACTTATCAATAATATTCTACTGATTAGTAAGTTATGTTAAGATCATGCAATAGGTATGTACGAGATTTAAATATTGAAGCGATTATTTGTTACTGATATATCGATAACATTATCTTAAGCATGTTAATGTTTTATGTATTGCATGTAAAATCTAAAATAAAAGAAAAACTAAGTACAAGTTTTTAATATTCAATAAGCAACTATTTAATATATCGGCATATCTCAATAAATATGAATACACAAATATATAATGATTTATGTATTCTGAATGTGAAATTTAAAATAAAAGCAATAACTGTTAATATATTTAAGACGATGCCTTTTTTATGTTTTTTATGTAGGTATGTATATCCAAATCACAGTTTGCGTAACTTAAATGACAAACATAAAACTCATTAAATCAACTTTTATCTCGCAGAAATGTCATATTCCTTGTGAAGTATATAAATTATTATATCATCAAATGTATTTATAAATTTACGTGACAATTTTCTAACAATTTTTCTAACTCATAGGTATAACAGTTTTTAATAGACAGTTTAATAGACAATTATAATAGATGAAATTGTCTTAAATAAATTTAACTGTCTAAATTTTTAATCAGAATAAACATACAACATTTTGTATTCTCTTATAGAGAAGTCCAAATTAAATGAATTACAATTACAGCATAATAATTACAAAATTAATATGTATAATAAAATATTAAAGCGAAAAGATAAAGATATATTTTTCTCTTGTCAAGATCAAACAAATTTCACTCTGTACGATCTCTGCAATTTTTCAAGAAAAAGACTTTTGAACTTTCACTTTCGGGGCGCGGTCGCTTTTTCGGTGACGGTTCTAAAAATAAAAGGGACCACGGGAATACCGACGAATAGTCTGTCGAGGGATTGCAAGAGCACGCATTTACGCACGTGTATGAAGGGCACGCACCGGCCGGCGTCGCGCACACCCGCATGGCACGCAGACGCGCCAATCAATATCGGACTATACCGGGTGTACACCCCGACCGTCTCTACCGTCAGTGAGCCAGTATACTATCAGCCACCAACCACACCTTTCCAGAACTGCTTTGCCGCCCTTCAATCTTACCCTTTTGACGGAGGAAAAACGTGACGTCTGAACCACTGCATCCGAGTATCGCAAGCTAACCAACTAGCCAACTTCGTTTCATCCCGCTTATATTACAAAACGTCACACACAGCACGGGTGAAGAAATTGAAAAGGTATAATACGGAGAACGGAACGAGCCAATGAACTTTATCTCGATGGAGGTAGAGAATCAGATGACGCATAATAGGACTTGTGCTGTGAGCATTTGTTTAGTGATATATCGGAATTTTGACGTGAAATTAAATTCAAAAAATTCCATAATATCGGAATGAAAAGTGTGAATAACATTTGCGATTGTTGGTATATCAGTATCTTAATTGTTTTCTCGCTGGTGCCGACATGCTGGTTGAAGTGACAGGTGGACGAATGATGTACTTGAAGCGTGAATGCCTTCTGCCCTTGGAATATGTAGGAATGAATCATTCATAAAACAGAGAATTGAGATTTATAAGAAATAACAGACACATAATTGAAGATACATAAATGTGAAGGAATTCAAAATTGAAATATTTATTAAAAAAACATTATCATAACTTTTTTGTCCTCTTGAAATAATAAGATATAAGATATAAGAGAAATAAGACAAATTTTTTGTCACTTTACATAATACGACCAATTATGTAAAGTGATAAAATAATTAATAATGCATAATATAGAAGCAACATTAATTATAGAAGCGACATTGTTTGAAGAATGAGGGAAATAGGTTTATATAATAGAACAAAGAAAGAATAAAAAATACACGAAGCTTGTTGGTATCAAAGTTTTAACAAATTTAAAAATTTAAAAGGATTTTTAGTATGCTAATTTTAACGAAATAGTAATTAAATTTACTTTAACGAATTTATAACGCAGGGCATATTTATAAACATATTTATAACATAAAAATTTTTTAGCAGATATAAGTTTATTGATTTTTTAAGTTGATTTTTTGGTTGCTCCTTTTAACTGATGTTGTACAGTTAAAAGAATTTTTGTATATATTCAACATGCTAATATCTTCCTCTAAATTTGTCAATTAAAATTTGAACGTGCTAAACAAGTATAATCCTTTTCACAATATTATAATTTTTTTGTTAATTAAAAACATTAATCCAAGAATACTAATATGTTATTGTCCAATTATATTACCTTCAGATACGAGAGAAGATAAAAACTTAAAGAAAATGGAAGCAAAAGGGCGAGTTGCCCTAATAACAGGAGCTGCATCCGGAATCGGTAAAGCGTATGCCACCGAACTATTGAATCAGGGTGCCAAGGTACATTATAAAATTATAATTTAAGAGAAAACATATATATTTAATAATCCTTTATAGTCTCACACTTTTTGTATCGTAGAACTATTCTCGAAAAAGAAAATTTATAATGTCACTATTTAATTTTTCAAACGAGGTCAAAGTCATATTTTGTTTTCACGATTTGGAATTTCAAGCAAAACTAGCATTCCAAAGATCTTTCAATGTATTTTGTTTCAAAACATCTTTATATTTAGATTTTTCAGAAAAAAATTGCTTGCGTCTTTGAGAAAAAAATTTATCATAATGATATAACGATATAACGAATTGATGATAAATATATAGTTAAATCGATGATAAATATATGATACACATTACATTATTTATTTCAAAATATTTATTTGAATAGTTGCATTATTTCGTTATATTATACAATATTATATTTTATGTCATCAATCAATTTTTTTATTGATAAATATATTATTTTTGTTTTTAGAATTATTTAATTTTCTAATAGCGTAAACGAAAAATTTCTACCTACAAATTTTAATTTGAAACAATTTAATAATGTATGCAAGAGTTTTATTATCTTTCAAACAATTCATATAATATATAATTTATGTAAAATTTATGTAAAATAAAATACTAAGATTATAAAAAAGGTTTGAATCATCCTTCGGTTTTTATGTATAAAAATAATTTTTTATACATAAATTTATTCTAAAATAATGACAATTATTCCTAAAAATAAAGATTATCATGTTTTATAACCGTGCTGTCGAATTTAATCTTGAGGCTATTAGTTTAGATGGCATCGAGGTCCTCAATTGTCGTATCCAGCACACAATGGGAATGTTTTTTTCAGATTTATTTTGAGAAATAATTCTGACATATTATATATAATTTCTAAATAAATTTGTATATAGAAATCGAAAAATATAATTAAGAATTTTATTGATAATTTAGTAATTTTTTATTATATACAGGTGGCTATATGTGATATAAATACTGAAGAAGGAGAGAAACTGGTAGAAACATTATCCGAAAAATATGGTAAAGGTCGTGTAATCTTTTCGCAATGCGATGTCACGGATTATCTGCAATTCGAAGGTACGATAATTCGCGATAGTCGTTCACGATTTCTAATCTATCGTCGATTTGTTTCTAAATCATCGTATAAGTGGCTAATGCATATATATATATATATAAAATATATATGTATATATATATATATGTGTATATCATTTTCATTGTAATGCAACTCAATATTATTTAGCATACAATGCAATTCAATTTGCAGAATCGTTTCAAACAACTATCACGGAATTCGGTCATATTGATATCGTTATCAACAATGCTGGTATCATGAATGATCGATTTTGGGAGCTCGAAGTAGACATTAATCTTGTAAGCAAATATCCAATAGATTGCGATCGTTTCTCAGATTTCTCTTGCATGTTCCATTCCAATAACATGTTTGTAAAAATTAATCTTTAAAAGATTTATGACTTCTTATAAAAATTCGTCATTTCTTCGCTTTTAATGTCTCGTTTATTTTTTATTATAATCCTATTGTATTTTATGTATTTTTATGTTTGTGCTTCTTTATTAAATTTAAAGTGTTCCGTATAAAGTAATATTTTTTATATGCATATTAAAAAATATTGAGATCTTTTTACAAATATACTTATAGAATGGAGTAATACGCGGTACTTTGCTTGCTCAACGATTTATGGGCACTGATAGGGGTGGCCAAGGTGGTGTCGTCATCAATACTGGCAGCAACGTTAGCATTAACCCTTACGTCAGCGTACCAATTTATTCTGCAACAAAAGCGGCTCTTGTCAGCTTCACCAGAGCTTTTGGGGTAAGAAGTATCTTTTAAATATCTCGATCTCATCTATTGATTACAATTATTATCTCAAAATAATAAGAATCAACGGTTTTTCAATGGTTTTCATTATTTGAAAGAAGAAACTAAAAAATTCGCGTTCAAAGATTTAGAAAATATAAATTAATAACTTATTAACTGATATTTAAACGGTTCTTTTATTAAATTAATTACAGAAAGAATGTACTAATTTTCTTTTCAATTTTTAGGATCAATATCATGTAGATTTAACTGGCGTTAAGGTAATGGCACTTTGTCCGGGTACTACAGATACTAAATTGGTACGTGATGTCAATAGAAAACTTCTTTTGGCTCGATATGAGGATGCCTGGCAAAAAGACATAGTTTCATCAATTCCTCAAAGGTATATATATTTCAACATAACAATTTCTCTCTCGACTTAATTGTGAATAAATAACTCATGATTAAAAAATCAAGTACATGAATAATAATGAGCAATTGTTATTTTTTAATCCCTTGGTATCATTTTAAAACACTATTTTCAATTAACAATTTAAGAAAAAAGTAATTATAGCATAAAGAACGTAATTATTTTATATGTAACGATGTTACATAATATCTATCTTCTCCAAATATAGAAATGTAAAATAAAATTAGCATCATAGAAACAATTTGTAAAAGACAACTGACGTTACAGGGCGGAACACGTGGCGAAGGCGTTGATACACGTGCTTAGCACCGGCAAGAGCGGAAGCGTGTGGATGGTGGAGAAGGACCAACCGCCGCATGAGATCAGTTTTTCAAAACACTAAGAGAGTCCCGAGCGCGTGCAACGATTCTTCCTCGCTTCGCTGCAAATATCTATGCCATACCACACAATTAGCTGTAATTTGTATCGAGATATATAGGATCCCATCGCGCCGTCAAAAAGGCGGAAACGCGAGCGAAACGTAATTATTTGTACTTTCGTACTAAAACTTTTAAAAGACCGATGCGTTTTTTATTTTTCTTTTTAATAACAACAAATGCATTATTCGAGATTCATCCATCATCTCAGATTTTTAATAGAAAGCGATCCTTTTGATACGTTTTATACTTATTGTTAGAGCAGAAACCCGCGACAGAGAACGCGGCGAGTCTTCGGATTTGATAATTACGCGATAATCGCGATATTTAAAAAGAAAAGAATAAAAAGATCCGCACGATCTTTACAAAAAATTACAAAAATCTTTACAAAAATTATGTAAAAACAATGGCTTTCGCTTCCGTCCTGCATCCGCGTTGCAACTTTCCGTCGATTTTTGCACATGCAAACCTCAACAACGCTCATGTCAGCCGAGGATTCTCGAGTCTGAGAAATTTGTAGGAATTTCTCAAGGAATTTCTAAGCGTTGCTAACACCTATGTATCGCATCAAAATGGAAATTATTACAATGATATTTCAATCCTGCCGCACTCTGTAACCGTCGCGTGACTTACTCATTTCTCTAATGCACATGTAATATCGACAATTCCTTTAACGCCATTCCGTTTAATGATATATGCTGCATGTAATGTAATCGCGTTTCAGGTCGAATATAATAGACACACTTTATATTTATTGCTTGTGTGAGGAAGATGTGTGAGGGAGAGCGTATTATGAGAGATAAAATAAAACTATAAAGAAATAAGCATTTATTTTCGCGGTCTCGAAGCGTACAAAAAAAAGAAGAAAGAAAGATTACACACTTTTATGATGACTAATGCAAATAACTCTAAATTCACGAAATGTCGGAAATCTCTTAATTACATCTAAGAAAGAATAAAATTATATATATACATATATAT